>NW_012267236.1:17138829-17213904 GCF_000151885.1 Dipodomys ordii
AGGGAGGGAGGAAGGAAGGGAGGGAGGAAGGAAGGAAGGAAGGAAGGAAGGAAGGGAGGGAGGGAGGGAGGGAGGGAGGAAGGAAGGGAGGGAGGAAGGAAGGAAGGCAGGCAAAACAAGAAATAAATCTCCCGACATTCATAGACAGGTGGCAAGACCTGGTGTCATAATTCTGAGTTTTATCCCTAGAGACTGTAGATTCCACATGGTGGCCCATGGGAGCTCCTTCCCTCCTAAGACCCCCACAGAAACCCCACTCCCTGTCGGACCTGATTCATGGGGTACCCCAGGCTTGTGCAAGCTTCCAGAAGCCCCTGATCCTATTTATCTCATGGGTTTCTATTTTCCTGAGCCATGCTTCATGTGTTCTTCCCATTCCAAAAGATGCATCTCGGGGCTCTGGAGCACCATAGAGCTGTTGCATTGTCAGTCGGCCCACGGAGTGGAAGATCAATTGTGTCCCAGGCAGAGACAGGCCATGGTGCTCCCTTCGCAGGACGCTCAGCAAGGATCCTTCTGCAGGAGCTTGTGGGGGCCGAGCCTCTTGGACAGTACTCCCCAGAACGCTGGCTTGTGTCCCTTCCGTCACTGTGAACTGGGCTTAGCTCTGTGTCACAGGGGAAGGAAGGAGCCAGTTCAGTGAAGTCAGGTGGGGAGGAAGCCCGGATTACAGTCGTGATCTCCTGGTCTCCAACACACAGCTTTCTGGAAGGGAAGAACGCAGCAGTCCCTCAGAGACCTCTGATCTGAGCTTCACGTGGCCATCTCAGCATGAGACTACTCTGAGAAGATAATTTTGATGGCTTCTATATAAGGCACACGTGCGACACTGTCCACACAATTCACAGCACATCTGAGCTTCAGCCTGTCCCTAACTCTGCACATCTCTTCCCCATCCTGTCCCTGGTGCTTGTTCCATCTCTCAGCCCCTCCTTGCTTTTCAGTTCCTTGCTTTGTGGCACTGGCCTTGACCTGCCGCCTATAAAACCGAGTGCTTTGAATGCTGTAGCTGCAAATGTTGCTTTAAGTTATGGAGTGAATTGTGCACGCACCGATGAAAACCCACTCGAGAATCGACTAGAGCCCCTTAGTTTTCCATTTGTCTTAGTCCATTTGGGCTCTGCTATGATGAAGATCCCTGGACCATGTGGCTTTAGCCACACACGTTTATTTCACTGGGTTACAGATGCTGTAAGTCCAAGACAGAGGAACCTGCAGATCCTGGTGTGCCGGTGGTGGCCTTCCCACAGCGTCCTCCCAGGGGGGAGAGCTGAGAGAAGGACAAACTCGCCCTTTCTTCTTTCATTTTTTAATTTTTATGAAGGGTGAGTCATAGGGTTTAAAAAGATTTAATCTCAGGCTCTTGGTGCTTGTCAGACAAGTGCTCTTACTGCTGAACCATGTCTCCAGTCCTTTTCTGTGCCGTTCTCCAGTCCTTTTTTCTGATGCTCTACCACTTACTCGCACCTCAGCTTCCAGCTTTTGGTGGCTCATTAGAGGTCAGAGTCTCATGGACCTTCTCATCCCAGATGGATTGGAACTACAGTTCTCAGACCTCAGCCTCCTGAATAGCTGGGTGTGAGGGCCAGCAGCCTGCTTGCATTGCTTATTTGTGAGATAAAGTCTGGCTTCCTGACTGGCATGTCCCATCTATTCAGGTTTCCTATTGTGGCTAGGATTATAGGTTCCAGCCACTTTATCCAACTCTCCATTGACCCCTTGCAAACCTTCTACCTGCACTGGCCGCAACCCCCAATCCTCCCAATCTCAGACTCGCAAGTAGCTAGAAGTTATTTTCATTTATTTATTTATGTTTGCCAGTCCCGGGGCTTGAACTCAGGGCTCAGGCTCTGTCCTTGAGCTTCTTTTGCTCAAGGCTAGCACTCTACCATTTGAGCCACTTTCAGCTTTTATCTTTTTATGTGGTACTGAGTAATCGAACCTAGGACTCCATGCATGCTAGGTAAGCAAGCATTCTACCACTAAGCCACCTTCCCAGCCCCCAAATAGAATTATAGGCACATGCCACCATGGCCAGCCCTCCGCTGAGAAGAGATCTTACAGACTTTTTCCTAAACTAGCCTCAAACTTCAGTCCCCCTCCCAGTCTCAGGACTGGTGAGCCACCAGTACCCTGATCCTTTCTCTTCCTAGGAGTAACGCCCCCACCAGGATGGTCCCAGCCTCACAACCTAATAACCTCCCAAAGTTTCCACCTCCAAATTCCGTCACAGTTTCAGGATATGAACGGAGGGAGGAGCTTGGATATTCCATCCATTACACCACTCCATAAGAACAATGAGTCACATTCCCTGTTGGTTAAAGAAAACAGAACTCTGAGGTAAAGCCTAAGCCTACCTACCTCACTACCTCTGAGACAAAGTTGAGCCTGGAATACAATGGAGCCAGAGAAGGCTCAGTCTTATGCTGGATCAATTACAGGAGGAAAGAATCTGGGCCGGGCAGGATGCCTGTTGTACCTATTTCCTGTTCTTAACAAATACCACTAAGTGCAGTTTTCAAGCAGGCAGTTAACTTTCCAGTGGGGTGGTGGTTCTGGGGGCTGCCTGTTATCACATAGGCATTAAACTAAAGCTCAGAACAGAGCTCTGCCCACCCACGCCTCACTGTGAGAAGGAACTTTTTCTCTGCCCTACCTGCCTGGGACAGAGCTAACCCTTAAAGTCCTGGGGCCCAGTTTTTCTCTGTCCTACCTGCCTGGAACAGAGCTAACCCTTAAAGTCCTGGGGCCCAGTGGGTATCAGTGAACTTAGGAGTACACTTGAACTTGAATCCAACTGAATATATGTGCGCCATTCGTGGAGGTGAATGTAAATGAATGGAGCGATCCTGAATGGGACAGGGAAAATCCATAGCGATGGGAGGGATTGTGATTATCCTAACTGAGCTGAAAGTGAAGTTGGGGGCGGGGACAGGGAGAAGCACAAAAGTCAGTCCAATAAGGTCATGTAGGCCTGAATTTGAGATCAGGCTTGACCCTTGCTCACTCTAAGTCCTGTGGAGTTAGGAGCTAAAAAGGTGGCTTGCTTGGGTTGTGTCTAAATAACACCAGCAGCAGTGGCTTGATTGGAAGAAAATGGAAATGTACATTGAAGTAGGAGGAGGTTGAAGTGACTTTTGAAGATAAGCAGGCGTTTCTTCCTTGAGGTAGGATGAGGTAGACTGGAAAAGGGTAAAAAGAGAAGAATTTGGTTGCTTGGAGTCAGGACCCTTTTCTGCAAATAGTAGAAGTGACCTGACGGAACTACTATAATTAAACAAGAAATGTACATGAAAAGTACTCAGTCCTCCCTTTCCAACTCAACATCTACAATTCAATATCTTCCTGACAAATAACTGGATAAATGAGAAAGTTAAAGGATGGATGGACAAGTGAACAGCTGGCAAGTGGGTGGATGGATGGACAAATGATGGATAAAGGCCTAAAGGACAATTATTGAGACCAAAAGCTACCTCTTCCAAGAAGCCCCCCAGAACTTCCACTTAAGCCCCATCCTGACCCTATGTGGCCCCTTTTCCTGGTCCTCTTAAGCTACTCTAGAGGACAAGCCCCCTATACACCTCCATGACCATGAACCCCTTCAACCCTGCTCTCCCCTTATCTTAAATCTTACAATGATCTCTTTCAGTGACACCACCTCCCTTCCCAGGCAAACATTTCTGTGTTCGGTCTTTCAAAGGGGCATCTGTTACTGAACACAGAACTCTCAAGATGATTTGATTTCAACTTGAGACCAGACTCTACACTTAGCCTGTAACTTTGAGCAAATACACTTAACCTCACAGAACCTCTCTTCCGTCACCTATAAAATGCATGGCCACATTCTGGCGGAAGGAAGGGGATGCCTGTGGTCCCCAGAGTTCCCCAGGGAGGGGCATGCAAGGGAGGGGGGCATGCAAGGGAGGGGGGCCTACAGAGCAACGTCCAGCACAGAGTGGATCTTGTGGGGTCACCAGAAAGTTCTGATAGATGCATAGAGAAATCATCCATCTCTCAGAGCCTACATGTCCTCAATACCATCTTCTCAGGGCAGGACTCTCTTCCCTAAGTCCTATTTGGCACTAAAGGTTTAATTTTTTATTTCTCTTTTTTATTTTAAAGAACATTTCATTTGTTTTTATTATACTAGACTTTAAAAATATTTTGGTTAGAGCTTAGTAGTACATGGAAGGAGTTGATCTGACATTTTCATACATACATATGGTGTATTTCGATCAAATACACCCCTCCATCTCTCTCCTTCTCCTTTCCCCCCTTCTTGAAACAATGTCAACAGGTTTCATTTTTCTATTTCATACGTGCATATGCATTACTTCAACCATCTTCATTCTCTCCGTTGGCCTTCTCCACTCTGGCTGGTACCTATCCCCTGAAGAGAGCATGTCTTACTTTCCTGTCATCTTTCTCTCTCTCTTTCTTTCCTTCTTCCTTCCTTACTCTTCTCTTTTTTTTAGTTACATATTAATTGTACAAAGGATTTTCACCCATTTCCATATGGTAACCCACATATGGAAATGGGTCACAAGAGAGGATGGGAAAATAAAAACAACAACAACAACAACGTAAGAGAATCTCACTGAACATTCTAGAGGAGTTCTTGGATGCATTTTGTGGGTGGTAGCTTTTGGGTTTGTTTTAAAACAACAAGGATGTTTGGAAAGATCTCTTGGTGCCTACACATTGAAACTAGAAACTTAGATTCACAAGAGATCATTAAGGCTGATCTCCCTCCCAGAGAAAGAAAACACACACACACACACACTCTCTCACTCTCTCTCTCTCTCTCTCTCTCTCTCTCTCGCTCACTCGCTCTCTCTCTCTCTCTTTCTTCTAAGTTTCTGAATCGTGCCTCCTGGGACACTCCTGCACAATCCTGAGCATTCAGTTCGTCCTCTGCATAGGATCCCATTAGAACTCTCCATTCTGGCACCACCCCTATGAGCACCATAGGTCTGATCTAGCATGGTCCTTTAGAAGAAGATCCATAGTATCCATCTCCGCTTCCTGTTATTTTCCCCCAGTGATGACTCACCAGAGTCGCTCTTGCTTGGAGCAAACAGTTCCTATGTTTCTTACTATGTTTCAGGCACTGAGGCACAAAAACAAATCTCTTATTTTCATCGAGAAGTTCAACCCCGGCTGGGCACAAGTGGTTTGTGCCTGTAATCTCAGCTGCTCAGAGGCTAAGATCTAGAGGATATACATTTGAAGTAATCTAGGGCAGAAAAGTCTGCGAGATTCTCTTTCCAATTAATCATACTAGAGGCATGGCTCAAGCGGTAGAGTATCAACTGTGAGAGTGCAAGGCCTTGTGTTCAAGTCCCACTATACATTAAATAAATTCAACCTTTCTTGGAAAGATGTGCTGAACGATTTTTAACTTGAGGTTGATTTAAGCTAAAAATGAAACTTGCATGTAGATGCATTCCACAGGGACTCTTCCTGATTTCTAGGATGAGAATGTTCCGGCAGGTGAGCTGTGGAGAGCAAGACAACACCCTGCAGTCTCTTGTGTCCTGTCCTGCAAAACCCATTTCCACCAGGTACTGGTGGCTCAGGCGCCTGTTATCCTAGCTACTCAGGAGGCGGAAGTCTGTGGATCACGGTTCAAAGCCAGCCCACGCAGAAAGTCCATGAGATTCCTATCTCCAATAAACCACCAGAAAACCAGAAGTGGCCCAAGTAGTGAGTGCTAGCCTTGAGCTGAAGTGCTCAGGGCAGTGTCCAGGCCCAGAGTTCAATCCCCACAATCGACAAAAATAAATCCCTTCTCAAGAGGAGTTCTGGACAGAATGGAAGAATCCAAGGATGTTTGAGTGAGGATGAAGATGCAGTGTGTGAGCGAGTCGCTTAACCTCTCCAGGCCTATTTCCTGATCTTAAAAGGGGAATAAAATCCTGCCCTTGGAAGGATTAGATGAGAGACCAGGTGCCTGGTTCAGACCTCATCAATGTGCTCTTGAACACAAGCTGCTGAGAGCTGCGGTGGCGGAATGGATGGAGGAGGAAAGAGTTTAGAAGATGGTTTCTGCGTCCCAGGGTGACCTAGTGGGTATGACTTCAAGCACCCCTCCCCTTCCCAGCCATGAACACCGACTGAGCCCTGAAAATCTGCCAGAGCTGAGCTGGCTCTCCAGACACTTGGCCACTGCCATTTTACATGGAGACCCATAGCTGCCCCACACTCTTTGTCTCCTTATTTTTCCAAGAAATGAGCCTATGGTTATGAGCAGATCATGTGTTTAGAGCTCTGGTGCATTAGGAGAGACGAGAAGAGCTCTGAGGACCCAGGGGCCGCAAGGCAAGGAAAGCCTTGAATCCCAGTCCATCTCTGTGTTCCATTCGAGGGCTGACTGTATGCCCCAGAGTATCTGACCCGTCCACCCAAACAGGATTCGTCCTGAGCAAATCTGAAGTGGAGCAACAGGTCACACCCAGGAGGGAAAGAAAGGACACATTGTACAATGCGATTACAGGACTGGTGTCATTTTTTTGCAAAAATAGAAACCAGCAAGAGTTGTGTGTGTGTGTGTGTGTGTGTGTGTGTGTGTGTGTGTGTGTATGTGTGTGTGTGTAAATAGAATGAGAGTAGAAGTCTACCATAACATTTTACAGAAATCAACGGTCTCTCTGGGCCACAACCTAAAATACAAGCAATCGTTTCTGCTTGGCTTGCTACATGTGTGCAAGATCACACACATGCATAGTGCCAACCTCTATAGCAATGCAGATGTATACCCACGCTTAGTCATGTGTTGGGCTGAACCCTCCATGCTTTCTGACATAGCTGAGCAATGAGCTGTTCCTACCTTTCCCCCAGAAGAGAGACTTCACTGTAGCCACCAAATATGAGTTCTAAAAATCTAAAGGGAAAGCAAAGAAAGGAGATCTCATTTCAGGACCTGCATTGGCCAGAGAGCCTTGGATCCAGAAGGTTTGTCTATGTTAATCCTTACAACACCAACGCCCCCCGAATGATAGGCAGGTGTTATTTTTCCTTTAACTATAGATACAAATTAATAGAGATTCAGAGAGCACATTCCTCAACCTTAGATCTAGATACATTCCAGGTCTGTGCCCACCACAAGACACATGCAGAAATCTGCACGGCTTTGCAAGTAGGAGCCTTTCCATGGGAGTCGTACTGCCCAGAGTCCCCCATTCATGGGCTGAATCCTAGAAAAGAGCTCAATCTTGTTAAATCCCAGGCTCAAAATAGGTCGATGGTAGAGCCTAGCATGTACCACAAAGGACAATAAATAAAAACATCTGGCCAGAACAAGTTTTCCTTCTCTCTATGAAAAATCAGAAGTGTTGGTGGCTTCCTTCTTTATTATAAGACATGATCTGGCTACCAGATGAAGGAAAGCCAGTCTAGGACCTGGCTGGAAACAGCAAGGGAGGAGAGACGGAAGTCACAAACAAACCAAGCCACCAGGCAATCCCTGAGGACAGCATGCTGACCTTGCAGCTGTCAGCCAGCCCCGGAGGTGAACTAAACCATCCAAAGGCCCAGCACTCACTACTTTGAGGCAATGAACACCAGGCCCTTCATTTTTCTGGGGGCCTCATCAGTTCCCTCATAATCTCAATAAATACTTATTGAGCCCATACTATATGACAGGCCTACACACTGGGGATGAAGTGGTAAACAAGGACTCGTCCTCAAGAGTGTCCTGGTCTAGGAGGAAGACGCAAGGCTCTGAACCACCTTTGACATGGGAGCTCACCTTGAGCCCATGACCAGCCACTCAGTTATCATTTGAATCACAAATGACAGGAAGCAATATCACTAGGTTGAGGGAGTCCAGGCAGGGAAGTAAGGGATGTTCAACTCACAAAGAGGACAAGACGTCTGTGATGTCCAGCAAATGGAGCCCTTCCCCCACTCCCCTTCGGACCCTCCAGAAGCCCAGGATCAGAATTGCCTCTAGTGCTTTCCTTGAGTCATCTTCCCTGGACTGGCGTCTGCGCAGCCTCCTGTGACTCAGTGGGCTACAGCTCTCCTCCCACCTTCACCTGTGCTTCCTAAATAATGCCCCCATCAGCCTGGCCCTGACCTGACCTGACTCCCTGCCCCATCTCTAGCTCCCTGCCCTCTCACACAAGCGTAGCTAACGCTTAGATTGCTCTGAGCTGTGCCAGCCATGGCTTTTTAAAAATAGTTTTGCAAGGAAGTGGCGCTGTGTCTCAAGTGGTAGAGCGCTCGCCTTGAGCTGAAGAGCTGAGGGACAGCACCCAGGCCCAGAGTTTAGGCACCTTGACTGGCAAGAAAAAAAAAAGAAAAGAAAAATATAGTTCTGCGAGTATTAACTAATGATGGCCTCACAATCATCCTAAAACAGAGCTACAGTAATGATCCACACTTTACAAAGGAGCAAGAGGCTTTGACTTGTAGGGGACAAAGCACAGATTCTGTTTTATTTTTCCTCCCTGGGCACTGTTTAGCACCTTTAGGGAGGTCTCATTTCACCAGAGCTGGGGTCAGCTCAGTGTAGGCTGGCGGTTCACCCAGGCACCAACCTGTGGGTGTTGGAGGCATGCATGAACAAAGGGAGTCAGTGGGTCTTTATAATCCTTCCCTGCCCTTACCCACTACCAAAACAGACAGCAAGAGCACTTTAGATGTCACCTTTTATGCAGTGCTTGAAAGATAGTGGTCGGTAACATCATTATCAATAATAGATGATAGATAAGTAGATAGATAGATAGATACATACATAGACAGACACATAGACAGTCTGACAGACAGATAGATGATAGCCCTTATTGCTAAAAATCCTGCATTTGCAAATTCACCTATTCACTGACACAGCTTTCAAGGTCAGTCATGAAATTCTACAGACCAATAAAAACTTGGAGTTATCAAATGCAGGTAATACGCATGCTCCCTACCCAGACAGACCCAGGCTCAGCTTTCTTCCTTAAGTTTGCAGGCCATTCGCAAGAGTGGAGATGGCCCCCTGTGGGATGCTGAGTACAGCACTCTGTAAGGGTGTCTGAATCAGCGCATGGGAATCTAACCGTAGCTATTCCTTAGCAGTTCTGGCTTGATATTTGTTAATTTCCCTGTTCATGGCAACTTTATAGAGCATAACTAGCACAAATAAATATATAGCCAGTTCTCATTACACACACACACACACACAGAGGCATATGATATGCACATATACATGTGCATATGAATAAATATAATTCCCTTCCTGTCAATAACAAACAACCTCAGCCCATTTTTAATCCTCAAAAGCTAGCTTGCCTTACCTGTATGTATTTATATCATCAATTTGAAAATGGCCTCATTTGAAGCTGGGCTACACAGAGCCACTTTGGAGCAAGGGAAGCCAAGATCGCCCTCTCTGGAATCTGAAGCCCCTTCTGTGGGATCTCTAAGACAGAGCAATCTTGGCAGAGCTATTGCCTGGCTGGCCTGGGATTACCAGCTCCTAGAAAGAGGGTTGGTTCCTTTTTTTTTTTCTTTAGCAAACTCCTTGGGTGCTCCATTGACCTCATTGCTAGGAAACAGTCTTAACCAGTGAATGGCAGGAGAGAAGCTGGCCAAAGTCTCCCTGATTCAGACTCCTCTGTCCACAAGGTCTGAAATATAGCATTTGAAATTTGAAAAATTCTTATCCCAAGCCATCCTCTGGCCTCCCTAAGTAGTTCTCTGTAGCTGAATAACCAGCTCTCCTACCATTTTCTTGCTGGGGCCTTACTTCTCTCTGTCTTTGGGGCTACAATCTCATTCTTTCCATGCTTAATCCCCCTCACACTGCAAAGACAAAGCCCGCCTCTTTCTTGAATGACACCCCCCATGTCCTCCAATGCTGTGATTAGGTGACCCTTGGGTTGACCTGCTTTAGGTTAAATGATCCTATTCATTCAATTTTTCCTCCTCTGAACTATGCTGCTGCCCTGCTATCAAGTTCCTGGCTCCTTTTCAGACTGTCTAGGTGAAGAGTGCATAAAACACTTCCCTTATTCAGAGCTTTACACTATCTATCTGCTCAAGCTTTATCCTCAGAAGACAGTCCATGCCAGACCCTTCTCCTCCTCCTCCTCCTCCTCCTCCTCCTCCTCCTCTTCCTCTTCCTCCTCCTCTTCTTCTTCTTCTTCTTCTTTTGGGAGGATAGGAAAGTAGCCATCACTCTGCTCATTTCTTAATTCATGATATGTTCCAAGACTTAGAAGAGATTCTGGCATTGCTATTAAGTATCTATGAAAGTTATATTAGGATAATCTATTCAATTCTAGAAAGCCCAGGTAGACAGTGTGCTAATGATGATCCATGTGATTCCTATACTTAAGACTCAGGCACTCAAAACTGTCATAATAAAAGGAGGGCTGAGCTAGTTTCTGCCCCTAATTAATCTATTAAAGACTCTCTTTCGCTGTCACCATCCCTCTTCTCTACTTGTATGACACATGCATGTATGTCGAGTGCTCTTCCATTAATTCATGGCTCATCCAAGTATCATTTCTAGGTGCTTTCTTCCAGGTATAATTTACTGTAATCACCTCAGAAAATGAAAGCCATTTTCCAGAAGCTGGGAGTAGGCAGACACTCATTTGCATCCTACATTTCAATTCCTAAATTACTGGCTGGTTCCCTAGAGGTCAAATGAGAGCAATGCTTGTCACTCCACTCCCGTTACATGCATAGAGAGCTCTTCAGGCCAGTGACTGCCCAGTCAAGATAGCGTTTGATCCTAGCCTTCTTCCCAGGCTCCAAGGTGATTGAAAATGTCTACGTTTCAGCTATAACCTAATCAGTAACAATTAACAACATAAATACTGAAAGTGTCCAATCACAGAGATGGACCGCCAGATGGTGACATTACTGAAATATCTGGCTCAGAAGAAATAGAGACCTGGATGGTTTTGCCTTGAGCAAAAAAAAAAAAAAAATAACCAGGCTGGCAAGAAGATGAGTTCCTACTATGTGCCATGGGTTCGATCATGAACTCATTATTTACCCATACTTCTCATAACACAATAATGCAAGTCAAGTGGAATTTTCCATACTTCATAGCTATGGAAACTGAAGCATAAGGGGCTACCACATCAGATCACAGATAAGAGCAGGTAAGGTCAATTGGTGAATCTGGATTTGTTCCATCAGCAAAGCCATGCTGTGGCAGTCACTGCAACTGTGAAAGAAACACACAGGACCCCAAGAAGGGATGAGTGCAAAAACCCAACGATCTCTGGGGACACTTCCTGCCCTGAGATGCTACCAGGTACAAATCTCCTAGAAAAAAAGGAGCTCGATTTTTGCTTTGTTGTTGTTATAGTTGCTTTGACATTGTGATGCTAACAATAGCACTTATGAACGAAGTCTCCTAGCTTTAACACTACCGCCTCTGAGACCTTTGGGTGTTTACTTCGCCTCTCAGTACTTCAGCTTCTCTTCCATGATTGGAGGTAGGGGCAAAGATGGACTGAGTTAAAGTGTTTAGCTTCTTGCCTGGTGCATGCAACAGTCTGTCTGAGTTAGTTAATGGAAGTTACTTTTATCTGGGTAGATTTCATCTGCTCTGAAGTAAATTCTAGAAGGTATGTAGGATGTACAATATTTCTTGGTCAGTATCACCTCTTCATTCGTTCTCCCCCACTGAACATCAATATATTTATTTTCAGGCTGAGCTCTCTTGGTTCTTAGCTACTCTCAGGAGTCTGAGATCTGAGGATCAAAGTTCAAGGCCAGTTTGGGCAGGAAAGTCTATGAGATCCTTATCTCCAATTAAGATCACCAAAAAGCCGGAAGTGGAGGTGTGGCTCAAATGGTAGAACACTTTGCCTTGAGCAAAAAAGCTGTTATGAGTTCAAACCCCAATACTGGCACAAAAAGAAGATTTTTATTTTCAAAAATTATATATATATGTATATGTGTATAAATATATCTATATAGAGATATAGATATGTATAGATATCTATATATCTATATCTATACATCTCTATATCTATATCTACAGATATAGATATAGATGGCTGGTACACGCCTGTAATCCCAGCACTTGGGAAACTGAGACTAGAGGATCATGAGTTTGAGACTTTATCTCAAAAAACAAAAACAAAAAGCAATTATAAAGCCCATATCTTATCTCATAGAACCATCAGAATGAAGAGGCAGATGCTAAAGCCAGAGTGAAGAAGAGAGTGGGTAGAATACTGTTTCCAGGACACAGAGACTACAAATGGAAGGAGTTGATTTTTATATTTATTAATTAATTTTTGCCAGGCCTGGGGCTTGAACTGGGCCTGCTCAAGGCTAGCACTCTACCACTTGAGCCACAGCTCAACTTCTGACTTTTTTTCTTCTGCATAGTTTAGTGGAGGTAAGAGTCTCATGGACTTTCCTGCCCGGGTTGACTTTGAACTGTGATCCTCAGATCTCAGCCTCCTGAGTTGGGATTACAAGCTAGGAATACAGACGTGAGCCACCGGTGCCCTGCTTTTAGGGGTCCTGAATTTGAATCCAAAGCTTTGCTACTTTAAAGTCCACCCTTAGCCATGTAGTAAAGTGCTTGCTTAGCACAAAGCCTTGGGTTTAGCTCCCAGAAACTACAAAAGGAAAAAGAATCCATCTTCATTTGCTATAGAAGGCCCATAAATCTCTATTTCCATTGCAAAGAAGCCTAGAAGTCTCTTCTTATCACATTCACCAAACCATCTCTTTTTCCACAAGGGACCTTGTTCAGAGCTCCAAAATCCAGGTTTTCTTTACATGTAGGAAGTTCTAATCATGCATGTGTCTGTTTAGCAGAGAGAGTAGATGAGCACAGATCCAACTTTTAGAAGAGCTGGCAATTTCAGAGGGCTGATGAGCCCCCTCCCCTTCCCCCCATCCCCTACCTCCCTACTCTGCTCCCCAAGCTGTAATGTTAGAAAGGAGACCAGGCACAGGGCTTTGTAACAGCTCCACCTGCCACGTCCTGGGCGGTACCAGCCAACATCCAAAACATGCAGTGATGTCAACTTGGCCACAGCAGCAAACAGCTGTGCCTGGTGTGGGAAGGTCCGGGCCCATCCCCACCCTAAGTAAGGAGAATAAGGCAAGCCCTAGATACCGTTCTGCAAAAACCAATCATGTTACCTCATTACCGAGCAAAGAAATGCCTCTCCGGGCTCTTTCTGCTCCTTACAAACAAAATAAAACAAATCCTTCCTATGGATTTCATTTGCCATTTAAGGCAACTTAATGATTTTCAATTGAAACCATATTTGTGTTTGTATTGACTTATTAATAGCACATCCATTTTCCACACAATAAAGCCTGTTCATGAACTGATGACTTTGACCGAAATGCATTAGGTAGCATTAAAGATTAAATAAACACTGTTGCTATGAATAATGTTTAATGTCCTCTATTTGTCAGTCTATTGAAAATTGATCTCTGGGTATTTCAAGCTGGGGTTCCATGGAGTACATTTTGAACATATTATGGGTAATAACTATGCATTAGGACATAGAATGTTTTCCAGGCCATCAGTAGAACTCCTTGCAGCTTTAGAATATTCTGGTTAATTTGCTCAAATTGTTCCAGTGTTGATGGCGAAGGCCAAGCAACACAAGAATGGAGCTGAAACACATGTCGGTCTCCACAAAGCAACTTCTAAATTAAAAGCCTGTCTCTGTTCTCTGCGTTGTGGCTCAGTGGAAGGAGTCGACATGTTCAGAATTATCGATCTTTGCCGTTTCTCCTTGAATTTTGATGGCCTGCATTCTGCACGCAGAAAGACAGACCTGCTCCTGGCTTTTTCAGACCCTCACTGGGTCTTGAACTCAAGGTCTACTCACTGTCTCTTAGCTTTTTCTACTCAAGGCTGGTGCTCTACCACTTAAAACACAACTCTACTACCAGCTTTTACTGGGTAGTTGGAGGTAAGAATCTCATTCTTTTCTACCCAGGTTGGCTTCAAATCACCACCTCAGCCTTCAGAATAATTAGTATTCGAGATGTGAGCCACTGGTACCCAGCTTATCTCTGCTTTTTTTCTGTTTTTCTTTGTTTTTCTTTGTTTGTTGTTGTTTCTTCAGTAGTAGGACCTGAACTCTGGGCCTGGGCGCTGTCCCTCAGCTCTTCAGTTCAAGCCGAGCGTTCTACCACTTGAGCCACAGCACCAATTCTGGCTTTTTCTGCTTATGTGGTGCTGAGGAATTGAACTCAGGGCCTTATGCATGCAAGGCGAGCGCTCTACCACCAAGCCACCTTCTCAGCCCTCTCTCAATCTTTTGAAGAAGGTAGTAGGGTGGGAGGTCCTGGGAGACTCACAAGCTCTGTATTTGCTGGCTGTGATTTTATGGAGGGTCACATCCATGAATGTGTCTTCTTTGACTTTTTATCCCCAGGTCACCAAGGCCTCATCCACAGAACCTAACACCCAAGAAAGGTCTGAAGAAAGGACTAACCTGTCTCCAAGGCAGGTTTTCCTGATACAAGTCTTTGATAGACATACAGTAATTATAACAGTTACTACTATTGAATGCTTTCTATGGGTAGTCAAGATGGCAAGTGTATTAGACAAACGATTTGCAATTGTCTCTGTAATCTACCATACAGTTTATTGCCCCTGCATACACTGGGTGACATTTTTGTAACAGTTGATTCTGTCCCTCCCCTCTCCCCATAACTCTTTCTGATCTCACGATGGCGTGATTAATTGGGAAGGTTCTACACTCATTTTACGGATTTGAGACTAGCGCCCAGACAAGTAAAATAGCTATTGATTTCTTCACTGTCTCTTCTTTGCTCTCTTTCTGTCCTTCCCTTCGCCTCAGGTTCCCTGACATCCATTTCCTTCTTGCAGTCTCCTCCCTTCTTCACCTTCTTAGGGAGAAGCAGACTTCTTGTTTCTGTGACACAGGAGATCCACTGATTGTAGGGTAAGGAAAGGCAAACTTGACACCTTTCATTGTAAAACAGTAGTGTGGGCCTAGGCTACAGAGCACCCAGGCTGGCACCACAATAGGGCACCTGCCCTAGAAAAGCAGGGATACCTGGCTCTGTGTGTGTGTGTGTGTGTGTGTGTGTGTGTGTGTGTGTGTGTCCGCCCAATATTGGAGCTTGAACACAGAGCTCTGTCCCTTAGTTTTTTCCCTTAATATGCTAGTGCTCTAGCTCTTGAGCCACACCTCCTCTAATTGGAGATCAGAGTCTCATGGACTTCCTTCCCTGGCTAGCTTTGAACTATGATCCTTAGATCTTAGCCTCCCAAGTAGCTAAGATCACTGGCATGTGCCACCAGAGTGCAGCCCTGCACTTTGTAATTTTCAAGTCTCCTGTGCCTCTCACTTCCATTAGCTTCTGCCCTTCCTAGGGTGAGGTTGGTTCCATTCCCACAGGGCATCCACTCCAGTGTAGAACCACCTGTCACATGGGGGAGGAGTCTCAAACAACAGACAATCAGCAGATTGTGGGTTCCAGTTGTGCAGACAACTGTATTCGTGTTCTTCGCACCATATGGCTGGGGAGACAGGCAACAGCCAGCCAGCCCCAGGAGAGCCAGGTTCTCACCTGTTCCAGTCTCCCAGGAGGTCTGTGCCTGTCCGGGACCTGGTGTTGGAATCTCCCTAGAGGAAACCATCCATACTACGTAGTTCAAGCTGCCACTGCTTAATGGGTACTCAGAAAGGGACCAGGCTTCACACAAGAGGTTGGTGCTACTGTCTCCACTGGAGAACTGAAAACCTGACACTCTGGCTGAGCTGCCAAGGTGACAGACTGAGTGAGCACAGCCTTGAGATTCTACCTCAGGTCATACGGTTCCCTGCTCAGGCTGTTCATGATGCCTGTCTCTTCAAGACATCACTGACTCCAGCAACCAGCTTTGTTACACACCTTCATTCATTCTCAAGTACAGCTAATGTTTACTACCTTCACTAACCTCTACTCAACAAAAACAAATATAACAGCACCTAGAAAAGAAGATGACGGTAAGCCTAGCTACTCAAGAAGATAAGATCCCGCTCACAGGCAGGAATGAAAGTCCATGAGAAGCTGGTCTTGGTGGCTTATGCCTATAATCTTAGCCACTCAGGAGGCCGGGATCTGAGAATCATGATTTCAAGACAACTTAGAAAGGTCACAAGACTCTTATCTCCAATTAATCACCAGAAAGAAAGAAGCCAGAAATGGAGGTGTGGTGCAACTGGTAGAGTATCATCCTTGAGTGAAAAAGCTAAGAACAGAGTGCCCCCCACCCCTGCCACACACACATACCTGTGAAAGTCCACTCCAAAATAACTGGGGGAGGTTGGGAGGAGGAAAGGCTGGAGGAATGACTCAAGTGGCAGAGTGTCAATAGAGCAAGCAAACCAAGCAAGTACAATACCCTGAGTTCAAACCCCAGTACAACCAAAATATAAACAAAGAAAAAAAAAAAAAGAAGACAGACTATTGGCCTCTTCAAGCACTTTTAGTTCACCACAGACAGGTACAGTTGGGTTAAACACTGCTGTTTCACCCAATTTTCTTCTAGCTTCTTTGGAATGTTATTTTTGTCACCCTTGTTTTATAAAGGGTGAAATCCAGGCATGGCACTGTTGGCATGCATGAGATCTATGGTCACAAAGCTCATAAAGAACAATGCCATTATTCAAAGTAATGGCCACTTCTTCCTACTACAAAACAAGGGAAAGAGGAGATGGAAACCACACATAGTACAGAAGCAAAGCAAAGCAAGGAGCCCAGTCCTTTTAGGAAGGACCATCCCAGAGTAGGGGTCTCAAGCCAGGGGTGTACTTCCTTAGACCTAAGGAAAAGACAAACCAGTCAGGTAAGGGGAGGAGTCTGCAGAAGACCTGCATAGCAGCAAACCCTAGGCCTTAGAGGACTAGAGCAGCTGAGAAGGTACAGGTACCAACTGGAGGAGCACCCTGAAGTTCCTTTCACAGACATTCACTAGGCACCTGCTTGGTCTCTGCATACATGACCTTATCTTCCTCCAAGGGCAGTCCTTAGTGGGTCCTGCCTCCTTTCATTCCAAAGAGAAGAATGACAAACCACAGCATAAACTCAGCTGGGCATGGTGCTAACCGCCTGTCATCTGAGCTCTTCGAGGCTGAGACAGGAAGATTGAGTTCAAGATGGGCTGAGCTATATAGCAAAGCCCTATCTCAAAAAAATGACATAAAATAAAATAAACAGCTCATCTTCATGACCTAGAAGTCCCGGTTGTTCCCATGAGCATCCGAAGGCTTTCTGTGTATCAGACATGGTCTGTATTCCTTGGACAAAGAATTCTCACGTTCATGCACACAGTCCTGAGATGTTGTGAATCCTGCAAGGCCTGGCACAGGCCTGGATATAGAGGTCTTCAGGTTTTAACCTGGCCTTGTCATTCTGCTGCTAGAACCCAAGGAACATCTGTGGAGATCCTACCATAGGTCTTAGAGGACAGAGAGCATGTTCTCAGCACCAGTGTCTTGGAAGGCTGACAAAGCTCTGTGAATCAAGCTCATGGCATTGAAGGCAAGTGCAGAGCCCAGCAGGCTGGGAGACTGGAGAAGAGAGACCGGCAGCTCATTTCTCCTCTCCACATCTCAGATTTTCCACCTAGAAGTTCTGTAACGCTATTTATTCTGGGTTGTGTCTATGTTTTAGAAGATGCCTTGGTTTGGCTGGCTACAACAAATGACCATAGACTTCAACAACCAACACTTCTTTGTCACATGGATGACAGGTAGAAGTCAAAGGTCAAGGTGGAAGTAGACCTGGTGTCTGGGGAAGGCCTGCTTTCTGGTTTGCAGATGATGGCCTTCTTGTTATGTCTACACATGGCAGAAAGACTGTGAGCCCTCTGACTTCCTTTGTTAAGGCCCTAATCTCCTTCATGAGGCTCAACCCTCAAATCCAGACAGTTGTTCAACGTCCCAAGCACCAACACACTGCCCAACACACAGCTTTTCAGCATAAGCATTTGCGGGCGTAGAATAACACTGAGTCCATTGAAGAAGACGTTGTCAAAATGTCATCAGTGAGTAGAGAGGCCAGCAGCGAGACTTCCATGCTGAAGGAATAGGCCTCCGTGAGGAATTGTGGGAAACTATTGAGGGAACCTCTGCAGCCTGCAGGTCAAAGGCATCCACCAGCCTCAGCAAGAAGGAAACATTTGCCTCCCACAAGCTCCTTCTATCCAGTCCCTCCCATTCTCCTGGCGCACCACAACCCCTCCCCTCCCCTCTGCCCTGCTGTGTCCCTGCTCTGCCCTCTGTCTCTTCCCACGTTGACTTCAAGTCCGTTGGACTCTGGCTTCCCAGGAGATGGCAGGCCTGGCTGAAGATGAAAGTAAGAAGTAAGAAGCTTTGTTCCTAGTAGAACACCCTGGAGGGTACCCATGGGGCCCAGTCAGCCTCTCAGGCTCTCCCTAGACCTCTCAGAGCCGTGCAGTTCTTCTTCAAGTTTAAGGGTTCAAGGAGGTGCTAGTCGCTCACACCCCTTGTGATCCTACCTACTTAAGAGGCTGAGATCTGAGGATTCTGGTGTGAAGCCAGCCCAGAGAGGAAAGCCCATGAGATTATCTCCTATTAGTCAGCCGAAAGCTGGAAGAGGAGGTGTAACTCAGGTGGTATAGCACCAGCTCTGAGCAAAAAAAAAAGCTAAGGTAAGAATGTGAATCTCTGAATTTAAACCTCAATACTGACACCAAAAGAAAAGAGAAAAGGAGAAGGGAGTGAGGGAAGGAAGAAGGAAGAGAGGGAGAAATGAAAGGTTCTGCTTACATAAGTTCTAAATCTCTTTCCAGCACACTAAGGGACAGTGTTTCCTTACTGGTACTGGTTGTACAGTAGGACTCAGTGGACATGACTATCAACAAGGATGGCTTTGAGAATGTGGCCCAACCGGTATTTCAGCTGTCCACCCCCCACCCTCCACCCCATCCACCTTCCTCCAGCCTCCAAAGAAAGAAAATCCCCAGGTGAACTTTCCTGGAAGGACCCCTGCCAAAGGCTTCAAGAATCCAGGGACCAAGGATCTTTTGCACACACACACACACACTTACTTTACTAAGCCTGATCTCTCTATAATTTCAAGCTCAAATACATACCTCATCAGAAGGGGGGAAAATATGGTTCTTTACATATAAACTTTTTTTTTTGTCAGTCATGGGGCCTGAACTCTGGGCCTGCACGCTGTCCCTCAGCTCTTCAGCTCAAGGCTAGTACTCTACCACTTGAACCACAACACCACTTCCAGCTTTTTCTGCTTATGAGGAATCAAACCCAGGGCCTCATGCATGCGAGGCAAGCACTCTAGCACTGAGCCACCTTCCCAGCCCTAAACTTCATGTTTTTTAATGATAGAAAAAAAGATAAAATCCCATTTTCTTCTATTTGTGTTACAGGTTGCAGTGGGGGTGGCAGAGGGAGACAGCACATCACAAGAAATATCTTTTTTTTGAAGACTTGACTTCTAAGTCAAACAACATTTTCCCTTAAATAAACATGAAAGCTGCATTCCCTGGGCTGATTTATTTCAGTTTGTGCAATGGCAGCAATAATTCCAAATTCTACAAAAGATGCCAGCTCTCTTTGAATTATAACAACTAAAAGACTTGATAGTAGTTCTCTCTCTCTCTCTCTCTCTCTCTCTTTCTCTCTTTCAGAGATAGGGTAATCTCACCCCTAAACTATTAAAATATTCCAAAACAATTTTCAACATTTCTTGACTTCACACTTTTTTACCAAAATTATGTTACTGTCAAGCTGAATTACATTGTTGATCTTTTAGTAATTTGGGCTCAGATGCCCAAATTACTTGTTTTAACATAATCTTCCTTCCTATTGAAAATGTTACAGTTACAGTTATGTCCCTAGGACTTCAGTTACAGTAAGAATGAGTTATGCCTTTCAAAAAAGACATTCTTCCAATTTTAGTGACTCGGGGCTGTTGGAAAGCATCTAGGCTCAAGCAGAGAAGGAAACTGAGCCCAGAGAAGAATACATATGTCTCCTGGCTCCAATCAACAAAATGGAGTAGCTTAGCTAAGGGAGTGTCTGTAGGTTACAGTGACTCGGGGTACCTTTGTTAAATTCTCCAGTTGGGTCTAAGGATTACCATTTGCAAAGGGCACCCAACTGTCCAGATCTGGGTCCTAACCATAGCTAGGAATTCTTAGCAAGTGACTTAACTGGCTGTGTCTTACTTTCCTATCTGTAAAATCCAATCATTTCTACCTCATAGGGTCCCAATGGACTGGCATGGGAAAGCACCTAGTACCATGCTTGGGGTGAGTGACTGCAGCAAGCACTCACAGCACAGGGTGCTGGTCCATACCCTGGTCTCTCTTTCCTCCCGCCCAGCCAGGGATGCTCCAGGGTAAGACCTTTGATGCTGGCCTCACCGCTTCATCACAGGGAGCTCAGAGGAAGCTAAGAATCCCCCAAGGAAGATGTCCCTGGGTTCTTTGGGCCCTTTCTTCAGACACAGGCAGCTTCCCATTCCATAGTGAGACCAGATTTGGAGTGTCGGTGTGGAAGAAGACAGCACAGCCATGTTTCCATGCCCTTTGTGAAGTTCAGACCAACTAGTCTTGGCAGGCTGGGCCTTCTACACCCTGAGTCTCAGGGTTTGTCTCTGACAGGTACATACTAGATGCTTCTGGACTCAATGGAGCACAGAAGTGAGCTTACAACTCATTCATAGGTTTGAATTTTACAGTGACGGGAAGTCAGGTGGTGTGAAGACCAACCCACTGCGCATGTACGGTAGGGGCCACAGGCTCTCAGAGAGCCTGCAGAGAGGGCTGGCCTCTGGGTCCCTAAGGATCTGGGGTTGGGGAGCAGCCTGGAGGGTTGCAGAAGAAGCACTGAAGGAAGGCCTGGACTCCTGGGCTTTTTCAGACTAGCCTCTAGAAATGAGGCCTGGGGTAGATATTGAGGAGAATATTCAGAGGAGAAATATCTTGATCCGGAGAAGAAATACCCTTGACTTCACACACACACACACACACACACACACACACACACACACACACACACACACACACACTGAATCGCACCCAGGCACATGCACAGGGAGCCACAGCCTCCTTGGAGAAGCAGCAGAGGAGGGCAGGGAAGGGGAGACAGTGAGAGAGGGGAAGGCAAGGAAGGCAGAGGTAGGGAAGAAAGGGGGATGGAGGAAAGGGACAGGCTTCCCAGCTTCAGGAGACCCAGGAGAAGGCCACCCTGAGTCTCCAAGGGGGCAGGAGCTGGGAGGGAAGACACTGACACAGCCCTGCCTTTGATCCTGCCCCACGATTAGACAAAAGCACCTCTGGGGTCACTCCAAGTCTGTTCTCTGTGTCTTTATGTTCATTATTGATGATTGGGACCTTAATAGTTCCCACAGCCAGGGGCAGGGAGGAGACCACCCCAGGACAGAGCTGTCAGGTGGGATAATACAGTGGGATGAAGCTACATACAGGAAGTGCGTGCCAGGCCTTCCAGGAAGGCTAGAGTACTTAAGAAAGCCCCCCCTCACCCGCCCCACCCAGGGCCTCTGAGCCTTCCCCCGCCCCCCCTCTCCCAAGAGCCTGAGGCTCTGCCTGGACACCAGGAGCCGTTGGCAGGCCAGGGCAGCAGCCAGCCTGCCCTGTTTTCCCTCTGCTGCAGACAGCCTGGCTCCAGGCCTACCTCCCAGTGCCCTGGGCCTGACATCTTCTGGGCAGAGCCAAGGTGCCTCAGGAGCCGTGTGGATGGTGTTAGTAAACACGCTTTCTTGCACCCAGCCTGGCCCGGCCTGTGGACAGCGGGAGGGCGTGGAGCTGGCAGCTCCCACGGCTGGGCAGGCCGACAGGCAGGCAGACAGGCAGGCGGGCCACTCTGCACCGCCAAGCCAAGGCCCAGAATGGAGCAGCTGCTCCCGTTGCCATGGAGACGAGGTCTGAACAATGAGCTGCCAGAAAAGCGGCCCAGAGGCCTGGCACTTGGGCTGTCCACGCTCCCACCAAGCCCTCACACCTACATCCGGGAGCGTGCACACCTACACACTCACATGTGCACACCTGCAGCCCGGTCTCGCAGAGATCCAAGAGGGAGACAGAAGAAAGAGGAAGGCGAGAGGAGAGACGAAAAGATGGAAGGGGAGAATGAGGCGAGAGTCAGGGGAATCTCAGCTTCGTTGCTACAATGCTGAGCTAAAAAATCTCACCCTTTGATTCCAGCTAAAAATACCTTTTGAAAACCTAGCCAGCTTTGCAGAGGTTTTTGTGGTGGTACCCTGGATCCTGGGACTTCCTTAGAAGGATAGGTTTTTTTTTGGGGGGGGGGGTTGTTTTGTTTTTTCAATGGATCTAAATCCCTTGTCATTCACCTTTGGAGATACCACGGAAAGAAGGAAGGAGGGAAGGAAGGGCAGAATGGTTTGCCCCTAGACTGGAAATGGGGAACCTGGAGTCAGCCCTGGTTTAGCCCTTCTGGAAGGTAGACTGCAACACAGTCCAGAGACCTGGGCACAGAAGCCAGATGGACATCGGGTTGCTGCAATCACTGGCACTTCCTGACCACTTGCTTTGTGCAAGAACTTCTTCTGGTGACTGACAGACAAGAGAGATGAACAGATCAACACCTGTCCCCAGGGAGCTTCCAGATTCCCCAGGGAGCATCAGGCACCACCACTTGCAGGGGAGAACTCTCCCAGGCACTAACCAGCTGCCAGTCAGTCCCTCCACCCCGACTCTGGTTTCTATTATGAAATCAGGTCTGTCCAAGGAGGGCTAGCCCCATCCTCATCTCCACTGGATTCTTCACCTCCTAACAGGTCACTTGACTTCTTTTCTTTTTATGGGGGGCTAGCTAAAGGGGTTTGGTTTGATTGTTTCCCATTTTGGAGCAGGTGGAGGAAGCCCTGGAGAACTGCTAGACTCTCTTGAGTGGAAAAGACAAGACTGGTAGCTAATGGGCCCAATTCTGCAGCCCACATTCACCACTCCCCATCCCTTGTTCAGAAAAAGCAGATTTTAAAGACCATAAGAAATGAATGCAGGTGGGCATCGGTGGCTCATGCCTGTAATCCTAGCTCCTCAGGAGGCTGAGATCTGAGGATTGTGATTTGAAGCCAGTCTAAGAAGGAAATCTGTAAGACTCTTATCTCCAATGAAGCCACCAGAAAACCAGAAGTGGCACAGTGGTTACAGTATTAGCACACACACACACACACACACACACACACACACACACACACAGTGAATGGAGAGAGGAAGCAAGAACAGGTCACACTGGAAAAGAGGGTATGGCTGAGAAGGAAAAGGAAAACTATATGGGAAGGAACATTCTGGTCTTGAATCTCTACACAAATCCAAGCATCCCCAGAAATACAGAATGGACCTTCCACTGCTTCATCGCACCTACTATAGGCATCATTCAGATGAAATGAACACCAGGGCGGAGCCTGGCCCCTTCTCCAGCACCCTATGATTCCTCCCCATCCAGCATTCTTTCTAGAAGGTTCTCGAAAGCCATTTGTGCTAACTCAGAAGTGCTGGAGAGAGAATTAAAATCACAAAAGGAAGGATCAGAGAAAGGCATTCTCCTTCTCAAGGGCCACCTTAGCAGATGAAAAAAAAAAAGAAAAGAAAAAGGCCAGGTGATTTTTTAAATCATCACAAATTATTTAAAACCCTTATTTTAGCTCTTCTGAAGTCCAGTGGTCAAACAGGCTCCCTGACAGATGTCTCCCGGGATCCAGGCTCAGTCCAGCCAGGAACCTACCTTTGTGCCCTTCCACACTTCCCATCCTCCCAGCTTCCCAGCAAGGCTAGGCCAATGGGACCTTGCTTATCTAAGGAGATCTGACAGGTCCGCAGTCCTGGGGGTATGGCTGCTGGCGAAACATATGGAGCATCGTAAATAGGACTTCCTTTTAGGAAATGAGCTGCTGTAATTAAATCCCCATTCATTTTTTTTTTTGTAACATACACACAGAGACAAATAGATCTTTATCCTTTGGAAGCACAGAAGAAAACTGGCTTGTGGGGAACTGAGATTCTCCAATGTGACTTATAACAAGCTGCCAGAGCCAGGTGGCGTAACTCTGAAGTTGTGAACCAGGTAAGCCTGAGACAGTGCACAAGCAGCTCTTCTTCCCCACGAGAAAAGAGAAGGGAAAAACGTATTGACCTTGAGTTTGAAGGGAGACGTGAAGGCTTCTTCCCATCCCACGGTCAGGCGACAGAGCAAACTCAGGAGGAAAGCTGACATTCGATGTATTTTCACTAATTGGTCCAACCCCAGTGGCACCCCAGCTGTAAGCTGGACACTGGGCTAGGCACCATGCAGGAGCACAGAGCTGGAGGAAGCCAGGGGCTCACTGTGGCATCAGGCTCAGCTCCGTGAGGAAAGTGGGCAGGGCACGTGGGGCTAGCAGGGCGGCTGGGCCTCAGGGACAGGATTTCCTGAGCTGAGGTGGGGTGATAGGAGGCAGGAAGGAATGCAAGGTACTGACGTCTAGCCCAGATGGAGCACCACAGATGCGGCGGCAGTGGGAAAGAAGCAATGGGGCATTTTTCCTGTCTTTGGGAGCCAGCAAGACACAATGTGTGTGTGTGTGTGTGTACATACATGTGTGCTGTGCACACACACTTGCACACATATGCATGCACCACTGGTACTGGGATTTGAACTTGGACCTTGTGCTCTTGCTTGTCTTTTTCCACTCAAGGTTGGCACGCCTCCAACTTCCATCTTTTCTACACCGACTGGCTTTGAACCTTGATTCTCAGATCTCAGCCTCTTGTTCAGGAATAGTTAGGATTACAGGCATCAGCCACCAGCCCTTGGTCTGATTTCCTTGGAAATGAAATTTTCATCCCTGAAGTTCTCAAACATCTGTTGTTTCGGTGGTTAACAAACAGTCCTGTGGGGCAAGCTAGGAGTTTCTCTGGTTGCCCTGTGTGTGGAAGGCGGTCAGTCAGGTGGTATGAGGGTCTCTCTCACAGAAGAAGGATATCCAGGGGTCTGCCTCCTTGCAAACGCTCAAAATTGTAAATACTGAGGGGCCCCTTTCCAGTCACTGCTTGAAATCAGTGGAAAGCCACAAAGCTTCTTTGAGATGCAAATGCAATGCGAGGGGCCGGGCTTGCTCCGATTCTGATTGCCATAAGCACAAAATACTGCTGTCCACCGGGCCAGGCTTTTACTGGGGGCTTTGGCTGATTCATCCCAAGACTGTACAGGCCTTGATATCAAGGCTTAATCATAATACACGGTGCAGTTGTGCTCAGGCCATTTGAAAAGGACACAGGGCGTGCTGGGGGGGCCGGTGGACAGGGGAGAGGCAGGTCCCCTAGTAGCGATCAGAGTAACCCACGCTGCATAGGGTGAAGGTTCGTGGCTTGCCTGTGTTAGAATCCTTCTCCACAAAGCCTGCTAGTTGTGTGACATTGAACACAATGCTTCACCTCTCTGTCCTCCCATTGTGTCTTCTAAACTAAGGATACTACACCAGCTATGTGGCACACTAACGTAATCCCAGCATTCCTGCAGCTGTGCCAGGAGGATTAGGGATGATTGAGGTAGCTGGCTACAAGTGAGATTGTCTCATAAAACCAAACCAAGAAAAAACAAGAACAAAACTGGGAAAACTATAGGAATGATAATAGAATACTGCACTCAAAATTCACATGAACTGAAATCTGTACAACAGTGAGGACAGGGTGAGGGTAGCGGCGCATAGTAGGTGCTGCCATTCTTCATGTTCTTACTACTGTGGATGAATGATATCGGATCGTTAGCAAGGGACAAGAAACCACGTATGAGTTCTTGGCTTCTGAACCCATTTCAAAAGTAAACTCTCCGGGTGGCAGTGGTGTTCATGAGGGAAGGAGGCTACGTCTGTACGTGATACAGGCCACAGCATCAGGCAGGCAGTCCGACCTGAAAGTTAACTCCCTGCCTGACACACCATGGCCTTCATCCACTGCATGCCAGGGATTTGTCCCTGGAGTTCCCTGGGCTGTGTGGGCAAGCAAGGAGTAGAGAACCACTGCAGGAGTACTCTTCATACACCCTCCCTGCAACACCCCACAAATCAAGATGACCTCCTCACACAGTCACCTGCAGCCTGAGGTTCTCCGGAGTCTCTGGATTGCAGTATCTCCTAAAGCGTAAGGGAGGGGAGCTGAGCCCTGGTAGCTCACGCATGCAATCCTAACTACTCAGGAGGCTAAGATGTGAGGATCACGGTTCCAAGCCAGCCAGGGCAAGAAAGTCTATGAGACTCTTCTCTCCAGTTTACCAGCAGAACACTACAAGTAAAGGTGTGTGACTCGAGTGATGGAGCACCAGCTTTGATTGGAAAAAGGCAAGTGAGAATGTCAAGGCCTTGAGTTCAAGTACCAGTACACACACACACACACACACACACACACACACACACACACACACACACACTGAGTAAGGAAGAGGAGACAATAGGGGCCATCTTATTTTCTCCTTCCTTCCTCCACCAGTCCTTCCTTGGGCTATTCCTCATCAAGCCTCATTTCTCATAGATAGTCACTCATTTAAAGAATGTCGAGACCAGCTGCTTTATCCTACATTGCCTGCCACTAGTCTCTGCTCAAAACAGCCCCTGGCTGTTGTTTCCTGAACTTGGGCCACTTCAAGGCTGCTCTTTAAGTTTGTTGGGGTTTTTTGTTTTGTCAGTTGTGGGGCTTGAACTCTGGATCCAGACACTGTCCCTCAGCTCTTCAGCTCAAGGCGAGCACTCTACCACTTGAGCCACAGCACTATTTTGGGTTTTCTGCTCCTTTATTGGAGACAGGAGTCTTACAAACTATCCTGCCCGGGCTGGCTTTGATCCACGATCCTCAGATCTCAGCCTCCAGAGTAGCTAGGATTACAGGCGTGAGCCACCGGCACCCGGCTTGCTCTGGAAGTTTCAAAGGAACTTGCAGGTAGAAAGAGCAGAGACAAACAGGTCCAGCTGACAGAGGGCACACCAAGCAATCCTTAGGCCTGGTGAGAGATGCAGCCAATAGTCAGGCCTCAGTGCTCTCCCTTAGCCCACCCTCATGCCCACTCCATACTCTGAGGTCAGCTTGAGTCGTCATCACTGTCCTTACCATTTCCTTTCGGCAGATATCTCCGTTTCAGTCTCTGTCTACCTGTAGACAACCCCTGTGTGGCTAGAAACAGTTTGGGGTCTAAGAAAGTGTTTGTCTGTAGAGCAGATGCCTCCTTCTGTGGCCCCTCTCCATGCTTTACAACTTTCTTTCCTTTATGATACGGAGCAAAGCCGTAGTTGTCTGTATGATTATACTTTGCATCCACTTAGCCCTAGCTTTTTGTGGCTTTCCTGTCTATGACCTTGTTTTAGCCTAATGAGCCCTAGAGACTGATGGTGACCTCGGCACTGTAGATGAAGAGAAGATGTACAGAGACAGGGGTCTGGGTCCAGGCACCCAGATAATCTGTGGCAGCCAGAAGGGAGAGACTGGGGGAATGGCCTGTCCGATATTCCAGTCTTTCTGTGAAGCCTCATTGTAAATCAGGCACCATGAATCGCTCTGAGGAAGGGAAAGGATGTTTTGAGTAATATCAAAATGGGCCAATTATTTTTGGGAGGTTTAAAAAAAAAAAAACAGCTGGGCCGAAGTCACGAATCAGGAGTCAGGAGCATTCTGATCTCAGCCTGGCTTCTGCCCCTGTATGTGACCCTATTCAGGTCACTCTTCCCCCCATCAAAGTTTGCCCAAAAGAACACACCATCACCACCACCCTGCCCCAAGAGAGTTCCCAGGAGATGTCTGAGTCATGGTCTGAGAGTTGTGATACAAATTTATTCCCAGAAGACAAACATGTTATCTTCAAATGACCTCTGAACTACATCAAAAGGAATAGCAGATCAGAGAGAGGCTTGCAGGATGACAGGGTTGGACTACTTTATTTTTCCTATCATGAGCAAGAGCTCCTTCCTGTTTCTCGACTCTGGATCCAGTCTTCAGTCTTCCTTGACTTTCCAGGAACACACACACACACACATACACACACGTTCACAGAGAAAGAGAACTGCGGCAAAGTCACTCTCCACCAAATCTTCCAGTTGTAGGTGAAATCTACAGTTCTACTGGAATTCCAGGTAAATGTGAGCAGGCATTGTTCTGGCTTTCTTCGTGATACAGTCATTTAATCCAAACACCGCTGTGTGAAACGTATTCCTGTTTTCGTGGGGGAGGCCCATAGGTTTTTAATTCTTCCCTGGGAAACAAAGGCCCTCATTCACCAAATGGTAACTCAAGAGGGTCGTTTCTGCACCAACCAGTCAAAAAATGTTGTCTGGCCACGAGATCCCATCATTAAACTGAAGAAGCAGGAGAAAGCTCGTTTTACAGAAAGCTCTTTCATAGGCAGTCAACCCCACCTCTGAGTTTTCCTCCTTATGAATAAGATCTCAGGTTTATTTTATAGGGAAATGTATCGAGCCAGAGGCTTTAATGACAAGATAATGAATGAGCAGAGGAGGACTCTGTTTGTTGCAAAAGGTTCAGATTACAGAAAACAAAGCCATTTCACCATTTGTTTTTGGAAGAAAGTCTTGGCAGCTCCCTCCAGGAGTGAGCTGGGAAGTGACTTCACACATGCATAGGACAATTTTCTGTCTAATTTACCAACGGTTCCCAGAGAGCATTCCCTTTTTTCTTTCCCTAGGCAAGTTCACAGAAGATGGCCAATTCATGAACCCAGAGTTGTGATACGAATTTCATTCATAGAAAATAAATGTCATCATCAAATGGTCTCTGAAATCTGTCTAATGAAATTGTATATTGAGAGAACCACATGAAAATTTCATTGTGGAATAATTTTCTTGTCTTATCCCTTCATTCAGAGATACCTGCTATGTGAGCCCTGATTGGTTTGGGGTTTGCAGGGCACTGGAGGGCAGGACAGAGGGAGGAGTTACTCAAACACGTGAAGCTTTCTCTAACTGGATGGCTATTTTGTCCCAAAGTCAACTGACCTCATACAATGAAGAATAACAATAAAGCCTTGAAAGAGCTCAAAACAAAGAACTACAAGAATTCTAAGAGAGTGATAAAGCAATGGTGCTTCAAGGAATATTTTAAGAACTTACTGGGCCTACAAGGTTCTAGAACAGTCCTCCCACTAGAACCTACCATCATGATGGATAAGTCTTCATTTCCTCTGAATCATATGGTGGCCATTAGCCGCATGTGCAACTTCCCTAGTGTGACTGACAGACTGAATTTTATCTTTACTTTTTAATGTAATTTTACTGTTCTAAGATGTTGCAAACAGGGGTTAGCATTTCATAAGTCAGTTAATGAGTATGTTTCTTTCTTTCTTTCTTTTTTTGGACAATGTCACCCCTTCCTTTGTCTTAATTGAGAGACATAGTCTAGATTGTTATTGCAGTAAAACACCAATAACATAAGATTTACCATTTTAACTACTGGCAGTGTGTTTGTGTGTTTGTGTGTGTGTGTGTGTGTGTGTGTGTGTGTGTACAATATTAGGCTTGAACTCAGGGCCTTCCATTCTTGCTTCTTTCACACAGAGCTGGTGTTTTACCACTTGAGTTATACCATTTCTGGCTATTTTTTGGTTTATTGAAGAAGATTCGGTTCTCTCAGGTTTGTCTGCCCAGGCTGGCTTTGAACCAAGATCCAAAAATTGAAACTTCCTGCATAGCTAGGATTACAGATAGGATTTCCCACCCCACTCCTGACCCCTTACTCAGCTCATTTTAACTATTTTTAAGTGTGCAATACAGGAGTATTAAGTAAACTCACAATGTTGTACAACCAATACCTCCACTGCTTTCCAGGACTGTTCTTGTGCCTTAAAAACCACTGCCCTTTCCCATCACCCAGCCCAGCCCAGCCCCAGGGAACTTCTATTCAACTCTCGTTTCTGTAGGAATTTACCTCTCCTGGATACCTCCTGTTAGTAGAATTCATAGACATATTCATTCTGCACATCTGGCTAGTCTTATTGACGATAATGTCAAAGTTTGACTGAGTTTCCCATAATCAGACTTTCCTTCCTTTTTAAAGAATACTAACCTCTATGTCATGTTCTATGTCTTGACACTTTAAGTGATTTAAATTTAAATAATCATGCGTAGTCCAAAACTATCTTCTGGGACAGAATCAGACTTGGGTGCAGCTGTGTTGGAGACGTGTGTGTGTAAGGGGTGTGGGTGTGAAGGTGTAGGTGTGAGGTGATGATATTGCAAGGAGAAACCAAAGGCAAAGAGCTGATAGAGCACAGTCTCAGAGAGAACAGAGAGGGAAGAGGAAGAGGAGGGAGCCCGTGGCTAAAACTAAAGGTATAATAAGATGGGCACAAAGAGATAAAGCCCAGGACTACATAGTTGTACAGAGCACAAGTGGTCATGAACACTAGTTTAAAAATTGGGTAACTAAGCCAGACACCGGGGCTCAAATCTGTAATCTTAGCTACTTGTATGGTAGAGATCTGGGGAGTGGATATCTAGGAATCACAGGTTGAGGCCAACCCAATACAATTTTTTAAAAAGTTCCCAAGACTCCATCCCAACCATTGGCCAGGTGTGGCAATGCATGCCTACAATCCCAGCTATGGAGAAGGCATAATAACCGAGTGCCTATCACCCCCATTGATGAGGAGTTGCACAGATAGGAAGATCACAGTGCTTTTTTTTTTTTTTTTTTGTCCAGTCCTGGGGCTTGAACTCAGGGTCTGGGCGCTGCTCCTGAGCTTCTTTTGCTCAAGGCTAACACTCTACCACTTGAGCCACAGTGCCACTTCTGGCTTTTTCTGTTTGTGTGGTACTGCAGAATTGAACCCAGGGCTTCATGCAGGCTAGGCAAGCACTCTACCACTAAGCCACCTTCCCAGCCCCACAGCGCTGTTTTAAAAATAAAAGGGATTCAAGAAGTGGCTCAAAAGCTAAAATAAAATAGGAAAGCCCAGCACTAGCAGCTCATACCTATAATTCTAGCTACTCAGGAGGCTGAGATCTGAGGACAGCAGTTCAAAGCCACCCTGGGCAGCAAAGTCCATGAGACTCTTATCTCCAATTAAATACTACAAAGCCAGAAGTAGAGCTGTGGCTCAAGTGGTAGAGTTAGCTAGCCTTGAGCACAAAAGCTCAGTGCCTAGGCCCCAAGACCTGCAAAAACATAAATAAACATGGGGAAATTGTTTAAAAATAAACTGTGTACAATTACAATATTTCACTTCATCTTTTCTACTACTTTTATACAAGTCAGAACCAAATTCTGAACAAATACATGAAGAACTTGATCTGAGAAGCAAAAGAAAATACATACTGTGTAGAAAAGTTCCAGGGTAAAACAAAATAAATTAGATAACTGTTAAAATTGCAGAAAAAAATAGATTCTTGCTGGTGCTCTTATAAAATATCTCCCACAATATCTGGAAGGTTGTGAGAACCCCAGAAAAGGATACTAGAGGTACGGTTATATTATTGACAAAACAAGCAAACTTACCAAATGCGCAAAATATTGCCAGGATTCAGGACATCTGATGGGGTACGATTCAGACAACAGTGGTAGAAAGACAATAGGCCGAGTCACAAGTCCAAAGAGCTTACCAAATGGGACAATAACGGTGAGATTCAGGTGCAGATCAAGGTAGGCATAGGTTATCACTATTATTATTATTATTGCCATTGACAAATATCTTAGGGTTTCCCTAAGATAATAAAGAGAGACACTTTTTAGGCAGGACAGCACCCCGAAGGGCGACAATCCCCTGGGAATGGAGCAGAAATGTCTCTTCCACAGTCCGCTCCGGCTTTACTCTGCTCCCATGCACAGCAGTGAAGTAGGTAATGACTCCAATGTGAGAACTGGCCTTCTCACCCGCCTGGTGAGAAAGATCTGCCGTAAATCTTTACCTACGTTTTTAGGGAACCTCAGAGACCATGTCACCCCAGCATTTTGAAGATGTGGAAAGTGAGGTCCAGGAAGTGACCGGTCTTGGGTGACGTGACAGGGTTTTGACCAGGATGTTCTTGCCATGTGTGCTTTCCTCTGCCAACCCATCCAGGAACTTGCAAAGGTGATTTATCTCTACTTAGCACAGGCTAAGTTATTAACTGGCATAATTGTTCCAATGAGATCATCTCTAGTCCCTTCTGCAGCACTGCCCCTGGCTCTAGAACCTTCTCTGAAAATAAACTTGTGCAAAATTAACCCAGAAAAATTGTGAGCAGATACACAAAGGAGAGTCAAAAATTTCAAGTAATAACGGTGCTTTGCTCAAATCCCCAAAAGGTCACAGATCACAAGTGTGTGAGTGTGTGTGTGTGTGTGTGTGTATGGGTGTGTGTTATTCATATGTTTTTGTTTTTTGGTTGTTATTGATTTGTTTTTTGGTCAGACATGAGGCTTGAACTCAGAGCCTGGGCTCTGTCTCTAACCTCTTAACTCCAGGCTAGTGCTCTACCACTTTAAGGCACAGCGTTACTTCCGGTTTCCTGGTAGTTAACTGGTCTCACAGACTTTGCTGCCGGGACCATAATTCTTAGATATCAAACTCCTGAGTAACAAGGATTATAGGCATGAGCATTTTCATCCAGTTTAAAGCATTTTTGAATCTATATACTATCACTGGGTCCATAGACTACATTAACATCAATGGGACATTAGAATAGTCTTTTGTGTGTGAGTGTGCTGGTATAAGGGTTTGAACTCAGGACCTAATGCTTTTGCCTAGCTTTTCCACAGGAGACTGGTTTTCTTATCACTTGAGCCACACCTTTGTTTCCAGTCTTTTTTTTTTTTTTTGGCTCCGGTCGTGGGGCCTGAACTCTGGGCCTGGGTGCTGTCCCTCAGCTCTTCAGCTCAAGGCTGGCGCTCTACCACTTGAGCCACAGCGTCACTTCCGGGTTTTTTTTTTGCTCATGTGGTGCTAAGGAATCGAACCCAGGGCTTCATGCATGCAAGGCAAGCGCTCTACCACTGAGCCACCTTCCCAGCCCCTGCTTCCAGCCTTTGATGATTCAATTGGACATAAGAGTTTCTGACTCTGAACCTTGATCTTCAAATTTCAACCTCTTGAATGGCTAGAATTAGAGGCATGAGCCCCCAGACCCCAGCTGTTAAAAACCCGAACCCATCACCTCCAGCCCTCACGGCGTTTCCAGTGTCCAAGCAAACTGAATTGCTAAGTGTCTATCAGCAAACTTTTGTCTTGCTATCTGTTTTCTGGAACAAACTTCTCCATTCTTTATTTCCTGAATATCTCCTTCTTATCCAGTCTGCTTCCTCCCAGGAGTTCTCCTTTGTGTTCTTGCTGTCAAGGTCTGGCCTGTCCATCTGGGCTGCTTCTCCCATGTCTGGAGCAGTGTGGGATCAATTGGCTTGCCCCAGGATTGTGACTTGCAGTCTTGGTGAATACCTTGGCTCTGGGGTGAATCCACCATGCAATTTAGATCAACAACAGATCTGAACGCCTAGCCCAATGCAATAGGAATTAAGTGGCTTCTCCCAAGAGGGCAGAATGGGCTCAGCTGAGTCCAGTGTTGCTAGGCTTGGTTTACAACTGGAGGGTTTGGTAAAGGGAATGCCTTCTGCCTTCTGGCCCTAGCAGGTCCCCAGCTCTCCCTGGGCTCACAGCACACAGGGTAGTGTTTCCTCTGCTTCATTCCTCAGTGAGGAACAGCCTTAAAGGAATCTGGAAGTCTATACGTGAGCATGTCTTCCCTGCTGTATCGATTTCTAATTGTTCAGGGGCAGGGTCACAAAGGATGTTTGAGCTATGCTTTCATCCTGGGCTTGGGTTTTATTTCATTTCCTTCCTCCTTCCCAATGGCTCTTCCAGTACCCTGTCATAAAGTTGCAGGGCTTTTAGAATTATTTATAATCTCATTCCAAATTGAAGGGAATTCTTAAAGGCTTCCAATTCCCTCACCATGTTTATTTAGATGTAGGTACTATTATAGTCCACAGTGATGCATTTGGATTACCTTGTAAATATTTGTCTAAGGAATTCTAATTGATGATTGGGTTACTTAAAAGCGAAATCATTTTGGTTGAGTCATGATGTCATGACGTTCTTGGAGCTACTAGCAATACATGTTCAACGCACACTTGAAACTTCTAGAAGGAAGATAGCTTAGCACCCTGCTCTCAACAGGAGTCTAGGGTATGAAGAGGAAATGGACGATACAGGTAGAGTGACACAAAAGGGGTTCAGAAAAGATGCATGCAAGAGAAACAATCACATGGCCTAAGGGAAGTTGTATTTGTGTGAAAGCTTGATGTTGGTCAATGTATGGACAATGAAGAGGAAAGAGGAGAAGAGAAGGACAGCATTAGGATAGCCAGGTACTGAAGTATGGAAGAGCCCATGGACTTGGAAATATGGACCAGAAAATAAGTGAGAGACTTGTTCTAGAAAAGTTCAGTGAGATCAAAAAGAAGGATTGAAAGAAAAAACCTAAGGACAGGGGAAAAAGTGTCTCAGGGCTGATCAATGACAATCAAATGACACCCTCCTGGCCTGGCCTGTCCTGTGCTGTGACTGTGGAGGCTTGGTGAATTCACTCCAGAGGCCAAGCCATTCAGAAGCCTCCACAGTCATCACTCAGTTTCCCCAGGGGTTTGCTTTCAGGACTTCCTGTGGATGCCGAAGTCCCTGGATATCCAAATCCCATACATTTTAAACCATCTTTGGATTACTAATAGCACCCAGTTCTGTTAGTCTGGTTTGCATTACTACCACAAAGTATTGAATGGAGACATGTTTAAATTAAAAAAAAAAAAAAGAGTTATGCCCAGCACTGGTAGTTCATCATGCCTATAAATCCTAGCTATTCAGGAGGCTGAGAGCCAGAGGATTATCATTTAAGATCATCCAAGGCAGAAAAGTCTGATAGACTCCAATCTCCAAAAGAAGCAGAAAAAAGAAAAAGAGCTAAAAGCATGGCTCAAGTGGTACAGTGTCAGCCTGACAAGTTCAAGGCCCCAAGTTCAAACCCCAATACATGCAAAAATAAAAAAGGAAAAGAAATTCACTTTGGGTTCAAGGGTCTGCAAGTACAAAATGAAGAACTGTATCTAGTGATGATTTTCTTGCCCCCAGATGCCAAGGTAGCACAAGGTTCCACATGGTGAGCAATAGAGAGTGTGGGTATCTATATATATGTGTGTGTGTCTAATCCTTCTTGTTGTTATAATGGCATAAGGAGTCAATCTAGGGACTCTAGCCTACTGACTTAATCTAATCCCAATCACTTCCCAGAGGCTTCACGTCAAGTTTCTACCCGGTTAATAGCTCCCAAATGGAGATTAAACTCCTGCATGAGTTCTAGAGGCACAGACCTTGCCATAGCAGTGATGCAATGGAAACACTATATAAATAATTGAGTCTGCCAGGGACCAGTGGTTCATGCCTGTAATCCTAGCTATTCAAGAAGCTGAGATCACAGTTCAAAGCTAGCCCAGGCAGAAAGTCTGTGAGACTCTTATCTCCGATAAACTAAAAAAAAAAAAAAAAAGCTGGAAGTGGAGTTGTACAAGTGGGAGAGCCCTAGCCCTGAGGACAAAGAAGCTCAAGGACAGCACCTAGGCCCTACGTTCAAGCGGCAGGACCAGACCAAAAAAATAAACAAATAAAAATATAAATAAACAACTGAGTCTACAAATACAGAACCATGGGCACAGATGACTTACTCCACTTTGTCCCTCAAATTGTAAGCACCAGAAAGAGAGTCATAGGGCCATGTGACAGAGGAGGGGGACTTCTGTTTTTCCAACAGTAACATTATATGCTACTTTGTAAGTGTCGGAGCTAACCAATGGAATCCTCATTTCCCGCCTTACATCTAGAACCAGAACCAGAACACGGAGCATGCTGGGAGGAGGCAAAAATGAGGATGCAGGGCAGACAGAGATTATGATACTAAATTACCTCCAATGTAGAAGGGCCTCCCAGGCTCTCCCCACTCAAACCAGGGAAACCTGCTGAGGAGGAAGCGAGATAGGGAGAGAGCAGGGCAGATTTCTTGAGGAACTTCACAGCCCAGGTGAGACATGTGGCTTTGGATGTTGTAGTCCAGTGTGAACCGCAGCCTGCCACTTGCTCCCTGAAGGTCACCTGATAACTCTGTATCTCATCTTTCTCTCTATAACATGAGGACAGAGCCAGGTGCCTGTGGCACATGCCTGTAAGCCTAGCTACTCAGGAGGCTGAGATCTGAGGATCTCAGTTCAAAGCCAGCCTGGGCAGGAACACCTGTAAGACTCTTATCTCCAATTTACCAGCAGAAAACCAGAAGTGGTGCTGTGGCTCAAGTGGTAGAGCGCTCGCCTTGAGCTGAAGAGCTGAGGGACAGCGCCCAGGTCCAGAGTTCAACCCCCACGACTGACAATAAAAAAAGGACAGAAACCCATCCAGCTGGTGACCAATTGCCAAGGTCAGGGCCACCAGCCCTGGCCCTGAGATGTGAAGAAGGTTCGACAAAGAGAAAGCACCACACCCCTGGGAGGAAAAACAAATGAAAACCAAGAGTCTCATCCAAGCCCTTCCGAGGGGGGGGTTGATATCTGTGTCACGTGAGCACATTTCTGATGCTTCCAAATCTACAAGATGAATTTACAACTTCATCTAACCACACACGGAAAAGGCCAACCATCTTTTTTTTTTTTTTTTTGGGTCCGGTCGTGGGGCCTGAACTCTGGGCCTGGGCGCTGTCCCTCAGCTCTTCAGCTTAAGACTAGTGCCCTACCACTTGAGCCACAGCGCCACTTCTGGCTTTTTTCTTTTTGCTTATGTGGTGCTGAGGAATCGAACCCAGGGCCTCAGGCATGCAAGGCAAGCACTCTACCACTGAGCCACCTTCCCAGTCCCAAGGCCAACCATCTTGACACAGCTTTGCCTGGCTCCCCGGTGTGAAGATGGAGCTGGTCAGCAGCCCCTGCTGCACAGAGGGTGATGCCAGTTCCAGGCCTGAGGCTGCTTTTCACTCCATCCCATCCACAGGCACATGAGCTCCCCAGGTTCAGTCTTCTTAAGCAAAACACAGGAGCACACTGTAGTTGAAGGTAGATATGTCACTTGCTTTCACGGGATATGAGTCACGATTCACAACTCCAAAAAAGAATCAAAGGAATTCATTAAAGCAGCAATAAGTGTCACATCAGCCTATGTTAATACTGTTGCTCTTCTCTCACCTGGGCCCCCAGCAGCAGCGGCACACAGGTCTGGGAATGGGGAAAACTGAGTTTGCAGCAGAGTGAGAGCAAGAGGAAAGACATGAAGAACTCTTCAGTATCCTTAGCCATGAGGAAATGCAAAACATTCAAAATGGCAGCCATCAATGAAACAAACAGCAGCAAATTCTGGTAAGGATTGTTGTTGTTCTCACCTATGGGGCTGGTGAGAATGTAAGCTGCGGAAACCACTATGGAAATCAGTATGGAGTTATTCGAGAGGCTAAAAATAGACCTACCTCATCACCCCACCACACCACTATTGAGCATATAGTCACACAAGAGGAAATTAGTGTACCAAAAAATACCAGCATATGGGCTGGGAAGGTGGCTCCGTGGTAGAGCACTTGCCATGCACGCATGAGGCCCTGGGCTTGATTCCTCAGCACCACATAAACAAAAAGAAAAAAGCCGGAAGTGGTGCTGTGTCTCAAGTGGTAGAGCGCTAGCCTTGAGCTGAAGAGCTGAGGGACAGCACCCAGGCCTAGAGTTCAGGCCTCATGACCGGACCCAAAAAAAAAAAAAAAAAGAAAAATACCAGCATAAATGTGTTTATTGGAGCACTGTTTACAATAGCCAGGCAGTGGAATCAACTTGAGTGCTCAACAACAGATAGATGAATAAAGAAGCTGTGATTCACATCTTTATCCATGTATGTATGTGTATACATGCATGCATACATGCATACAGTGGAATATTATACAACTATAATTAAATGATGTCATTTGCAGGACAATGAGTAGAATTAGAGGACAGATAGAGCAAGACAAGATAAGCATTGAAAACAAAATATCCTATGTTTGCACTCATTTGTAATAGTATATATATATATATATATATATATATATATATATACCTAAAGTGTATATATATATATGTGTGTGTGTGTGTGTGTGTGTGTGTGTGTGTGTATAATGCATGATCATGAGCATATATATGTATATATGTCTGTATACATAATTATATATGGGTAAACAAAAAACACTAGTTTTAGGTGAGAAGGGTAAGGGGAAAAAGAAAAGAAAGAGGGTGAATAATTTTGAGATGCATAGCAATTATCTATGAAACATCAAAAAGAACCTCAATGCAAGCTGTTGGTCAATAGGAGGTTGGGAGGAAGAGAGAGAGGCTCTGTTGGACAGTGGGTATTAGCAAGAGGGAGTTTGCCTAACAAGTGTGGATGAGGTCAAATACTCTCTAAGTCAATTTTCAGCATGTATGAAAATAATAAACCCTCTTGAAATTATATTGGGAAGAGAAGAGATGGGTAAGGGTGGATGATGGGAGGTGTGTAGTAATGTCACGATGAAATTTCCCCTTGTGTAGCAAATATATGCAAAGAAAAAGAGAGAAACAGACAGAGAGAAAGAAAACATCAACAATGAAATCAACTCTGCTACAGTAAAGGGAGATGGATGCATTATGGTTCAATGGTAGAAAACTTGCCTAGCATGAACAAGGCCTGATTTCAATCCCTAGCACTGTAAAGGAAGAAGAGAAGGAGGGTGAGGAATAAAAAAAGGGAGAAAGAAGGGAAGACAAGGTGAGAGGAGGAGGAAGGTGAGAGACAGGAGAAGGAAGGGGAGAAAAAATGTTGGAGCAATGCAGTCCTTTACATCAGAGGATGTAGACATCCCTCGTTCCCAAGTTTTCCAAGGTTCTCCTAGGTTCCCTGGCAGACACACTAACCTTGGAATCAGACACCTGTCTTTCCCGTCAGTATCCCTGGCCTTCTCGAGCTATTGCCCCCTTCTTTGGAAAGCCTCCCCTCACCACCAGATGGGGAGGTGGGCCCTGAGTTTAATCCCTCCCAGCCCTGAGTACACTGCATTACATCTAGTTCTGCCCTGCCTGTCTTTCCCTATTAGACTGTAAGTACTCCGAGGGCAAAAATCTCTCCTGAGCAACTCTCGAATCCCAGAATGGAATGCACAGGGCTTGGCCCAGAGCAGATGGCAAATAAAACATTCACTAATCTGAATCCCCTGGCGTTGGAGTAGATATGTGTCTCTGTTGGAGTCCTACCCCCAATCCCTCAGCATGTGACCATGTTCGGAATTAAGAGAGAATTCGTTAAAACGAGGTCAAATTAGAATGAAGTAGACCCCTAACACAACACAAGGAAGGAAAGCTTGACAAAGACACAGGGTGATACATTTAATAAGGACACCATGAAAAAAACAAAGGCAAGCGGGGGAGACACAAGGTGTTGTTCCCCTGTCACCAGATTCCTAGGAAGGTGCCTGTAGTGGGCTCTCCCTCACAGCTCTCAGAAGGAACCTTCTCTTCCCACCGTTACCAGTCAGCACCACGACAGATTTCCAGCCTCCAGAATGGTGAGACACCTCTATCCTATAAGCTGCACCTTGGGGCACTCTGTTATGGGAGCCCTGGGGAGCTAAAGCATACCCCCAGCCCTCCACCCCACTCAGCCCTGCTGTTTCAACTCCAGTACTTTCCCTTCAGCATATCCTTCCCTCAAACTTTCCTTATCACTTTTTTTTTTTTTTGGCCAGTAGTGGGGCTTGAACTCTAGGCCTAGACGCTGTCCCTCAGCTCTTCCGCTCAAGGCAAGCGCTCTACCACTTGAGCTACAGTGCCACTTTCCAGTCTTTTCTTTATGTGGTGTTGAGGAATCGAACCCAGGGCCTCATGCATGCGAGGCATGCACCCTACCACTGAGCCACTTTCCCAGCCCCCTTATTATCACTTAAATATTCTCTTTCCTCCGTCTATCTCTGTTTCTCTGGCTCGGTTCTCTATCTCTTTCTCTTTCTCGGTCTCTCTTTCAGGTAAGGTTTCATTCTCATTTTTTGTCCAGGACATTGATTCTCCTGTTTCTCACATGGCTGAAATAATAGGCATCTGCCTGTATCATACCATTTGTTGTTGTGATCTTCCCTATTTGTATGCCTGGGCTAGCCTCCAACCAACCTTCTCCCAATCCCCACCTCCCAAGTAGCTAGGGTTAGAGGTATAAACCACCATGCACAGCCCTCAAAGACTTTTCATTGCTTAGATACTTTTTGCCTCCAAGTACCTACTCCTTGTTCTCATATTGCATAACAAGAAGCGAACAAAAAAATTGACATCTGCTGGGTTTTGTTTAATGGGGACAGGAGACATTTCCAGATTATTTCAAGCTTCTTTTAGGATGCTATCGTAATTCAAATCCCACAAGAACCCATTATCAATAGCCAAAAGATCTCAAGAAATATTCTATAGCCAATTATAACCTATACCAGAGTTCAAACGGGGGAGGAATGAAGGCTTCACCTCCCAAGAGGATTTCCCAGCCCCCTGGAGGGACCTGGTGCCAGGAGAGGGGAGCCCCCAGTGCTGAGATGACAGGAAACGGGGTGGCATAAGCTGTCCCCCACACCACAAAAGACAGGAAATCCCCAGCCAAAGGTTGAAAATCTGACCTTAGCTCACCCCTGCTTTGTGTTGGGCCTGAATGAAAGGCCCACAACACAAAAGACTCCACAGAAGTGATTAGGGCCTGGCCCCAGGGCAGGGCGGGATGAGACACAGTCCAAAACTGAGCTGGCCTAGATCTAAAGAGCTGACTGGAGACCTGTTCACAGTTTCTAGGGACGACTTGTGTCAAGAGGAGAGAATGGCCGGAGCTCGCAGGGAGTGTCCAGGCTGGGCCAGCCATCTGGGCCTCCCAGGGCTCAGGGCGTACAGTAGTGCAGGGGTGGAGTTGGATTGTCAGGTGGGTGAGCATGCCCTCCAGCTCCACTATCAGAAACCCTAAAATGGGCATTAGCTCTGATTTGAAGATCACCCCCACAAACAGAACGAGCTAACTTGTGAGGCTGGAACCACCATCCATCTACAGATGAAGCCACTGGCTATTGAGATCCAGTCCTGGGGGCTCAGAGGAGGGGACGCAGCTGTGAGCACCTCACCTGGCCAGCGCTGTGGCTCTGGGCCTCCTTGTCCCGGGGCTGCTGAGCATGGGGTCCTCCCTGCCTGCCTCCTCACTAAGGGCTGACCAGCATGTACTGTTCCAGAACAAGGAAGACACAGATTGCTGTGGGAGTTAAGTGAGGAGGGGCGAGGTCCTGTTCACAGGCTGATTCTCCTTAGGCCAAGCTGACTAGATATTTAAAGTCATAAAAAAACATTGTGTTTGGTGGGGAGGGAGGGTAAGGAAGGGAGAGAGAGATCATTGGGGCATAGAGGGGAGGGAAAAGAGAAATAGGCTGTGTTGAGGGGTTAGTAGCAGGAGAGAGTTGGGCTACACGCGTTTGCATGTATGAAAACGGAACAATGAAACCTGTTGAAATGGTTTTAGGAAGCAGGGAGAGTCAAAGAAGTGGTGAGATTACTGGAAATGCATGACACAGGAGTAGAAATGCCACAATGAGCTCCCCTCCATAATAATGTATGCTCATTTAAAAAAAAAATGGGGGGGGTGAGAGAGGCTGAGACGGTGGCTTAGTGGTAGAGTGCTTGCCCAGCATGCATGAAGCCTTGGGTTCGATTTCGCAGTACCACATACACAGAAAAGGCCAGAAGTAGGACTGTGGCTCAAATGTTAGAGTGCTAGGCTTGAGCAAAACAAGCTCAGGGACAGTGTGCAGGCCCTGAATTCAAGCCCCAGGACTGGCCAAAAAAAGTGGGGGAGAGGTACCCATGGCCCACACCTGTAATCCTATCTACTCAGGAGGCTGAGAGCTGAGAATTGAAGTTCAAACCTAGCCCAGGGAAGAAAAGTTCATGAGACTCTTTATCTCCAATTAATCACCTGTGGCTGAAGCTAAAAGGCTACGTTCTGGTAGCCAGGCTCTGAGTTCAAGCTCCTGTACCAGAAAAGTAAGAACAAAGGAAGGAGGAAGGAAGGAAGGAAGGAGGGAGGGAGGGAGGGAGGGAGGGAGGGAGGAAGGGAGGGAGGAAGGAAGGAAGGAACTATCACCTTATTCATTCTTCTCCTGGCACTAAACCAAAGATCTGTCTCTTTCTCCTGTACAGATGCTGGGATCTGCAAATAAAACATGGCAGCAAGCGTGGAAGGATGTGCTCCAAAGCCTGTGCTTTCAGATTGGCACCAGTGTGTGGAGGGCAGAGATGGAGGGTGTAGCTTCCAGCTCTAGCTGTGCAGGCCGCTGCACCCTGCACCCTGGGCATGTGTCACAGAGCTACCCAGCAGAGGGGAGCTGAACAAAACCTGGAAAGGATGAAAGCTTATTTCTGCCTAGCACATCATGGAGAACCTGACCCATTTGCCACCCCTGAGGAGCTCCAGTGCAGTGGGCTAAGAACATGAGCAGAACTGCCCGGCTGTGTGGTCACAGACACCTGTGATGGGTCTTGTGTGAGCGCATCTGGGGACAAAGCAGCTCTGCCTAGAGCAGATGCAATGGCCTCTGAGGCTAGCTGCTTCCAGGTGAATCCTGAGGTGGGAAGGGTAGGGAGGAGGCTGTGGGGGCCTGGATGGTGAAAGCTTCCTGGGTACTTGGCCAGAGCCACCTTTACTGGCTATCCTCTAGCCACACCTGTTCCCCAGGAGTGTGTGGGGGGGGGATGCCATCCATCATACTGCCTCCTAGAGGTAAGCTGGAGCCAGTGATGGAGGAAAAGAGGAGAAGTGGGTGGGGGCTCCACATGTTAGGGCAGTCTCCTCCTCATCATACTGAGACAGGTGCAATCAGACAGAAGGAGACAGTTCATTTTCCTGGAGTTGATGGAGCAGATCCTGAAGTCCGCACTCTGTCATTGTACAAAGGTCTCTTGTCTGTATGGCCCTGAGAACATCGTGGAAATTTAACAATACCAAAGCCTCCCATCACTGCCAACAACCCAATTAAAGACAAAGCCAATTCACTTAGATACAGAAGTATCTAAACAAGACAGATACTTAGTGGATGCTAGGCTGGCACCTACTACAGTGAATGCCTAGGGAACTGGTTTAGAGGAGAAAAGGAATTCAACTGAGAGCAGTTGGGTACAATGCCTTAGAGAAAGTAAAGGAAGTAAACAATTGGAGCTGATGATATGGACCCCTTTTTCTAAAACTATTAGGAACCATAGAGAATGTTGTTTTCAGGCCTGAGCATTAGTCCTGTCTCCCTTTTATCCTTCCTTTCCCTTTCTTTCTTCCCTTCCCTCCTCTTCCCTTCCTTTTTTCCTCTCTCCCTTACCTTCCTTTTTTCCCTCCCTTCCTCCTTTCCTTCAATCCCCCTTCTTCTCCTCCCTGCTCACCTTTGGTCCACAGCTACACCCAGACCTGGGTCCCCCTTCCCATTCCTGAAATTCCCTCCATACAGCTGACCCCTCCCTGTCTCCACTCGCTACCTGGTTGGTGACAAAGGCCACATGCTCCCTCTTGGGGGAAATGTGGCTCTTCTAATAAACCTTATAATAACCTTTCTCCTGTGCCTGCCCTCCTCTGCATGGTCCTCTGGGATGGATGTGTTTGATCCTCTTACACTCCCTTCCTTCTATTCTTTTTGCTTTCCTCTTTTCCTTTCTTATTAAAAACCATGTGAACTATTAAAAAAAAAAAACATTCAGCAATATCTAAACAGATTCACATGGGGCTGGGAAGGTGGCTCAGTGATAGAGTGCTTGCCTTGCATACATGAGGCCCTGGGTTCGATTCCTCAGCACCACATAAGCAGAAAAAGCCGGAATAGTGCTGTGGCTCAAGTGGTAGAGTGCTAGCCCTGGGCTGAAGGGCTGAGGGACAGCGCCCAGGCCCAGAGTTCAGGCCCCGCGACTGACCAAAAAAAAAAGACTCACAGGGCTATATAAACCATCATCCCTATTTATCTCCAGAACTTTTCATCACCCTAAATGTAAACAATACCAAATAGTAACTCCCCATACCTCCACCCCCAGATCATAGAAATTTCTATAATACTATTTACAAGTTTGCCTATTGTAGACATCTCAATCCACCTCAAATACGAATTATATAATATTGATCCTGTGTGTAGCTTACTTCATTTAACGTAACGTTTTCAGGGCTCACCCATGTTGTGGAACGTGTCAGAATTTCCTTACTTAAAAGGCTACATAGCATTCCGTTGAGTGCATGGGCCACATTTTGTTAATTTATTCAGCCATTAGCAGACATTTGAGTTGTTTCCTTGTTTTGGCTACTGTTGATAGGACTACGCTGAACATTGGCATGCAGATGTCTGTCTGAGCCTCGGCTCTAGCTTTCATTTTAGAAGTGGAATCCCTGAATTCTCAGCTAATTAATTCTGTGTTAACTATTTTGAGGAATGACCTGCAGCTCATCACCTTCCCGTCAACATTTGTTATTTCTTTTTTTTTTTTGCTTGTTTCTTTTGTGTTTATAATGGCCATCTTAATGGGTGTGAAGTGGTATCTCCCGGTGCTTTTGTTTTACATTTCTCTAATACTCAGTGATGGGTGGTGCATTTTCACATGTTCATAGGCTTTGTGTATGTCTGTTTGGTCCACTTTTGAATTGGGTTGTTTGTGAGGGTGAAATGCACCACACTCTGCCCTGCTGGAGCTGCGTCTGTCTGCAGGCAAGTGGAAGCCTTTTTCTTATTCCAGCAAAGGTGGTTTTGTAGACTTGGGCAGCAATGAAGAAATGAGGAACCCATGGTGTGCAACACAACTGGTTTTCTCATTGTGTAAACTGTTATCTCCAAATTGACTCATTTTGGTTAAAAGAAAAAGGGGGAAAAAAAGGACATTGATTCACTCTAAATCAAGTGACCCTCAGTTTTATGTGGGCATTAAATCATTTTGGAATATTACAATGGTTGTGCCAAAAAGGGTAACTTTTTTTAATTGGAAGTAGAAAAGCCCTCAAATATAACATAATCACAGCGCTTTTTCTTTTTTTCCCTCTTGTTTTACAGATAGATACCATTTATCCACCATTTGCTGCTTGCCCATTATATACATAGAACATTCTAGAAGGTACAAAAAATACGCAAAGATGAGAGCGCTCCTTAGTCATAATAAGAAACAACCTCAAATACCATTAATTGCTATCCAGGGTAAACAGCAAGTGAGATCATCCACACAAGAAATCACTTACAAGAAATATGATTATCTTATAAAACCAGGAGGGATAGTTCTTGTGCACTTGTGTGTGTGTGTGTGTGTGTGTGTAGAAAAATCTAGAAAGATTTTTTTCAATACTAGCTATTTCTGAAAGGGAAATTACTAATGACATTTTTATTTCTTTGGAATTTTGTACTAATTTTCCCATCATGACCTTGGTAGGAAAGTAAGAGTTATTTTCTTTTCTATTTTTTTTTTAAACACGAAAGGTTGTAGGAAAAACAAGATGAATTTAGAGGTAAGAAAACAAGCTTTCTGGGGCTGGGAAGGTAGCTCAGTGGTAGAGCGCGTGCCTTGCATGCATGAGGCCCTGGGTTCGATTCCCCAGCACCACATAAACAAAAAGAAAAAAGCCGGAAGTAGCACTGTGGCTCAAGTGGTAGAGTGCTAGCCTTGAGCTGAAGAGCTGAGGGACAGCGCCCAGGCCCAGAGTTCAGGCCCCACAACCGGACCTCCCCCCAAAAAAAAAGAAAACGAGCTTTCTGCAGATAGGAGTATAATTTGTGAAGGAGGTGCTGTTTAGCTAGTACTCAGAAGTCAGGTAGGAGGAGGGCTGAACTAAATGTAAGAGCACAGGAATGGCCAAGGTTTGAGGCTGAAGAAACTACCAGGCTGCCTTGCTTAGCCTAGCCCCAGGCTCCCAAGAAACCCACTTACAGGTCTTTTGGAAAGCAACCATAGTAGGTCTTCAGGAAAGCAGGCATAGTAGGTATTCATTACAAGTCTTCATGGACTAGATATGTCAGTGTAGTAGCCTATTCTTCCAAGTTACAAGAGACTTCATGTTCCTGTTGGTCTCAGACACTGCGGCTTGTTCCCTACCACCCAGTCTACCTGTTGCTGTTCCAGGATCATAGGGCCCTGAACACATTCCTTACCTGTATCTGGACTGCTCTTGCATACACAAGACTTTTCCTGCCTCTCTACCAATCCTTACTCACCCAAAGGCCACCCCACATCTTTCTTCTTACCATGGAAAGTGTTTCTTATCCTATATCCCACATCTTCTCCTTTCCAGGTGCTGGGCAGAGTCTTGGCACTGAAGTGCTTCTCCCCATCTTCTTTGTACCTCTCTAAGTGGGGTTGAAGGTAAAGCATGGGGATTTACATATCATGGTTCAACAGCAGTGGAGATTGCAAGGAGTCTGAAAGTCCCTACAGCTGGCAATTTTTTGCCTAAAATAATCAAACTGCAAACTACTAGGACTGTTCTCTTCTTAGGCAAGGTATTGTCACTCTGCAGGCAAGTGGGAAGCAAGGAATGCTGGGAGCTCCTCCCCTCCCTCCCCCCCTCCCCCCAGCTGTACCCCTTCTTTACGTGGACCACTTCCTAGGTTCACTACTGGCCTGGTTCCCCACTCCATCTGCATATTAAAAAGTTGCTAAAACAAACTCCAGATCCTTTGTCCCTTTCATTAACAGTATGTGCATGGCATTAACATGATAGACCCTATCCCCTTTAGGAAGCCTAAGGACTGAGGATTCTCTTCTCTGTGTTTTTCATACTCTTCCAATGAGGAGTCTCAAGATTTACAAGCTCTTGCTAACCTAGTTAACTAAAGGTTCTCCCCAAAAGCTAAATACATGTAAATACCTCTTTTAAAGGCCCCTTAAAGGTCTACTTAACTTCCATCCTGTTCCTTTTATAAAGAAATGCAACCTTCAAATCCGGAGGAATGTCTCCCACCACCCCCAACTGGCATTACGCAGATGGTCTCTCTGCCTGGGATGAGGAGAAGCCCACCCCAAGGAGCACACCGTGACCCCCTGGGATGTGCACAAGGCACTGTTACTGTCAAGGTCTTGACCCAGAGAAAGACTCCAGTAGATTCTCCCAGAAAATGTCTCCCACTGCAATCTGGTAAAGGAACTTTCTCCACCTTCTTCCCCAGCTTCTCTTTACCAGGCTGGGATGGTTTCATTTGACAATTGCTTCTTTTTGGTTCCTTGCAAAGACCCAAGGAAAGAGAGAGACCCAAAGAATGCTAGATTAAAAAGATCATTGCTGTTATTATCATTGTTTAGATGAAATCCCAGAGCCTGGGAAGAGAATGCGCAGGTCAGTGGGACACTGGTTCCCGGCATTTGTATGGGGACCCACCACCCTAACCCTTACTGTTGCCTGAAAAATGAAATAGTCATTTCTCTTTTGTTGGCTTCTAGGTCTCAAACCCATCTGCTTCCACACCAAGACTAGAGAAACTCTTCTGGCGTGGGTAGAGTCATAGACTTTTCATGGATTGGCTGAACCTAAATGTCACACCTCTTGAAGGTCTCAGCTTCCGTTTCAGCATCCGGAACCCCCACCATGGCCCCCCTCATGGCCTTGCAAAGCTGCCTGTACTGAAGCATGAAAAAACAAGCTCAGAGGCTAGGTGGACACAGTGGCTCATGCCTGTAATCCTAGCTACTCTGGAGGCTGAGATCTGAAGATCACAGTGTAAAGCCGCCCAGATAGGAGAGTCTGAGATTCTTATCTCCAATTAATCATCAAGAAGACAAGTGGAACTGTGATTCAAGTGGTAGAGGACCAGATTTGAATAAAAAACCTCAGGGATAGCACCCAGGCCCTGAGTGCAATGACCCAGTACTGAGAAGAAAAATGAGAAGGAGGAGGAGAGGGTGGGTTGGGGGAAGAAGGGGAAGAAGGAAGAGGAGAAGGGGGAGGGGGAAGAGGAGGAGGAGGGAGAGGGGGAGGAGGGAGAGGGGGAGGAGGGAAGAAGAAAGAACAGAGATGGAAAAATAGAGAACCCTCTCTTCCAATCCATCAGAGATTAGTTCCCATGTTCAATCTGAAAATCAGGAGATTCAATAATCAGTTACCCTGGAAGAAGAAGAAGAAAAAATCCCCCCTCTCAAATGAAAACAGAGTGTTAGTGGGTATATAAGCATTTTATAGCCATTTCCACACTAATCAGCCAGATCTCAGCATCCCCAAGCCGCCACTGAAGCTGGAGCTTAATGTGCACTCAGTCTAAATGCTGTTTGGGGTTTTTTTCCCCAACATTTTCATCTTGTCGTTCTTCAAAGTAGGCAAGGCAAAAGCCACCACAGCTGCCCAGCCAGGAGAACCTGTGCCCACAAGCAAGATGGCGGCCATAGGCAAAATGGCAGCCTCTGCAGTCAGCCAAAGATAGTGGAAGCTCCAGCTAGCTGCAGTAACAAATTGACAAGTGCATGTTTATTACTAAGAAGAATTGCCAAGTGAGGTAGCACTACAGCAGAAATAACCTCCCAAAAGAGTAAAATGAACTGAATTCACGGCCATCCTGAAAGTTTACTGTTAAAGGCATCCAAGAAAACCTCCAAGTTCATTACTTTAATGAGACTATGAGGGAGGAGGGTTTGTGGTAGAAAAATGATTTCCTTTCCAGACAGATTATAAAGCATTAGTTCAGAGAATTCAAAAGAAGGACCAATTCAGGATGAGAAAGATTTCTTTTCAAACTCCAATGCAATTAAACCACTTACCATAGTAAACTCCTATCTGAACCCTGCTGTCCTTTCCAACAGAAGTGCAACTAACTCCAGCTCCAACAGTTTCAAATCTCAACTCTTGGTTTAAATTCCCTGTTCTTTGTGGCTTGGTGCCAAAGAAAAGTGGCTAGCCCAAACCAAGTAAAAACTCAAGGTGTTAGATGTCTGTAACCATATTCTGTTTTCATTTAAGTAACCAAATGAGACATTGGGTGAATCATTGTTTTCTCTAGTTCCACATGAGACAACCTTGAGTACTTAGTTCATCTGCACAAATTGTGTCTCTTTTTATTGGGAATAATTATTAGACAAACATGAACCAACGATTGCAAGGAATTTGTTACTTGGGAAAACCCACTTAGAAATGAATCCTGAAGGCAAACAGAGAAACTTGTTCCTTATCCAAAAGCACTCTGGACAAGGCAATATTAATGAATGGGGCAATGTTAATGGCAAAAATTGATCATAAAAGAGCTGGGTGCCAGGTGGCTCCCTGGCTCACACCTGTCATCCTAGCTACTCAGGACTGATCAAAGCCAGCCCAGGGAGGAAGATTCTTACATCTTTACATGACAGGGGGAAGAAAGGGGACAGGGACACAACGACTTAGTTCAAGCAGTAGAACACCAGCCTTGAGCAAAAAAAATCAAGGGATAGTGCCTAGGCCCTGAGTTCATGCCCCAGTACAGGCACCAATAACAGTAATAAAAACAATAACACAAATCTCACTGATATCTGGCTTAGATGAATCAGTTCCCCCTCAGGCTTCCACAGATGCCTGCTGAAAAACCTCAGGCCTTCTAGAATGCAGAAGAAAATGGAATCTGTGTTGCTTTTTCAGAGTGAGAGCCCTTGCAAATCTCCTATATGTAGTTCATGGAGCACAGGCTGCGTGTCCCCCAAATGTGTGTTGTCCCGGGGGTGGTCTGTGTGCTTTGACCATAAAAAGGCTCTGTTACTTCTCCTGGTCAAAGGTTTCAGGATGAATGTCTTGTAGCATGATACGTCAATATCGAAAGAGATCAGGTGTCCTTGGTCAGTGGCCTATGAAGAGATTTCCTTTACAAGTAAGGGAAACTAATAAACCATTGTCCAAGGCAGAGATGTCCTTCCCCACTCAGATTCCGAGGCTCCGTCTTAAACCAGGCTTCAATGCTCGCATTCATTTCTCTCCAAGGTATCCATTTATTTTTATTTTTTTTATTTTTGGTTAGGTTCTGTAAGGCCTCTTTTGAGGAACGGAAGTCTGAAATGTTCTTGTGAAGCTCACCCCTGTGACGTTGTGTTACTGGTAAATACTGGTTAAATGTTCTGGGCCTTACAAACATACTAAGGAACAGAAAGAAAGTCCGATCATCATCCAATCAGGCTATACAGCAGTCTGAAGTGGCACCTGTATATTAGGTGATGCAGTCAGTCTGCTGCCTTCTTCCTGTCTAGCCCAGAGCTTGTGAGCTGAGGGTGGGAGCTGGATTCAACCCCAGGGACTCTTACTCCAGGTAGCACTCCATTGCTTCTCCTTGAAAAGAGACGTTGGTGAGGAATATTTACCAGAAGAGAGGAAAAGGATGTGTGCAGAAAGGAGAATCCTGAGCTCTGAGTTCTGGGATCAGCCACCCTGCAGTGCCCAGCAAGTACTTCGCTCCTAGCACTGCCCTGGCTCACCTGTCCTGGCTTATGCCCTTCTCTGTGGCTGGTCTGAATTCCGCTCCCCTACTTCATGGTGCTCACTGCCATCATTTGCTTATTAGGTGTATTTGTATGATCACTTTCTCTCAGACTACAAACTACAAGATAGCAAGAATCTGGGGGCTGTTTATCTCTGTGGTTGCCTACCTAGCTAGAACTGTGTCTGATAAATAAATGTTTGTTGAGCAGGGAGAGAAAGAGGGAACGCCCACCAACAGACAGTTGACTGTCTTTCTGAAATGAGGGATGACTAACTTTTTGTTTTGCTTTTTCCAGATTTAATGGGCACTAATTCTCTAAGCAACTTGTTAGGGTTTTGTTTTTTTTTTTTTTTTAAAGATAGAGCCACAAGCCAGGTGCTGGTGGCTCATATCTATAGTGCTAACAACTACTTAGGTGACTGAGATTTAATGATTGTAGTTTAAAGTCAACTGTGGTAGGGAAGCCCATGGGACTCTTATTTTCAATTAAACAACACAAAGCCAGAAAAGGAACTGTGGCTGAAATGGTAGGGTGCCGTGAATGAAAAATCTAAGGCACAGTGCCCAGGCCCTAAGTTCAAGCTTCCACACATAGCCACTGTATGAATGAATGAAACCCAAACCAGTAGTCCTAATTCACTTACCTATAGTTACACTATGACCAGCTGGTCTATAGTCCTGAAGGATACAAGAGTCTCAGATGTACTAAAGCTAGGTGACATCAGCAGTACCCACAGGGCAGGAGGTTTTATGACTACTGTCACTATAGATACAAGTGTCTGAGTACCCTCAGCCTAGTGGGAGATCAGTGAACGCGGTGTGTGTGTGTGTGTGTGAGCTCCTCCAGTAGAGATCCTAGCTCAGTCATTGGACCCCTTCCCATTCAGTCTGTCATGCCTCCCTTCTCTGCCTTCTATTGGAGCCCCCAGCATAACTGCATAAAACTTCCCATAATGCCCAGTACTTCTTACAGGACAAAATACTGGACATTCCAATCCCAGTCATCCTAAGGGCAAGCCTCCAGTGTATTTCATCTTCACTTCCTCAGGGCCCTCAACGTTCATCCCAGATGCTCATCAATGGACATGTGTTTCCATTTGTATTAGCCTGAGAGCTTGTGAACCTAGCCTAGAAGCCGACATGCTAGGACCGGGAAGCTGCCTCCTGCCTCCCTTCTTCCTTCCTGTAGGCATCTGTTAAGACCTTGTCATCTGTCAGTCACTGTGCCAGGACCCAGAGCCATACCCTCCTCAAAGTAGGATATAGAAGACTAGGAATGCAGGAGGGCAGCTCTTCCATAGCCACAGGAGATCCACAGAGCTAGCTGCTCAAACGGGAAGGAAGAAGGGAAACGGTCCCCACTGGAGTAGGAGAAGGTTTCCAGGAGAGGTAACTGCCATTGCTGTTCAAGACTGAAGAGAATTTCAATCAACAAAAGGAGATAACCCTAGAGGGGAATGTGGTAAAGTAGCCAGAAACAGAAAGAGCAAGGAGGGGCCATGGGGGTGGAGCCAGTGAGCCACTCCCAGTCTTCTCGCCAGGCGGAAGGTGAAAGGGTAAAAGGAGGAACTGGAGACTACTGTGGGAGCCTGTAGAAAACTACCTTGACCAAAGACTACTGGGTTGGTCCTGAGATACCAACACCAATCCTAGAATCTGTCCTTCATTCCAGGCACATCCCACCCTCTTTCTTGGAAATGAAGCAATTCATTTAAACTCTGATTTATCTTAATAGGTGTAGTTTCTCCCAAGGCTTAGGACTGCTTTTGGATTGCAGAGAGCTTTCTTTATATTGTTTGAAATGATTGTCTCTCTCTTCTGGAGAACTTTGTTACATGACATGAAAAATATAAAGTGGTTAACAGTGAGAAACAAGAGATGATAATAAGAATTTAGAAGAAAAGCAGGAATAGTGCGATGTTAAGAAAGCACGAAGAAAGCACAGAATTTGGCTCTGAGCTTCTCAGCAGCCAAAGCAAACCCAGCATGGTAGAGATTGAAGTTTAATGGCCACATTTGTCCAAACAGTTCTCACTTTTTCCACTTATAAACAGTTCTATTTCACCTGACTCACTCAGGTAAACCCCTTCAGGGGGAACACAAATAGGGAAATTTGGGTGATCGAGCTAGGCTACAAGAGTAGCAGGTGCTGAATTAATTTGAAGTGTTCAGAAATTGAGTGATTTGGGGCTTATAAAGGGCATAGATAGAAAATGGAAAAAAGTACCTTCAAATGGATTCACTATTTCCAAGACTGGAGACACTGACAAATAGGGAAATTAAAAGGGCATTTTTACCTGAGTTCAACATGGTCAGACAGTGAAAAATAAGGATGTGCCAGGTGCCAGTAGTTCAAGCCTATAACCCTAGCTACTCACGTGGCTGAGATCTGAAGATCACAGTTCAAAGCCAGCCAGGGCATGGAAGTCTATGAAACACCAATAAAGCCAGAAGTACATGGATGGCTCAAATGAGTGCGAGCCTTGAGTAAAAAAGCTCAGGGACAGTGCCCAAGCCCTGAGTTCAAGTCCCAGGACCAGTAGTTAAAAAAACCCAAACCAAACAAAAAACACGATGTGACCAGCAACCTCACAGCTCTAACAAGAAATGGGGCAGCAAACCAGGACAAGGATCAAGTTCATTGGCCACCTGCATTAAAGTAAGAACTGTTAAAGCACACTGGCAGCTGGGCGCTGGTGGCCTGTAATCCTAGTTACTCAGGAGGCTGAGATCTGAGGATCGCGGTTCAAAGCCAGCCTGGGCAGGAGAGACCATAAGACTCCTATCTCCAATAAACCACCAGAAAACCGGAAGTGGCGCTGTAGCTCAAGTGGTAGAGCGCTCTCCTTGAGCTGAAGAGCTGAGGGACAGCGCCCAGGCCCAGAGTTCAAGCCCCACGGCCGACAAAAACAAACAACCAAAAAAAAAGCACACTGGCACTCATGGCCTAGGGCCTTTCATTTGTCGGACAGAATGGCCAGGTAGGCAAGACTGCCTCATCCCTGGGCCTCCATTTCTTCTGTAAAGGTGAAGTAAATAAAACCTTCCCCTTGAAGTAAAGAAAAACCTTGTTTCTAGTTGGGAGAAGCAGAGTGCCTCATAAGCAAGATTACTTACTTCTCCCCCAAGCAATCTCAAACTTCTGAGCAGGTAGCTGGTGACGCCTCTTACAACAAGCCATTGGTCCCAGTTCTGTCCTCCAGAACCTGCAGTTACTCCTGTTTCCTATGGCAACTCAAACACCATCCTGTGATAGGATGGGACAACATCCCAGGCAGATTCCCACCTGCGTACCTCCTGTCAGGCTGCTCAATCAGATTGAGGTCCTTGAATGGAAGAACAACTCCCATCTTTGTCTTCTGCTCCAGTGCTTAAACAAGATTAGAACCTTGTGCTAGGGTCTTGTATGAGTTCTTAGAAATAATAGGCTCATGGGGCTGGGAAGGTGGCTCAGTGGTAGAGTGCTTACCTTGCATGCATGAGGCCCTGGGTTTGATTCCTCAGCACCACAGAAGCAGAAAAAGCCAGAAGTGGCGCTGTGGCTCAAGTGGTAGAGTGCTTGCCCTGAGCTGAAGAGCTGAGGGACAGCAACCAGGCCTAGAGTTCAGGTCCCACAACCAACACACACACAAAAAAGAAAAACTATGCTCGCCACCCAAACTGAAAACTGCCAGTGGGACAAATGGTACCTATGTCAAATTCAGGTATCTTACTATTCCATAAGGATTTCCATAAGGATCGAAATCTCTTTCTGCTTAAATGTTGACCTTCTACCAAAAGGCCAAGTTATTAAGGTGCTTGGCCACCAGAGTTAATGCTACCATGTAGTTGGCTCTACTTGGTATGTCTCCCCAAACCCAGTCCCTCTATCAAGTGGGGGGCAGTGATCCCCTCCCCTAAATGTAAAGGCTGACTGTAGCAAAGATCTACTGAAAGACAGCTGATACCACTAAGGAAAACATTGAGCTATATCATTGAACTGCTATTTATTTTCATAAACATGAGGTATTTCAAAGTGCTATAAGATGTAGCACTAAATATATACACTTTTTTGAAGAAATTAAAACACAGAACTTTCCATTTACCCAGTTCTATGCACCAAACATGACAAATACATTAACAGGAAGAAAACAGGCTAGGAAAAAAAAAAGGCATATATATATAGTAAATTTCTTTACAAAAGTTTCTTAGTTCCAAAAGTGATAAAGTAATATCTACTCAAAACTTTCACAACTCATTTTCATACGAAAATATAAGTATCAAATTTAGTCATGTATCAGCATTATACTAAAGTATACAGGCAGTGTAAGAATTAGTACAGTACATAACAGAGATTAACAATATATTTGTATACAAACATGCTCCTCAAACATTGAGGTATTATTATAGTACTTAGGTGTGAACTTCCAGTCTAATAACGGCCGCAAAAGCCACCTCGCTTTTTACCCAAACTGATAGAAAAGGCGGGTAATGTCAATGGTATGTACAAAACTGTCCCCAGGGGCGTCAGCTGGCCTGCCCCTTGGTGGCATCTGCTGGAACTTAAGCACCATTGGAAAAAGAAGGAATGACGGTTTGTTTGGAAACTCAGAAACCAACCAGGTGACTTCCATAGCCCCAGAGGCTCCGAGTGTCACAACGTGGCTGTCACAAAGTTGAGATGGAGGAAACCGTAAAGAGCCACCACTACCACCCCAAGTTCCTCCCCCCACCCCCCCACCCCCATCTTGAGGCTCTCCAGGATCTTCGCAGAATGACACACAGGTCCTGCCCCTAACCCAGATCCAAACAACGGGGACCCATTGGAAAGTAAACCAACATTCTTAATGTCAATACAATGTTTAAAAAAAAAATGTGCAAAGTGGCAGTGACTGTCCATTTGAGAAAGGCTTAGCAAGTCCGAGCGAGTTCGATTTTCTTTAGCAACTGCTGCTGTCGGGCCTGCAGCTTCTCCTTTTCCAGAAGCAGCTGCTGCTCCTCGGCCTGCAGCGCGCGCACGTACTCGGTGGCCTTCTTCAAGATGACCACCTTGGCGGCCTTCTCGTTCTTCACCAGCTCGGGCACGTGGTCCCTGAGCGTCAGGAAGCTGGACCGCAGGTCGTTGCGACGCTGGCGCTCCAGGATATTGTGGTTGCGGCGACGCTCGCTGTCCTCCGAGTCTGAATTTCGTGGGCTCAGGCTCTTGGCCTTCGTCGTGGGGACGACATTCTTGAGCGGCCTTGGGGACACCTCGCTCTTGATCTTCTTCTGGGGAGGGGCATCCTCGCTCTCCACGTAGGGCGATGGAGCCGCGTAGTTGTGCTGCTGGTGGATGGGGACGCAGCGCTTGAGGATGAGCTCGCTGGACTGCACGCGCCCCAGGCCCACGGCTGCGTTCTTGGGGCGCACGGTGATGGTGAATGTGGTGAGGGCCTTGTTGTTGCTGTTGGAGGAGGAGGAACGCCTCTTTTCCACGGTGACCACATCGATCTCTTCCTCCTCATCTTCCTCTTCATCATCCTCGTCGTCTTTGGGGGGGAGAAAGATGAAGAGTTAACGGTTAGGAGAGACGCATTAAATGAAATGAGCATGCGTGCACATCCGTACACCATTTGTCTGCCTGGGTTTTCTAGAATAGGACCTGGCAGGGTTTTTGAATTCTAGATCTGTCAACATGTGGGCAGAATATATTTTATGCTTCTTTAAGTAGAACTTTTATATATAGATAGATGGATAGACAGGTAGATAGATGAACTTGGGGCTAGAAAGAATCCTGGCTCTTGGGGAGAAGGTGCAAATCTCAGGGGGCACAAGGTTCTTAACTTTTCTCAGCTCTTCAATGGGGGTAATAGGAGGGTGTTTGAATTTAGCTGATACTACATAAACAGCCCAGAGCTGGGCCTCACAGACATTGCTCAGTAACGGGAACTTTTAACACAATCAATCACTATAGGTATTCTGCTCTATGGGCTTCAGCACATTTCCACTTTCACACTTGAGAAGTTTTTTTTTTTTTGGTCAAACGCATAGCTAAGTCTGATTCCCTCTCCCCCTCCCCATCCTTAAACAAAAGGAACAATTTAATTAACTCAGGAAGAAAAAAAAAACTTTTTCTTCCATGAACATGAGTTCCATACAGTAAGCAGTTTTTCTAAGCAAGATCAAATCTCAAAAACAAAGCCCTAATCCACAGTAGCCACACACACACACACACACACACCCCACACACACACCCTCCACAGGAGCAGCTTCTAAGCCACCAACAAGAGCAGTAACAAAAGGCATGTAGTATCTTGTGCATGCCCCCCTCCCCACTACCATGCTAGGATAGAAAATTATTGTTTAAAATGCAAGCATGAAAATCAAAACACATCTTCTGCTTGATCTGCTGGGCACCGGAAAGCTGAACAATTGTGGGATTTGTTCTAAAGCTGAAATGTGAGGCTGTTCCAGTCTGGGTCCCTTTAAGCCAGTGTTTTGGTTTTCTGCCAAGAAGACAGCTGTTGGAAGGAAGTGCTTCCTCACCGAAAGCTGTCAAGGCACAGACATTAAAGGGGCAGAGCCATTTCCAACTGCAGGCTGATCACCAAGTTTCCTTCCAGGAGCCTCCCCTCCCCTAGGATCGGGCCTCAGCTCTGGAGTACATTTAAGCTTTCTATCTATCTGTATTGTGAATACAGCCTTTCAAGGGGTAGAGTTCAGTTTTTCTGCAACCCATCCTTATCCTACAAATGCACGCATACAAGGCGACTTTTCAAGGAGTCTTCCCCAGATCAGGGCGTCCCCCTGAAGGGCTGGGAAGTGTCCTGCCCTTACCTTCAAGGGCACTGGGTTACAGAACACAAAATCCTCCAAGCAGGCCTGCAGTTCCCACTAGTAGACCCCCCCCCCACTCCATAGTCGATGCACACCGGAGGGAGGGGCCCCGAGACTGTACACAAACCTGTTACACTTGCTGAATGGAAGGAGGGGTGTCTTCAACCCCACCCCACAGCCTTTCAGATCCTTGTGCTGGCCAGACACATCGCCACCTGCTGGCCGTGCACCAGGAGCAAAAAAAAAAAAAACACACACCAGCCCACCACCCACGGAGGGGTGGGGGAGGGGGCTTGTGGTCTTTAGGAAAAATTTTAAAAAAAATTAAAAAGAAGGGAACGGGGTGCTAGCCGCCTGGGCGCAGTCTCTCTCACCTCTTCCTCTAAATGAGTTTGCACAAACTCTCTGTTCTGTTTTGCTTTGTCCCCCCCCCCCCCCCCCCCTGTCTCTTTTCCACCCCAGTGCTAACAGGTTTGTGTCTGGTGGAAGGCAAACCTCTTACCGCTATCGTCCCCGCTCCCCAACCCTCCAGGGCAGGATGGGGTGCAGCCAGTGCGGGTTTAATCAAGGCTCGGGGTGGGGGGACAGGCTAGCTGTGGGAAGGTCCTGTCCTACCCACCAGCCGCTGGCCGTCTCTGCCCCCCACCCTGGGAGAGCCGGGAGGAAACTGGACCTGTGTGCGGACCACCGGCATCGCGACTCCCAGGAGTCAAACCCCCAACGTTAACAAAAGGACGCAGCGCCCCCTCCCCGCCCCGCGCCCCCGTCCCCGGGACACTGCGCGATCCCACCCCGGGCTTTACCTGAGTCGCTCAGGGTGTCCTCTCCGGAGGTACTCAGGGCCTTGTGGTCCCCAGCGCTGGCCGGGCGGCCGCCGGGGCGCGGAGGGGCGGCCACCGGGGTGGGGGCCGGAGCGGCCCCGGCTACCGCGGAGCTGGCCGCGGGGGCACCGGCCGGGGCGGCGGGCACGGGCGGCGGCTCGCGCTTGGTCACCGGGAAGGGGAAGACCACCGCGGGGTCCACGCACTCGGCGGCAGGATGGGCGAGCTCGGCGGGCAGGGCGGCCCCGGCGCGGCCGGCTGCAGCCGGGCCGCCGTGCGCGCGGCCCGCGGGGCTGGGGGCGGCGGTGCCCGGGACTCCCGGCGCGCCGGGGCGGCGGCGGCGGCACCGGCCGGGGTCCCGCGGCCGTGCTGCAGCTTCTCGCTCACGGCGCGCTCCAGCTTCTCGCGGGCGGAGAAGCCGCTCCACATGCAGTCCTGGAGGATGACGGGGTTGGGGGTGAGACCCCCCAGCCCGCCCAGGCCGAACGCGTCCTCCTCGGCCGAGCTGCCCCACAGATCGACCTCCGACAGCATCATCATCTCGTTGGCCCAGTTCGAGGGCTCCGGGCTGGGCTCGGGGAAGGCGCGGCTGGGCGACAGCGGGGGCGTGGGCAGCAGCTCGAACTTCTTCCAGATGTCCTCGCCCGGGGGGGTCGAGTCCGGGACCCCGAAGTAGAAGTCATCTTCATCCGGGTAGAAGCAGGGCTGCAGGGAGTCGAACTCGAGGTCGGGGTTCTTGCAGATCATCCCGGGCATGGCGGACGCGGCGGCGCCCCTCGGCATCGGCTCGCCCCCCGGCCGGCGACTGGACGCGGCGCTCCGCTCCGCTCTTTTTGAATACCGGGGGGTGGGGTTGTGTGTATGGGGAGGGGGGGTGTTTCCTTCCCGTGGGGGGGCGCAGAGGGCGGGGACCCGAGCCAACCTCCAACGCTGCAGACGAGACAGACACACCGGGAGAGAATGGGTGAGCAGCAGCCGACGGGAGGGACGGGCGCTGCGCGCGCCCCTTCTAACCCCGTCCCCAATCTTTCCAGCCACCACCTCCTCCCCCCCCCGCTCTCCCCACACACACACCCTGCGCCCCCCTCGCTTCACACACACACACACACACACACACACACACACACACACACACCCTGCGCCCCTCCCCGCATCTCCTCAGTCCGGGGGCTCCCCGAGAGGTGGAGAAGTTCAGCCCCGCGGCTCCTCCACCCTTTGTGTACACAATCGGTTCCCGGGGCAGATGCAGGGGGGCTGGCACAGCCCGGCAACTTTGGGAACTGCCGTTTCCTTCACCCCATCCCACCACCGCCCCCCCTACACACACACACACACACACACACACACACACACATCACCCCAGCCCTGCGTCGGGGAGGGTGGGCTCCCCAGTTCGCGGACAGCTCCACCCTCCCACTTCCAACGCCAGGAGAACCAGGGGCGCAAAGCCGGTCCCCGACTCAACCGTGGATCCCACCCCGCCCGGTTTACGGGGCACGGGGTTCGGGAGCTCCACTCCCGAGCTCCCTTTTGTACCAGTGCCTCCTCGGCGTGTGCACACGCGAACGGGGCGAGGAAACTTTGCAAATGCCAAGAACCCTTTGCCCCACACGGAGGGCGGGGGTGGGGGGGCCTGGCGACGCCTGGCACCCGAATCGACGCGCCCCCCACCCCACCCCACGGGAACGAATAAAGGCTCCCTGGCATTTCCCCCGCCGCCGGGATCCTACTCCTGCCAAGGACTCGTGCTGGATCCGCTCGCCGCCACCCCCTTTTCTGCACCAACGACCACCGCGGCCAGGGATGGAGGCTGCGCCCTTCAGAGAATGGAGCCGGGGCGCCGGCGGGGAGAGAACCGCGGCTCCGCCGAGCTCCAGCGGCCGTGACCCAGATCAACACCGCGGCCGAATCCCCTTTCCTCCTTCTGGGAGCCCACCCACCCACTCCTTGAAAAACAGCACCCCGCGATGCGAGGGGACGCCTCCCGGCTCCGCATCAGCGCGAGCAGACATGAAATACTCTAGGGCAGGGTGAATTGCTTTGGCGCCGGAGCCATTCCTCTCCTTTGGCAAAGGCTGTTAGATTAAATATATATGTACAAGAAGGTGGATCTCTTCCAGCCCGGGTGCCTCCGGGACTAAACGGGCTTTTCAGGGAAAACCCCGAGATGGGTTTCGGTGGTGGTTGTTTGTTTCGGAAACAGAAGCAGTCCCCCGGGCATATTCGGGCACCCGGTGCGCCAGCCGCGCGATCGCGTCCAGGGCGGCGCTCGCCGCTCCCGGCGCTGCCTGGAAGCCCGGCTCCTTACCTCCCGAACACTGCCCCGGGGATCCGAAGGCGACGCGGCGCTGGGGTCTCCGGGTGGGCCGACGGGGTGGGGCGGGGGCGCACGGGCAGCAGCTGCAGTCGGGGCGCGCTTGCGCCTGGCTAGCGTTTCGCTCGGCCCCAACCCAGTTCCCAGGAGCCCCCAGCACCCACCCAGCGCGTCCAGACAGATGACTGTCACTGACTGCGCTTTGAAGCTCGGGGGATATTATTAACTGAAAAATCTGACACACCCGGGGGGCGGGGAGAGAAGGGGGCTGTGGCTGCAGACCAGGGGGCGGGAGGAAGGGAAGAGCTCCCCGCTTTGCCCCGCCCTCTTCATCTCCATAAAAATCAGGGGAGGCGCCAAGGCTTTCGCGCCAAAAGCCACTTGCTTTTCCTTTTTTCCTCTTTTTTTTCCTTTTGAGCTGGGGAGCCGCGAGTGCCACCCCCTCCTCGTCCGCCCTTTCCCCCCCCCTCCCCAAGTTTGCACCCGGTGCACTCAGGAACCTGCTGGATCCGAGCTGGGCATGCTGCACCCGCTCGGGCTGAGCTTTTTCTTTATTTCTTCTTCTTTTCCTGCACTGCGTGTTGTGCTCGGGAAGGGGAAACTGAGATTTCCCACCCGGTCTGCGCGAGGCCAGACCTGAGCCCAGACTCTGCCACAGGGTGGTTCGTGGGTGATCGCGAAGAAAAGCTGGCGAGGGTGCGAGGCGCAGCGAGGGAGACGGCGCGCCCAGGTCTCCCCCTCCCCCCTAGTTCCAAATGGGAAGGAGAGGGGTACCCCCCCCGCCCCGCTTTGCTGGAAAATAAACAAGTGCCGGGCTCCCAGGGTGGCGCCGGGGTGGTTTTCTTTCGGCCGAAGGCGACACCTCGCGGAGACCGAGCAGAAAACGGAGCCCGAGTCGAGGCCACCCCGCAGCTCCCGCGCCCCAGCGACCTTGCCAGCCGACGGGGACCGACGGACACCCCCCCCCCCACCGCGCCGCGGGGGCCGCCGCCCAGCCAGCTTTCTGGGGGAGGTGAGGGACCGTCGGACCCGGGGTGTGTGCTCGCGCCTGGCAGACAGACCTCGGCTCCAAAGGCTGGAATCCAAACTGCTGGGGACGAAAATGGAGCATGGCCGTCATCCCTTGGCCTCATTGTGCCTCAGTTTCCCCCTTGGGAGGTTGACGGCTTGTCTTAACTGGGTTATTTCAAGAAGTATGTTACGAAGATGCATTGCACATGGACTGCCCTAAAAATAAGCGTGTCTGCTATTATTAACTTATTACCCGAACAGGACAGAAGCTTCCCTTTGGGGCCATGTTGGTCTCTTCTACCCACCACCATCAAATCTTCACTCTAGATGAGTTCTCTCTCTCTCTCTCGCTCTCTCTGTCTTCTCGCTAATGATGGGTTTCATACCATGGCTCCTCTCAAACTGCCCAGGGGAGATCTTGGTGTGGGGCTTTGCCCCATCAACCACATACAGAGTGAGATGCGTTTTTGTCCTGGGAAACATGCCGGGACTCGTTTAAGGAAGGGGACCTGGCACACCTCCCCCAGAGGTTCGCCCCGGCTTCTGGACGAGGTTGGGGATGCCTGTGGTCCGGGGCCATCCATAAATTGCTCTGTATTAGCATTTGTGAAAGTCTTTCCACCCCCTATAGTTGGCAGATCCCCTGGGTTCTAGGAAGAAGCCCTTGAATAAGAGCTAGCTGCCTTTCCAAGCCCCCTTAGTATCATTCCTTCACATATGCAAAACACATCACCTTTGCAAAAGAGCCTTTAGCACCCCTATTTCTACTCTTCCTCTCTGCTGAACCTCCGGAGGCCTGGGCTCTGTGGGCTCCCGGCTTTCTCACCCTGTTTCCGGGCTCTTCCTGCCCAGCATTTGCCTCCAGGTGTGGTTATTAATGTCAACTCCGCCACCCTCCTGGGATGAATTTCCCCAAGAAGGATGCAGCCCAGTGCGGTGCCCGTCGATGGTAGATCTCACCAAAAGAGACATACTTGCAGCCAGGTCTGCCACCATAGTTTCTGTTAGGAACAGATGGAGAGGATGCCTTCAGAACTACCTTCAGACATTCTGCAGCAATCTCAGAAAAGCCATTGCCGGCATGGCACCTGGGGCCCGCACCTGGAGTCCTGGCTACTCAGGAAGCTGGGATCTGAGGATCATGGCCTGGGCAGGAAAGGTCTATGAGACTCTTATCTCCAATTAACCAACATAAAGCCAGAAGTGGAGCTATGGCTCAAGTGGTAGAGCCTCAGCGTTGAGTAATAGATTTCGGGGACAGGGCCCAGGTCCTGAGTTCAAGCCTCAGTACTAGCACACATAAATGCCATGCTATTACAAGCTGCCTGACTTATCTTCCTTCTAATATTGTAGGCAAGATGGGCATAGTTGGCAGGGAGGCTAAAGGTGTCATCTCTTTCCCACTACCTCTGTACACTCCACTCCTCCTCACTTTTTTTTTTTTAAATAAGGCAAAGTTTAGCAGAAAAAGGAGAGGAAGACAGATACCTGGTTATTCTACATGCCTCTGAGCAAATAATTTTCCCTTCCTGGACTCCAATCTCTAATCTCCTGCTTTTAATGCAAGCCAGTAATTACTGACAAGTCTGAATCTGAAGGTTAGCAGAATGATAAAAATTCAGCAAATATTTATTGACACCTTTATTCACAAGTGGAAATATATGACTATGCATGGGGAAAATTGTCTAATACCCGTCCTTAATCTACTTGTGGGCAAGTCTGACAGGTCCTCGTACCATGCCAAATCTCTCTCAGACCCTGTAAACACACACACACACACAACACATACACACACACACACAATGTTTCACAAAGCATGAGAAGGGTCCAATGAATGAAGTTTATATAGCATCCTAAACTACAGAAAGGAATAGAGAAAGGCTTGAGGTTCTGGGGGGACCTAAGGGTGGTCAAGGGGAGGAACAGTTGTCTCTCAAGTAATAAACCTGTCTGGAGGCAGCCCCCACTCCAGAAGATTAGGTGAGAATCTGCCTGGGTGTAGTGTCACTGAATTAATCTCTTTTTTGGGGGGAGGGGGGCTGGTAAGATTCCTGCAGATAAGATTCAGAACAACCAAGTCCTTTTTGGAGACTCCTTTAGGCAGAAAAGAGGATCCCCAAAGTGGCTGACAACACCTACTCTTGCCAAGTTGCCCTCTAAGTCATTAGCACACCAAAATAGGTAATGAATTCACCAAAATAAATAGGTAAGTTTCCAAACAGGAAATGTAAATGGTCAACAGCTGTGAAAAGATGCTCCTGGTCAGCTGTAATCAGGGCAATACAAATTAAATTATAGAGAGATTAATAATTCAAATCAAGAAGACTGCTGTGTTGGCAAGTCTAGGGCATGAGGGATTGGGTCTTCTCACACACGATTGGTGGTGCAACTCCAAGAGTACAAGCCTTTCAGTCTCAAGAAGGAACCTCAAACAAAGCTGTGGAGAACACACTTGTAATTTCAGCTCTCCGGAGGTGGAGACAGGAAGATCCTGAGTTCCTGGTAAGCCTGACCCATCTAGCACATTCCAAGCCATTGAAGACAAGGAGGAGGAGGGAGAGGAGGAAGGAGAATGAAAGAGGAAGAAGAGAAGGGGAAGAAAGAGAAGAAGAAATATAAATAAGAATACGTGTTATAATGTTCCCAATAACAAAAACATGAGCAATCGAAATGTCTACCAATAGGATCGTGTGATTGTGTGAACAGATGGTCGCATGTTATGCAGACACACTGAGCAGGTCTGCTAGGTATCCTCACTGAGGGGGGGGGAGGGGGGACCGCCAGGCTATGGTTCACAGGGAAGTGATTCACTTTTTAAAAATTTTTAGGATTTTTTTTGAGAGGCTGTCAGGAATTGAACCCAGGGCCTCGTGCATACTTAGCAAGTGTACCACCACTGAGCTGCACGCCAATTCAGGTAAGTGTTTGAAATATATTTTCTGTTTCTAGCTTTCCCCATTTTAGAACTGGCTTATGCTAACAAGTTCATAGTAAGGGGTTTCATAGTGACCTTTCCACACATCTAGATAATCTACCTTGATCATATTCACCCTATTATTCTCTCTTATTTTTCCTCCAAACTTCTCTCCCCAACCCTTCTATTTATTTATTTATAGTCTTTAAGACAAAGTTTCATTTCATGCTCCAGTTATATTCTGTAGTGCCCAACTCTTTCTTCTTCGTCGTCCTCTTCCTCCTCCTCTCTTCCTCCTCCTCTACTTCTTCATCTTCTTCTTCTTTTGGTGTTGCTGGGAATCAAAGATAGGACTTTGCATATGTTAAGCAAGACTTCCATTGAGCTACAGCCCCAACCATTTAGCAAAGTCTTCTGTTGTTGTTGTTGTTGTGAGGGGGGAGGGGACTGAGGGTCTAAACCCAGCACCTCAGGTGTGCTAGCCAACTGTGCTATCTTTGAACTACATTTTCAGCCCTGCCTTTTTTTTTTGGTCAGTCATGGGGCTTGAACTCTGGGCCTGGGAGCTGTCCCTCGGCTCTTCAGCTCAAGGTGAGCATTCTACCACTTGAGCTACATTCCCACTTCTGGTTTTCTGGTGGTTTATTGAAGATAAGAGTTTCACAGACTTTCCTTCCCTGGGCTGGCTTTGAATGGCGATCCTCAGATCTCAGCCTCCTGAGTAGCTAGGATTACAGATGTGAGCTACGGCAACCTGGCATTCAACCCTGCTTTTTTAGCCTAAGATTTTTCCAATTCTCCACAGGTTTGTTGGGACTTACCCCATGGTAAGCCAAGGAATAGAATAGTATGTAGTGATTGAAAATGTACATGCCAGATATATAGGGACTAATTTAAGAAATGTCCATGGCTGGGAGGGACAATAAGTAAGGTATAGATTAATGCATTTGGCATTTATTTGCATTTTGCTATATCTACTTGAACCCAGTAACAAATTGGAGGGGAAATATGGACCAAGTTAGTACAGTGGTTTTCTTTCAAGAGTAGAATCAGACCAGTTGAGAGAGAAACTTTTCTCTTGAAGTAAGTTTTTTTTCCAAATAAGATGATGAGTGAATTAATGTTTTGCTTTAGTTTATTATTATTGTTGTTGTTGTTACTCTCATAAGGTTAATCATTTGGGGCAAGTAAAAGACCTCTTTGAAGTGTAAAGTAGCCCCCCACACTTCCCTTTTCTGTCCCAGGTGAATTGTTATTCTTTCTGACCATCTGGTGCTGATCTGTGTCACCTGAGATGCAGTCTGAAGAGGCCAGGTTTAGTTCAGATTACAACCACATAAACTGAAAACCTGGTAAGGTATACGACGTTAGATATATCTAAAATGGGACTTTTTTTTTTTATATCTGAGGTTGGAAGAAAATGAGAGATCCCCCACTGAGAGAAGTTGAGGGGTGTGAAGTTTTATTAGTACTGATCTAATTATTGTTGGAGCTCAGAAAGCCTATGGCGCTTTGGCCTGCTGAGTGGCTTGCCAGAAAGATGCACCACGTCTCTGTGACCTCCTGCCTGCTTATCTCATCCCCAAAAGTAGAGAGACTTTCTCTAAATTCCCCTTATCTGCTATGACACAGAATCAAAGAATTCAATTGTTCCAGATCCCTCCTTGGGATCCTCTTGTGAAACCAATCACATCACAGAAAGGTTAACATTACAGCAGGGTTCCACCTGTTCTTTAGGCCAATTCATCCTCTCCCTCAAATCATTTACTCTCCTTCCCTCTCCTTTCACCCCTCTCTTTCTCCTTCTCTCTCCCTCCCTCTCTCCTTTCCTTCTTAATTAGTACTGGGGCTTGAATTCAGAGTCTTAGTTTTTTTCTGCTTAAGGTGGGATCTCCACCGTTTGAGACACACCTCCACTTGTGGCTCTTTGTTGGTTAATTGGAGATAAGAGTCTGTGAATGTCGATCTTTTGAAAGTAGACCTTCAGATCTGAGCCTTCTGAGTAGCTGGGATTATAGGTGTGATCTACAAACTCTGGGACACCAGCAAGCTCTCAGTTTGGCTTTCCTTTTTCTCACTATTCCTGCTTGCAAGTGATAAACACGTATTCTTTCTCTCCTTGACCACTTTTGCTGTTGATTGGGTTGATTTAATGTCAGTTTCTTTCATAGACCCAATTCATCCAGCCTTCAGAGGTGAAGGGAAACACAAACTGATTTAAAAATAAAAACAAAACACATAATAAACTACCTACACATAATGCAACAGCTTATTTATTGACTTAAAAAAATGGGAGAGTATGAGAGTATGGGTGGACCTTGTTTGTTTCCCCTCAGATTGCTTCTGTCCTGGAGGAGGGAACTCTTTCCCCTCCCCCCCCCACTTCTCCCAGCCCAAAACATTGGCAGCTTAGGGAAGAGGGCTGAGATAAAATGTGTTTACAGGAAGGATCTCTATGGATTGATGGTAATATTGTTGCTGTGGATGTTGGGAATTCCATTTCTCTCATTTACCTTAAGCTAAAAGACAAGATAGGAGAGACAGTAACAGAAGGGAGCTGGGGGGGGGGGAGACAGGGTATGTGGGGGTGGAGAGGGCCATAGATCCCTTTGGCAGGGTGCTAGAACACCTTGTAGGGCTCCACAGACTTCAGACTGCAACTGCTCAGGCCCTTTAGGAGAACCAGAATCTTCTCCATGTAGGCTTCTTTTTCAGGAACTAATTTCCCAGCCAAAGAGGGACACTCTGCGTTTGTGTCCTGATCCCTAGAGAAGTTTCCAGAGCTGAACCCACCCTTTGCCTCTTGCTAATTTCATTTTCCTTCTAAGCTGGAAACACCCCCTCCTCCAGCCCCACGGATGACCCCGGACTACCGAGATATGACTGGAATTGCTAGGCCCAATCTGCCTGGGGCCCACTCCGTTTCCTCCAGTTTAGATAATGATCGCTGATAAATGTCAGAGATTCAATCTGTTCATTTGCAGAAACTGCCACTTCAGGCCTAGTAAATTTTTTTCCCCTTTCTTCTCAGCTAATCCAAATTCTTTCCTCAAAGCTCAGCTGGAAACTCTGCTGAGAGGAATCCTAACCTCCCTTCCCCCAACCTCTCTTTTCTTCACCAAATCTTAATCCTGGGCTTCCTGCTGCCAGCTGTGTCATCTGCCTCTGTCCTTTATTGAGTTCTGTGCATGCCCGGTGGCTCTCCTAGCCAGGCAGCAGACACGGAGCCCAGAGTTTCTTGCCTTTGTGCTGCCTACCAGCTCTGGGATCAAGGACCATTTCGAGGGGTTGGAAGTATGGTTCCATGGTAGAACACCAGCCAATGAGCAAAGTTCGAGTCCTAGTCTCAGAACAACAAAAAAATAGAGCCATCAAGAGCTTCGATTTTGACATCTTTATTGTTTTCACTGCTGAAGATGGAGCTCAGAACAGTGTCTATACTAGGCAAGACTTCTACTACTGGCCACACCACCCCCAGCACCAATTTCTTCATCTGTGTGTGTGTATGTGTGTGTGTGTGTGTGTGTGTGTGTGTGTGTGTGCGCGCGCCTTACTAGGCTTGAACTCAGGCAATGCCCTTTTTTGCTCAAGGCTGGCACCCTACCATTTGAGTCACAGCCCTAATTAAGGATTTTTAGTGGTTAACTGAAAATAAGAGTCGCATGGACTTTCCTGTCCGGGCTGGGTTTGAACTGCAAACCTTGGATCTCAGCCTCCCAAGTAGCTAGGCTTACAGGCAGGAACTACAGGGCTCCTCACCTTTACATTAGTATCTTGTAAGGATTAAATGAGGCCACTTGGGGCAAAGTGCCTGGATTTATACTGGTTACCCCCAAAAGCTGGTTCCCTCTCCCCTCCAGCAGGGATTCCTTCCCCCCAGGAATTCTGTGAATTCCACACTAGCCAATCTCAGCCCTTGGTTCCAAGTTGACCTTTTGAGGTAGTGGTGTTTTAAGGATGTTGGTTAATAATTCTTTCTCCAAGTCTCCATCTCCAGTCTCAGCCCTTCCATCTTAGCTTTTCAAAGACTTAAGGAACTTCAGACTTGAAGGTGTCAGAGGGTAATCACAAAGGAGAATCTAGGTGGATTGGACCAGAGTTCTTCCAGCCTCGTTGGAGAATCTTAGGGATCCTTTCATGTTTCTTGGCCTCAGTTTCCTGGTTTCTGAGTGGAAGATGATGATGGCTGAGGCCCAGTGGGTTTACATTCAGAAGGGAAATAAAACGAGTTATATGATCCCAAGTAAATCCATTTCCATCCGCCTCAGTTTTCCCATCTGCAAATAAGGCCACCACCACCTGTGTGTACATGCCAGTCCTGGGACTTGAACTCAGGGCCTGGGCACTAACTCTGAGCTTTTTGCTCAAAGCTAGTTCTCTACACACTTGAGTCATAGCTCTATTGCTGGCTTTTTGATAGTTAAATGGAGATAAGAGTCTCATAAACTTCTCTGCTCAGGCTGGCTTTGAATGACAATGCCTCAGATCTCAACCTCCTGAGAAGCTAGGATTACAGGCCACTGGCACCCAGCAAACACCGCCTTTTTAATGCATCATACGCAATTCACAATCAAGATGAGGCCAGGTCCATTACTCTGCTATGAACTCCAAGGCACTATGAAGACTATAAGGGCTTTGCTCTTGGTGGGCAGAGCTTGAGGGAACAGCACACAGGGCAGCAGTTTCTTCCTGAATCCTCTCATGAGGCTTCTGATAGGCATTACTTCCTAGGAAGTACCAGCAAAGCCAAAACCCTGACATAGGGACAGATGGCATTCTTAGCCCAAAAGAGGACAACAATTTGAAGTTAAAATCCAGAAAAATGTGAGCTTGCAAATGCTAAGGAAGCCTTTCAGTGTGGAGGCCTGAGGTTTCCTGAGGCTTGTTCAGGAAAGACTCTGGTTGACCGGTGTTCACAGAGTCTAAAGACACCTCCTTCTGACCCTTTGGATCTCAAGCTCTCATATCTACCCAGAGTGGTTGAGTAGATGCTGACAATCACATAATGTTATTCTTTATAGCTGTGTAGGGAGTGTCATGTAAGGGGCTTTAGACGACAGTTTCTCTCTCTCCTCTCTCTGTCTCTGTCTCTGTCTGTCTGTCTGTCTGTCTGCCTCTCTCACATACATACACACACTCTTTCTCTTCTCTTCTCCTCTCCCCCTTCATTTGTGCTGGTTGTGGGGCTTGAACTCAGTCTCCCATTCTTGCTTAGTTCTTTCTGCTCAAGGCTAGTTCTCTACCACCTGAGCCACACCTCCATCTCTGGCTCTGAGAGATAAGGTTCTCTCCAATTTGTCTGACTGGAATGGCTTGGAACTTTGACCCTTAGATCTTAGCCTACTGAGTAGGTAGGATTACAGATGTGAGCCCCCAGTGCCCAGCTCACCTGCTGAGGTTTTCACAGTGATGACGGGTACCCCACTCTTTGCAGAATAACAACCCATGCCCACAGGGAGAGATAAATGACAAGCAACTTGTACTCGCAGAGGCCAACTTCAGTATGACAAAATCCATTCCTGCTCGTGTAGAATCCCCTAATTGTCTTACCGGGATTATTTCCCTGCCTGCTGCCTGATCTCTGCCATATTTGAGGGACGAAATGGTCAGCTACTAAATTGAATGTTTTCCCCCAGTTTTTAATCCAACTGCTTAAATTTGTGGACTCCAAGGAAAGTGTCACATTTCACTGACTTCCTTGGAAGAGCCAACCACAGATTTGTAATCTCAGCTACTCAGGAGGCTGAGATGGGAGGATCACCACAGCTAGACGCCAGTTCCTTGAAAGTATTGGAATGACGTAGTGTTGACTGGAGAGGGCTGAAGCTCACATCCTTCAGTGCTAGGTTGAGAAGGAAGTGACAAGTGACAAACGTGATGTAGAGTTGTATAGTAGGGGTCATTTTCTTTTTTGTGGTGCTGGGGTCAAACCATGCAAGACAAGTAAGTGCTCCACCATAGAGTGCCACCTAGGGCCCCTCGAATCCATTATTTAAAGGAATGACATCACTTCTGCTTGCATGTACACATCTAGAAGGTAACACACAAAGCCAGCAGAATTGGGCTGGGAAGGTGGCTCAGTGGTAGAGCGCTTGCCTTGCATGTATGAGGCCCTGAGTTCAATTCCTCAGCACCACATAAGCAGAAAAAGCCGGAAGTGGCACTGTGGCTCAAGTGGTAGAGTGCTAGCCTTGAGCTGAAGAGCTGAGGGACAGCGCCCAGACCCAGAGTTCAGGCCCCACGACCGACAAAAAAACAAAACATAAACCAGCAGGATTGCTGAGCCTGCAATTCAGACCAGGGAGTGATGGTCAGAGGATTTTCACTTGTTCTTCCTATTGCTTGAATTTCAGGTACTGGGGTATGAACTAAGACCCTTACGTTTTCTTTTCTTTTCTTTTTTTTTTTTGGTTGGTCGTGGGGCTTGAACTCTGGGCTTGGGCGCTGTCTGTGCACTCTTCAGCTCAAGGCTAGCACTCTACCACTGGAGCCACAGTGCCACTTCCGGTTTTCTAGTGGTTTATTGGAGATAAAAGTCTCATGGACTTTCTTGCCGGGGCTGGCTTTGAACCGCGATCCTCAGATCTCAGCCTCTTGAATAGCTAGGATTACAGGCATGAGCCACCAGTGCCTGGCTGGCCCTTATATTTTCTAGGCAAGTGGTCTACCTCTTGAAAAAACCAGCCCTTTTTTACTGTAATTATTTTTTTCAAGTAGAATCTCTTGTTTTTTGCTAAGAGCCAGTCTCAGATTACAATTCTACCTGTAGCTTCCTGAATACATGGGATGGATGACAGGACAGGTATGTACCAAGGCTGGCTGATTGATTGAAGTGGAATCTTCATCACTCTTTGTCAGAACTGGCCTGGAACTGAGATTCTCTGGATCTCTTCCCCCTGAATAACTGGGCTTATAGGTATGAGCCACTTCACCCACTTCTGGGTATTTGTTTTTTAAATTGACAATTTTTAAAAACATCAGCAGACACTCCAAACATATGGCTTTGAAATATATCTGAATAGCTTATATATGTCTGCTTTTACTGTTTAACTTTTAAAATATATTGACAGAACATTTTCTCTGTTTAAAATTGGAATCTACAATCCAAATTACTCCATATTTTTGGTATATCTGCTATATTTCAGGTAGAATATGGACATTTTCTCACTAATCCATACCCCAACTATGTAAGATTCATTATTTGTGTACCCAGGACCACAGGGTTAATAAATGGCACAGCTAGAATTCAAGCCTAGGACCATTTGGCATTTGTTTAGAAATGTACCTGTTTTCAGATCTCAGATGATGCTTTTAGGATTTCATTAAGCCATCAGAGCACCAGTAGCTTATGCCTGAAATTCTAGCTACTTAGGAGGCTGAGATCTAAGGATCATGGTTCAAAGCTAGCCCAGGAAAGAAAGTCCTTGACACTCTTATTAACAGTTAACCAACAAAAAAGCAATGTAGAGCTGTGGATCAAGTGGCAAAATGCCAGCCTTAAGTGAAAAAGCTTGAAGCGTAGGCCCTGAGATCGAGTTCCAGTACCAGCACACACACACACACACAATTGCATTAAATATCATGTATTAAAATCTATTTTTATTCATATCTATTTGCACATGCAATTTTATTTTATTTTTATTATCTTTAAGTAGTTGTACAAAGGGGCTTCAATTCAACCCATCAGTTTATGCATACAATGCATCTTGATTAGTGATCAAGATCATTCTTCCCCCATCTATCCCAACCCTATTCATCCTCTCAAGTTACCTGGTTCCATTTTCACATAGGTACATTGAATATTATGACTGTATTTGTCCATCCTTCCTCTCTCCCTACATCTGCTCCCCACAAGCCCCATCTCTCCTTAGACAAAATATGGTTCAGCTTCCTAGTATTCATTTGATTAAACTGTCATTTGTTCAAAAGAGTCACACCATTAGATCCATCTATCCAAATAAGCCAGGCTTCAGTAAGATCTTAGTACAGTTTCAGTGTGTACAAATAACTTCTGGGTGAGGCCACAGCAATTAGACCTCCCGTTAGGACCAAGGTTTCCAAAACCTTGGCTGTAAGTTCCTAGACTCACAACACCACAAAGGGAAGTGAAGCCAGCTACAGACCTCCCAAGAGCCTCATCCCAATGTAATCACGGCGATCTCAGCATTTCAGGTTTCCAGCGAGTGTGTTCATTTTCTGAGCCAAGAGGATTCAATTCTCAAAAGAATCTTCAGACCAGAAAGAGAATCTCTCTGTATTGCTTCATAAGTTTATAGCTAGCAGGAGGAAAGGATCAGAACTTTATTCTGCTTTAACAGAAGAAAGATTTTGGTAACAATTAGAATAGGTCAACGGTGGATGGATAGATACTAAGATACCTGTCAATCAGCATTCAAGAAGAGACTTCGGGAAGCCATGAAGCATCTGAATAGAGAAAGGGCTATCTCTGATAGGATCCTGGACTGAGATATTTTGAATTCTGATCCTCAGTGGCATGCTCTACCCTTTTATTAATTATTTAAATTCCTTCTGCGATTGTGGTGGTGGGTTATAAAACTGGTTATTTTCTGCAAGTTGGGATTTTTTAAGGTCATTAATCCTTTGTTTAGTTCTAATTAATTTTGTCTGAGAACATCTGACATGTTCACAGAAGTAGCAATTAATGTTGAATGGTGGTGTGATCACCATCTCAAATATTTAAACAATGTGATTGTATAATATCTATCAACAGAGTTCTGTGCGTGTGCATGCGCGTGCGTGCGTGCGCACACACATTTTAATACATTTAGCAAAATAGATGTGAAGTTAATATAAGTCTTGCTTCAGGGTCTGGAAAGTGCGATTTCTGCTTCTTATGCCTCCCAGATCATCAAGGTACAAGACAAGCTGTTGCTGGCCCCTTGCATTGACTTCCGACAGGCCCCACACACCTTGGGTCCTTGGAGCTGAAGTCTGCCTCCAGTTGTCTGTGTAGATCATATCAGACAAAGGATGCTCTGTGATTTTCCTCACAGCCAGTCTGCGTGGGGTCTGCCCAGTCATCTCTCAAGCCTGTGGCTCATCAACGGGTTTCTTATTCCACCCCGAGGTGTAGGCTACACCAAATCAAGACAGACTTGTTGAGGCCCTATTGTGTGCCTGCGGATACCTCCAAGGTCCCATTTACAACCTAGTCTTTTTCCTAAAACTTTACAAGCATCTATTCAACACTCAGTATGCATTGCTTCCAGGAAATCCCGGAGACTTACCTTCAGTGTATCCCATACCTAGTTCAGTCTTTCCCCTGAGGCCTGCTCCTTCTAGTGATTTCTCTGTCAACGTTGCTCAGATCAGAAACCTAGCCTGCAGGCTGACTCCCTCTCCTTACTTCTCACGTCGTTGGAACGCCCTTATTTTGCTATTTCCAGGTCCAGATTTTGTGGATGATGGCAATAGATGGTGGTCCACACCCATTTTTTAACCTACAGATGCTCTTCACTTTTAAAGGAGCCCCATCCATCATAAATTGAACATATCTTAAGTTGGAAATGCCCCTAAAAGGTCTGACATTCCCAGCAACCTGGGCTTAGTGGCACAGCACATGGTAGAGCAGGGATTGTTTTCCCTCATGATCTCAGGCCTGTGGACTTCGGCTCAAAGCCTCTGCCTAGTATCTCAAGAACTGAGTTATCAATAGACTGAGAAAAGATCCAAAGGCAGAATTCTAAGTATGGTTTCCACTTCCCCACCTTCACAAAGCTGAAAAACTATAAGCCAGGGACAATTTATGTTGAAACCCTTCCGTAGCAGTTGGCAAGAAGCCACTGTACTTAACTCTCCTTGTCTTTCTCTGGTTGCATTCCAGCCTTGCCCCATCTTATGGCTCTTCTCAAGATCTAGCCACCAAAGGATTGCAGTAGTATTAGGATTCCCCCCTTCCCCCGTCTCCTGGAAACTAGGCAGTTCCGTCCCTTAGTCAGGGCCAGCTTACTCATTTGGTACAACAAACCCAGGGCCTGGTACCTAAGGACTCAGGAAAGATACATTTAAAACCAGAAGAAAAGAAGCTGGGCACTAGTGGCTCACACCTGTAATCCTAGTTACTCAGGAGACTGAGATCTGAGGATCATGGTTCAAAGCCAGCTCAGGCAGGAAAATCCGTGAGACTCTTGTCTCCAATTAACCACCAGAAAACCAGAAGTGGAGCTGTGGCTCAAGTGGTAGAGTGCTAGCCTTGAGCTGAAGAGCTCAGGGACAGCACCCAGGCCCAGAGTTCAAGCCCCACAATAGAGAAAAGAAGAAGAAAGAGGAGGAGGAAGAGGAAGAAGAAGAAAAGGAAGAGGAAGAAGAAGAGGAAGAAAACATAGGCTATAATGGAATGAATATGCAATAATGAATGTCACCTGAACTAGTTGTCTTAAACCCAGAAAGACATATATTTACTATTAAGACTTGAAGTCAGGGCTTTGTGTTTGCTAGGCAGGCACTCTATGCTTGGACTACTCCATCAAACTCCTTTTTGTGTTAGTTAATTTCAAGAGAGGGTCTTCATTTATTCTCAGTCAGCCCAGACTGTGACCCATTCATTAATGTTTCCCCGTGTCACTAGGATGACAGGCGTGTGCTACTGCATCCTGATCCCCTGATTTCTACCTCCCACATAGCTAGAATTGTGGGCTTGAGTCACTGTGCCCAGTTTCTTTTAATATTTTTTTGGGGGGGTCCGGTCGTGAGGCCTGAACATCTTGGCCTGGGCGCTGACCCTCAGCTCTTCAGCTCAAGGTTAGCACTCTACCACTTGAGCCACAGCACCACTTCCGGCTTTTTTTCTTTTTGCTTATGTGGTGCTG
>NW_012267236.1:17213954-17220117 GCF_000151885.1 Dipodomys ordii
GGAATCGAACCCAGGGCCTCATGCATGCAAGGCAAGCGCTCTACCACTGAGCCACCTTCCCAGCCCTCTTTTCATGTTTTTTGATGGAAAGGGTACACCAGGACCTGAGTGGATGGGTGTCCGGTCACTTTACAATAGGCAAACCTGGTCCTCCACTTGCAGCTAGCTCTTTTCTCCAGTTGCTGGAGCTTTTCTTTCTCTGAGCCTTCTTAGCACCACATTTGTGCCTATCTACTGCATGTCAGCTTTGGGGACTCCCAAATCGGAAAGTCACACTGCCTTCCTCAGTGGCTTGCAAGGCAGGGTGGATAAAGACATAGATGTCACCAGCTACATTGCTGTGCAGATACCCTGACCAATCAGCCCCTAGGCCTAGACCTAGCCAAGCGCAATGGATGACCTTTATAGTAGGGGGAAGGACTGGTCACCGGGGCACATCCCTTACCTCAGCCTGGGTGCTTGGGTAGCTCAGCTTCTTATCCCTTATAGGTGCCCACCACTCGAATCCCAGCTTCTGTTCCAGATAGTCACGTGCCTGATGATGCTTTTAGAGGGCTAGTAAGGATTTGCTCCCAGCTATGTCAGCCAGGCAATGGAGAGTTCGGGTCTGGAGAGAGGTGGGTTCCATGGTTAAGTCCTCATTTGAAAAGACACCACTAATGACCTTAGAGGAGGAGGTCCCCTGCAGAATTCACGTCCAGAGGGAAAATGGGAGCAGATTTTCTGGCTGCCCATAGTCAATTGCCACACGTGGTGTTCAGAGCTTGGCCAGGAGAAGGGTGATAATGGTATGCAGAGAGTGGCTTGGTATTACAGCTGTTCTTCACTGTCCCGCACCAAGACAGTCTCCTTTGCGTGTCCCTTCTCTTCCCCCTCCTCCCCATTCACACCATCCATCCCCAAAGCTGGTCCTACTCTGAACAAATTCCTGGTTTTCACACCTCTGGGTCTCTCCTGGAGCTGTGAAGTTCTTCAGTGAAGCCAACTCTGTTCTACCAGCTGCAATTACTTGTGGCTTTCTTTGTGCACCCAAGATAGATGGCGGACTTGTAAAAGGTATGTTGTTTCATCGGTGTTCTCAGGCTCAAACTGATAACCACAGACGGAGTCACTTATAAAGAAGAAAGAATGATTCTGTCTGTAGGTCTGAAGGCTGTGGAGTTCAAGGTCAGGTGGCAGTCCCTGATGAGATCTTTCTTGCTATGGTTGATACTTTCTCAGTCCCAGGGTGGTGCCGGGCATCAAATGGCGAGAGGAACTGGACAATCTATCTTTGGTAACCCTCTTCCCGGTGGAAATCCACAGCCCTTCACGACCTCATTTAACCTTCCTGGCTTCCCAGGGCCCCACTACCAAATACCACAGAAGGATCAAGTTTCCCTCTCGCTTCATACCTCACGATGGGGATTCAGTTTCAACATGGTTTTTGGTGGGGTCATGGAAACCACAGCATATGTGACAATCCTTAGATAGTTTGCCATGATTTAAGTTAATTGCATGCATGTGTCTTGTACTCGGCTTCTTTGAGGAGAGTGACTGTATGTGATTTTTGCCTCTCCAGGGACTAGCACAGACCCATGAAGGAAGCTTGTTTTCATTAAAGCCTGTACATGACTCATTCCTTCTGTGGCCCAGAGTATCGTGGGTCCTGGAGCATGTAGGAGGGCTCCTTGGATGGCTCCTTGGCCCAGTGTATCTGTCCTGTGACGGTCCTCCACTAGAACAAAACAGATCAGAACTGAAAGGTGACATTGATCAAGATGAGTTTGTACTCATAAACTGACAAGTTGAATTGGATCCCCTTAGAATAACTAACTCAACAAAATTGTGTGTGTGTGTGTATATATATATATATATATATATATATATATATATAAAATCCACACACAAATATGTATGTATACTTCAAGAGGAGTGGTTTAGCATCCCATGGAATCTCAAAGGACTCTAGGAAAAGCAGCATGGGTAGAAATCGGCAACTGAGCACAGAGAACTCTGGCAGATGACAACATGGCTTTTACCCCCAAGTCTCACTGCCACTTTTCTGCTTGGGGAATCTTCAACTCTTGCTAAAGACCTGTGCCACATTCCAGCTCTCCAGAAGCATCCTTCACCTTCTTAAGACACCATGCATTGTTTTCTCCTCTTGTTCCCTTCTGCCTCTGTTACACTATGAGCTCATTGGACTCAATACTCCTGTCCGTGATGGCGGGCACCGATGGCAGTCTGCCCTGGGCGGCAGTTATGAGTTATTTAAAGGAGATAGACTGACTCCCAATGAGCTAGACAGAGCAGCCAGGGGTGGGAAAGCACCTGGAAGCTCAAGTCTTGTGAGTGGAGCTGTATCACTGGCTTTTGACCAGCCTGGTGCAGGAGGTATCATGTATCATTATTCCTAATTTTCTTCTCAAGTGTCTTGGTTTGGTCCATGAACACAGTCACAGTATAATGGGGGAACAAGCAATGGACTCAGTGGCATTGAACCCACCCACGGTGGACCTGGGAGCCTCGTGTGTGTTCACATGTGGAAGGGTCCAGCGTTCAGGGTGTCTCTGTGTGGCCTCAGTGGACCCATGGGAGAGGATGACGCAATGGAAACCTTTCCCATTATATGCTTTGTTTACTGTGGGGGCACCCAGGACTTGGCACCCCTCCTGGAATATATTAATCCCTTGATAAATATTTGTGGGGAAAGAGGGAGAAGAGGAGGAGGGGGGAGAGGGAAATCTCCAGCAGCACAGCTGACTTAATGGAGGTTGTGCTGTCTAGTCAGAGGCTAGAAGGGTCTTGCTGAGAATGATAAGGAAAGTGTATGGATTAAAATAAAGAGCAGGGGTCAGTGGCTCACACCTGGCATTCTAGCTTTTTAGGAGCCTGAGCTCTGAAGATCAGGGTTGGAAGTCAGACCAGGCAGGAAAGTCTGTGAGACTCTTATCTCCAATTAATCAGCAAAAAGCCAGAAGTGAAGCTGTGGCTCAAGCCTTACCTTAAAGGTAAGGGAGGGCATCTAGACCCAGAGTTCCAGTTCTAGTACCTGCACACGCACGCGTGCGCACAAACACACACACACACACACTCACAAAGGTGTGTTAAAGTCCTGATTGCCAGTAGCTCAGGAGTGACCTTGTTTAGAAATGGGACTTTCTCAAATGTCATTGGTGAAGATGACATTGTAGTAGTGTTAGGAAGGCTCATAATCTAGCGTGGGTGATCTCTTTAAAAGAGATGCCATTGAGGAGTCAAGCACCTGTGGCTCACGCTTGTAATCCTAGCTACTCAGGAGCGTGAGATCTGAAGATTATTGTTCAAAGCCAGGCTGGGCAGGAAAGTCCATGAGACTCCTATCTCCAGTTAACCACCAGAAAACCAGAAGTGGTGCTGTGGTTCAAGTGGTAGCGTGCTCTCCTTGAGTTGAAGAGCTCAGGGACAGCGCGCAGGCCCAGAGTTCAAGCCCCACAACCAAAATTAATTAATTAATTAAAAAAAAGAAAAGTGGGGGGAAGGGGGGGGAAGGAGAAGGATTGGGATTGGGGGGGAGGGGGAGGCTGGGAAGGGATGTGAAGGGTAAACAAAGGAGGAGGATGCAATGCTTGATAAATGTATGCATTATCCTGCCCATGCAATTGTAACCCCTCTGTACAGTATGTTCACAAATAAAACAAAATTAAATTAAAAAAAAAAGAATTCAAAAAAAAAAAAGAAAAAAGAAAAGTGGCGCCATTGAGGACAGACACACAGGGAGAAGACCATTAAAGACAGAGGCAAACACTAGTGCAATGCCGCTATAAGCCAAAAGATTTCCAAGACGGCTCCCAAGCCACCAGAATCTAGACAGAGGCAAGAAACAAGTCTGCCATAAGCTTCAGAAGGCATATGTGCCTGCCAGCACTTTGATTGCACCTCTCTGTTTTCCAGAAATGTGAAAGAAAGCATTTCTGTTGCTTCAACCATCTCCTTTGGGGCTGGCCTTCTTGCCAATCCTAGCAAACTCATGCTGAAGAAATTCTGCCTTGGATGGGAAGATGAGTAGGACAGTTTCAGGGGTGCCTCTCATAGTAGGCATACCTCACCGGAACCCCACCATGAGGCCAAAACCTCTGGACAAGTGGCCTGCAACCTGGGTGTCAAGCACAGGCTCATCTGGGCTCACTGTGGTACCAGTGTCCCAAACCTTCTTTTCTGTCTACCTGCCTCTGGCTCCCTGGAGAGGAATACTTGCAGAACACCCAAGGAGAACCAAGACTGTCTCCTCGTGGACAATGATTCCAGACCAGGCAGGAGCAGGCACACCTGAGCTCTCTCTGTGTTGTGATCTAGAAGATCTCTGTGCTCTACGCTCTTTCCAAGTAAGCCCCAAGCCTCCTTTGGTGAGGATTCCCTTGGTGTTCTGCCCACATGCTCCAACCTCATGCCCCAAGGCTTTTGCATTTCTGTCCCCTCTACCCGTGAATATCTGTGCCTCCTACCCCATCCTTCCTTGACACAAACGGCTCCTTTATGTGTCTCTGTACTCAGGGCCTACGTTGTGGGTTTCCAACAGCTGCCAGGTCTTTCTCTGATCCACCGTACTTTAGAATACCCATCCATAAGTGAAAGCACACATGTGTGTGCTCATATCTTAAGCATGTGCTTGTTCTTCACCAACTCAACAACATAGCACAGTGCTCAGAAGCACAGAGGACACATGGAGCTGGGATTGAATCTCCACCTATGATGGTAAGCTCTGATATTTTATTTTGTGACTTCTAGCCTTGTTTACCTCATCTGTAAAACAACTCTAATAATTCCTGCAGCCAAGAGATTGTCGTGACGGCTAAAGGGTATACACCTGCAAAGAAGATGGCTCGTACCGTTCAAAATAAACCTTTACATCTGTTTCCCCTTCTCAAAGATGTGAAATTATTCCTACACAGACATGTCATTATTCCCAGACATCTATTTTTACCTGTCTAATTTAAAAAATAATTTTGATTTAATGACAACTCAAAGCAGAAGGATATTTGTCCCTTTTAATTTTTACTTTAGAAGAGTTAGTGCAAGTGAATACATCCTCTCCAAGAGGCAGGAAATAAAAAGATTTTTGAGGTCTTTATTTCACAGGCATTATACCAGGCCTGGGCAGTGTGTCTTAAAGCCCATATTCCCTGTATAAGAATACAGTGCCCTCCTAGATTCTGGCTCAGACACCTGAGAGTATGCAGGAAGGAAGAGCAGAAGATGAAGAGGAGAGTTTGGCTTTGGTGCTTCCGTGTGGTCATTGGCAAGTTGGGTAGTTTTACTAATTTTTATTTCTTTACTCCAAAGTGGGATGGACAACTGACATTTTTTTTTTTTTTTTGGTCTGTCAGTCATGGTACTTGAACTCAGGTCCTGGGCACTGACTTGGAGCTTTTGCCCTAAAGGCTAACACTCTACCATTTTGAGTCACAGCGCCACTTCTGGTTTTCTGGTGGTTAATTGAAAATAAGTGTCTCACAGACTTAACCTGCCCAGGCTGGTTTCAAACTGTGATCCTCAGATCTCAGCCGTCTGAGTAGCTAAGATGACAGGTGTAAGCCACTGGCACCCAGTCAGGCTTGACATTTCTAAGGAGGAAAATGTCTCTGAAAAACCCTTGCAGACTGTATGCAATTATACATTCAGAACTTGACATTGAACCATGCTTAGGCAAAGGTGTAGAGTAGCCTTTGCCAGAACTTTGAGATTCTGCTGAAGTGGGCTGTGGGAGCCTCTTTCTCTCCTCATCCCATTCTATGCCTCACCTGTCCTCACCTGCCCTTACCATAAGGAAAGCTGCTACAGACAGGATTAGCATCTCCCCTGCGGCTGTTGAATTGTAACAACATCAGACACCACACTCCCCTGGATAGAGAACAGAAATCTCAGTACTGAGGAGCAGTCCCTTTCCTGAGCAGGAGATACTCTCCTGTCAGTAGAAGTGGAACTTCTGCACAGCTCTAGTGTGCTGATGATTGTTCTCTTGAGTTCCCTAAAAGTGTAAGGCCCTTCTTTCCTTCCTTCCTTCCTTCTTTCTTTCCTCTCTTCCTCCTTTTCTTCCTTTCTCTTTCCCTCTCTTCCTCTTTCTCTTCCTTCCTTCCTTCTTCTTTTTCTCCTTCCTTCCTTCCCTCCCTCCCTCCCTCCCTTCCTCCCTCCCTCCCTCTCT
>NW_012267236.1:17229467-17235959 GCF_000151885.1 Dipodomys ordii
ACACACACACACACACACACACACACACACACACACAATGTATTCCAATCAATCTCATTTCTTCTATCATTCTCCTTTTCCTCCTTCCTCAGTTTTGAAGACAATTTTAACAGGCATAAACACATCGACCACGTTCACCCTCCTTGTTAACTCTACCTCTCCCAATAGTACAGGCTCCCCCAAGAGTGTGCTTTTCCCCCTCCCCACACAATAGCTTTCACTGAGATCCTCCATGTTGTGAGATCAAACCCAGTGCTTCACGTGTGCTAGGAAAATGTTCTACCATTGAGTTATATTCTCAGTACCTCTCTTACAATAACAGAAAGTAATTCTGTTATTGTTTTGTGATTTTTATCTTTATTTGAGGCAGAGTCTCACTATTTACTCTAGTCTATGTTTGAACTCAGGGAATTACTCAGCCTTTCCAGTACTGACATTATAGTTATGCTCCACCAGATCTGGTGGCAGTGGCTGTTTCTTCCTCCCCCCCCCCTCTTCTTCCTCCACCTTCTTTTTCTTTTGTTGGTCATGAGGCTTGAACCTCAGGGCTTGGGCACTGTCCTTGAGCTTTTGTGCTCAAGGCCAACATTCTACCACTTTGAGCCATAACTCCACTTCCAGTTTTTCTCGTGGCTAATGGGAGATAAGAGTCTCTTGGCCTTTTCTGTCTTAGTTGGCTTCAAACCACAATCCTCAAATCTCAGCCTCCTGAGTAGCTAGGATTACAGGTATGAGCCACTGGTACCTGGTTTTCTTTGATTTCTCACTTCTTCTTTTAGTGTAGTTTATTGTGCAGCAACTTCCTGAGGAAATATTTGTGGGAAATTGTCAGGATCTTTCAAATCTGAACTTTTTCAACTTAATTTGATCATTCATTTGACTGGGTTTAACCATCTAAAATTTCAAACTATTTCTCTCATTTTTGGGGGGCAGGAGGTATGAGGCTTGTGCTCCACTCTTGTTTGGCTTTTTTCCACTCAAGGCTTACACTCTGCCACTTGAGCCATGCCTCTACTTCTACGTTTTGCTGGTTAATTGGAGATATGAGTGCCTTGACTTTGCTCAAGCAGGCTTCAAACTGGTATCCTCAGATCTCAGCCTCCTGAGTAGCTAGGATGACAGATGTGAATCACTGGCACCCACTGATCGCTCAAAATGTTTAAGGCCTTGCTTTCTTGTATTTTTAGCTTCTAGTTTTCTACTTGGTTTTCTCTCTGAGAACACTTTTAGGATATCTTCTTTTACCTCTTATTAATACATGCTATCACAATGGGCTTTTTTATATGTTATGTTGAGCACATAAAAAAAACCTCTTTCTATTAAAAGAAATTATATCTTCTAGCTCTGGGAAATTTTCTTGTGTAATTTCTGTGAATACTAGCTCTGGATTTCCTAAAGTTTAGATACACATCTTCTAACTGATGTGAGCTGCATCTTCTAACTGATGTGAGTTGTTGTTGTTGTTGTTTGTCAAACTGTTTTGACTTTTCCATTGTACTAGAGGGTCCTACAAACATCTGGTACCCTCTAGCTGCCCATCAACATTGAAGAGTGAGGGACTCCACTACCTTTGAATACCTACCTGTCTTGGTGTTCACTACCTGATAGATTTTATTATAATATGATCAACAGATGTGTCTGGGTCTTTGAGTGAATTTTCAATGTCAGTAGTCACAAATTCTTTTTTTTTTTTGTCAGTCAGTTTCTATAATGATAATATTTTCTCTTGGCAAAATGGTTGTGGAGAAATTTGGGGAATGATAGATGCTACTCTTTGGAGAGTTGGGCAGAGAGAGTGACCTCTTGGCAGGGTAGTATCTTGGTGGGGTTCCGTGTATTTCCATCCTCTTCTTTCAGGATGGAATATCTCCCTGCAGTGCTTGTGTCTCCACCATGATACCTTCTGCAGTTCAAATTCTTTCTTTTTTTTTTTTTGTCGGTTGTAGAGCTTGAACTCTGAGCTTGGGCACTGTCCTTGCGCTCTTCAGCCCAAGGCGAGCGCTCTACCTCTTGAGCCACAGCGCCACTTCTGGTTTTCTAGTGGTTTATTGGAGATAAGAGTCTCATGGACTTTCCTGCCTGGGCAGGGTTTGAACCGTGATTCTCAGATCTCAGCCTCCTGAGTAGCTAGGATTACAGACGTGAGCCACCAGCACCCGACCAGTTCAAATTCTTCAGAGTGATCCTTCAACTGTTCTGGCGAAGTGAGTGTCCAGGATATGGACAGGAGAGTATCTGGAGATCTGGTTGCTTCTTGTGTAGAATTGTTGCAATTTCTCCAGTTTCCAGCCTGTTCTAAAGGTCCACCTTCAGAGAGAGTCACTGCCTCCAATTTTGAGCCTCTCCACAGTGCTGTGGCTTACATTGGGTCATTTCTAGATGATTCCACTGAAGGGTGTTGATGCCTTTTCTTCTCTTACCTGTCTGAGATGCCATTAACTGGTCTGTTTCATTGGAACTTCATTGATGCCTCTTGTTGGCTGTTGTCCCCTTTGCAATGTGCTTAATCCACTTAAAAGAAAGTTAGACCATTCTCTCAGTGAGTCAGAGAAATCAGATTAGAGTTGGCTAATCCACCAGTTTTCCAGCTCCCAGAATGTGGTAGCTATCTCTTGTTTGCTGTCATCCTCTCTCTTGTTCTCTTTGTCCTTGTGGTTTGTGCCTTTTACATTCCTCTTCTATCATTTGAGTGGAATTCCGGGAGGCAAGGGAGATAATCTGTGTGTCCATGGGGCATTTACTGGGAAGACAAAGCATGGGCCCAGGCCCAACCAATGTAGAAACTTGTGGAGGTCACTTGGCTTGCAGTTTACACTCCCTTTTGACCAGAGCCTGCTGCTGTCCATTGTTCAGGAAAGGAGCAAGGCTGGGACTACAAATGTACTACTGAAGGCAATGCACAGCACTTAGACATGGCCGAAGGGATTTCTTTCAGTTTCTTCCAAACTCCTGTGTTCATGCCTCCTCTGTGTAAGGCTTAAGAACAGGCTGGCCCACCCAGTTTGGGGACTCTCAGCTCTCTAATCACTCTGATTTAATCTATACCCAGGGAGCTCCACGCAGCATCTTTACTTCATATCTAGACCCTCTTGAGATGTGATAAAAACTTCTCTGAGCTGGCTGGAGCCCACTGAACAGAGTCCTTATGTCCTGCCCATGTTAACAAAGGTTTGATATTAAAGACTGATGGGGGCGGAATTACTCACTAATCTAGGTTTTCTGGTGGTGAACTTTACATGAACAATGTCCCTTTGATCTTCGGAAGCAGGCCACAGAATCCTGCCCACTTGGGGCTTACAGCAGACTCTAAGGGTCAGGTTGGAGGCCCCAGAGAGTCCAGTTTCCAGAGCTTCACGTTAGAGTCATTTGCATTTCAAAGACTTGGGATCAGTTTCCAAGAAGTATTTTGGGGAGAGATTACTTCTAATTTCTAATGACTCAAAAGGCTGGGCAATTGTTGGCCACCCAGCTGAAGCCTGTCCAGGAGAGAGTTTCAGAATGAAACCACAGATGGTAACACTAAACCACGGCTGGGGGGAAGCACCGGGGTGGCTGGAGTGAGTGGAAAGGAAGGCACGGGGAGCTGAAACCAGTTGAAGAGCTACATTCACGCTCTACCTGCACTTCTAACCTCTTTCTCCCCTCTCCCCCATTTCCAGTAGAAGAGCGAAAGGAGCCTTTCGTAACTGTCTGCTGACCACTCTAGCACCAAAATGGAGGAACATAGCCAGGCGCCAATAGCTCTCGTCTGTAATCTTAGCTACTCAGCAGGCTGAGATACGAGGATTGTGGTCCAAAGCATCTAGGCAGCCAAATCTGAGAGACTCACGTCCAATTAAACTAGAAAAAAGCCAGAAGCGGAGGTATGGATCAAGTGGTAGGGTGAAAAAGCCAAGCAAGAGCGTAAGGACAAGCTCTAATACTCCTCTCTTTCTCTCTCTGTCTTTCTCTCTGACTGTCTCTGTCTTTCTGTCTCTATCTCTGTGTCTGTGTCTCTGTCTCTCTGCCTCTCTGTGTCTCTGTCTCTCTCTCACACATACAAAGGAAATTAAGTACAGGACAGAAGTCTCATCAATGGCCAAGCAGTGCAGCCTGTGCAGAACTGGAAGTTAACTGTCCCATTCCATAATCTTGAGTTCCTCGTCTACTGTCTTCTTTTCATATGGTCATATGCACCTAGTTATTTGAGCTATTGTGATCCTCTGCTAACAATATCATAGGCAGTCTAATCATTACAAATGAGGGAAACGATGCAACCTATGTTTCTTTGAGTCTGGCTTGCTTTTTTTTAAAAAAATTAAGTGTTGATTTATTAGAAGTAGCAATAAAATAAAGTTTAATGGGTCAATAAAAACAATAAACATTAAAGCATAGAAAAAATTACCCCTGACTGGTAAACTCTCAGTCCCCACCCCCAAATTAAGAAACAATACACAGGGGGCGGGGTAAGAAGAGCTAAACCAAACTTAAGGTCAGAGAGAATGCCTCATGTAGATTACACAGTAAAAATGTGGAACGCGTCACGAATTTGCGTGTCACCCTTGCACAGGGGCCATGCTAATCTTCTCTGTATTGTTTCCATTTTAGTATATGTGCTGCTGAAGCAGACACTGGCTTGCTTTTCTTAATACAATTTTTTTCAAAGTCTTTCCATTTCCTTACGAATAGGGAAATGTCATTCTTTCTGAGGGATGTGTAGAATTCCACTGTGCATACATACCACATTTTCTTGATCCATTCATTCACAAAAGACATCATTTTTCAGTTTTAAACCAGTAGTAGGGCTTAAACTCAGGGTCTCATGCTTTTACTTAGCTTTATTGCTGAAGGCTGACACTCTACTATTTGAGCCACAGCTCCATTTCTGCCTTTTTGCTGGTTAACTGGAGATAAGAGTCTCCTGGACTTTTCTTTAAAGGCTGGCTTTGAACCTAAGTCTTCACATCTCAGCTTCCTGAGTAGCTAGAATTTGAGATATGAGTTACCTTTTTTGTTTATTTAAGCATAAAATTGGAAAGAAACAACCAACAAAAGAGCATTATAAGTAAAATTTGGCAATTCATATATATGATGGACATTAACATTATCTTGTTATTAGAGTGCTTTTATGCAATATACTTAGTAAAAGCTAAAAAATGAAAAGGGGTAGATTCCAGAAGAGAGTGTAGTAAAGAATCCTATTTTAAAACAAGTAATATATGAATGCAAAGCTAATAAGTATATATCACAATTTAGCAGCAGGTATCCCAGAAGATGAGATTACTGTCTTTTCACTCACAGACAGACAGACAGACAGACAGACACACACACACACACACACACACACACACACACACACACATGTTTACATTTAATAGATCTGAATATATAGTATTTATTGGATTGAATAAAGACAAAGTCTTCCCATTGTGAGAATATATTACCAAGTCATATAACAGGACATTTTTTGTTTGTTTGCTTATTGGTGCTGGAAATCAAAGTCAGAGCTTCACCTAGACCAGGCAAGTATTCTTCCACTGAGCTATACCTTCAGCTCAACAGGACAGTTTCTGGGTCTTTCATTAGAGTAAAAGTATGATTCTTCTAACTATCAATCTATGAAAACTTATTAATAATGCTTTCCATTCTCCTAGATGAACCATTTTGCATGTGTTAACTGTACCCTTCTAGATTAACAATTTTGCCCATAATTCATTTTCTTTTTAGAAAATCATTGAACGGAATTATTATGCTATTATTGCTTTTGTTGTTGGTGTTTTAAATTTAACCCCAAAATAATAGTTATGGATAATAAATAAAAAGAAAATTTAAAAGCTTTACACAGAAACAAATCATTAGAAGTCTTGCAAGTTTTAAACAGATACATGCTGTCTCACTGAGTGATCGTAGAACAAAGCCCGAAAATCCAGTCTCGACAACCTTTGGACAGTTTTGCCTTGTAGGTAATAAAGAATTCACAAGAGACAGCTCTGACTGTGAGGTCTAAAGTCAAACATTGCCCAAGAGAAGCAAGGTAGGTTTCTAACATATCATCCAAGCCTGGGCACTTTTGAAGATTCAAGAGAGTGTCGCTGTCATTACATAGAAACCAGGACTGCTGTGGGCAGTGTTGATCTGTGACTCGGCTCCACCTTGAAGAGAATTCTGTTTGAATGGCTACGTGGGGCTTAGACATGAGGCTGTACACCACCATCATCTTCCCTGCCAGCAAGAAGCCGAGGTGGAGGGGGACAGGCTGACCCCAGCCACACCAAATTTATGCCAAAGGCAGCTCCCAACTAATGATATGAGGCCAAACTCCTTCCAGTGATTGTTTGCTGTAATAGAAACGAGATGATTCACCACATACCGTGCGAAAGCCTTAGGCTTTCAGAGGGAAGGAAGGAAGGAAGGAAGGAAGGAAGGAAGGAAGGAAGGAAGGAAGGAAGGAAGGAAGGAAAAGGAAAAAGAGAAAGAAAGGAAGGAAGGAAGGAAGGAAGGAAGGAAGGAAGG
>NW_012267236.1:17236009-17241850 GCF_000151885.1 Dipodomys ordii
TTCCTTCCTTCCTTCCTTCCTTTCTTCCTTCCTTCCTTCCTCCTTCCTGGCTTTCCCCCTTTCTATTTTGGTGTTTGTAGTGGGTCTTGATCTTAGGGCCAAATTTCCCTTGTTTTTGTTTACTTGTTTGTTTGTTTTGTGTTTTGCCCAAGGCTGGCATTCTACCACTGGAGTTAAATCTTCACTTGTGGATTTTTGCTGGCTACTTAGACATCGTGTCTGTCAGATTGTCTGTCCAGGCCAGCTTTGTTCTGAGGTCATCAAGATCTCAGCCTCCTGAGTAAGCACGAGCCACCTGTTCTCAGCTAGGAGTGCCGGACCTTCCTGCGGAGCCGATGTGGGGGCTCCCTCCGGCAGCTGACAGCGCTGCTGCCACATTGCAACCCCTGCTGTTTACCTGACTTGTTCCCTCAAGCCTCCAACATGTACTTACTGAGTTTCTTTGATTCACCATATTCTATGATCAATGGAAAACCCTTGAACTTTCATTGACAATTGAAAACCTCTCTTGGGCTCCTGGCTAGTTAAACTTGCCAACAAATGAAATACTTTACCATCTACCATCTACAATCTTTAAATCGATGAGGCAAATCCACACAGCAACTGGCCGGGAGCAGACAGTGATGGGTGGTTATTACTAACAGCTAGTTGAATGAAGAGAATATTTTGAGTGACATATTCAGCCAAAATATGACATTATGGGACATTGAGCTCAAAGTGCTCCCTTTAAAACCACCTTGGACTTGTGTCCCTAGAAGAGACGGGGCGGGGGAGGGGGAGGGTTGGGGGGCGCTTAGGGAGAAGGGGTGAGAGCAAAGTCAACATATCTGGTGTTTAGAAACTCAGCATCCCGAAATATCTGTTTTCAAGCTCCATTTCTTTCTTTTCTTGCAGCTGTCACAGTCTAGGATTACACAGGAACCATAACCAACTTTGGGGGAGGTGGATCTGCGGAGAAGAGCCCCACACAGATGAAAGAAAAACACACCAGACAAGTGGTCTTCTCTAGTGATTATGTCATTTGGCTTAGCATCCTAAGAGAGGAGGAATTCCCCCCACCCCCACCCCCGTACCTGACAATAACACTGCTTCAAAATAAAATATGTTGAGGCTGAGAAGTTTATCTTGGCGGAGCATTGCACCATTAACTCAAGATTAAATGCATCCTGTCCAAATTCTTTTGCTACTTGTAATGGTTTCAAGCTCTCCAGGCATCCAGATGCTGATTCCATAGATGCCCCAGGAAAAGAAACGAACTGTTCTTCGCATGACAACTGTGGTTTTATTCCTCCTGTCTTCCTCCTAAGCCCCCAAAGGGCCCAAACCCTTTCTTCCTCCAACTACCAGCAGTTGTTGCCTGCTGATGACCCATCACCCAGCCTCTCCCCGGGCACTGCCCATGGCTGCAAGTCCTGACCGTAGTGTAGTCACTGCACACAAAGCAGCCCGGTCTCATGATTGGCTGGTGTGGGGGGTACAAAAACCCAGCCTCCCCTCTGACCCCCATCCTCCAGTTTGAGACTACTGAAGAACCGTTAAGGCTCCAGATTTTTCTGGAAGATTGCAAAGGTGTTGAAGCTCAAGCCCATCCTCTGGCCACATTCACTCTCTTCCCTCCGCCCCAGGGGTTGGTCCAGAGGATATTCTGCCATCAACATATCCCACATACATCTTCAACTCAGAACTGGGTTGAGGGAAGAGACTCTGTGAGGGATGTCTGGTTCCATGATAGCAGGGTGCTCAGCAGGGCAGTGGACCAGCGTAAGACTCTGCCAGTAGCACGCTGTAGTGCGTTCTATGTACACCACTGCGTGGTGCGTGCAGCCACAGGGCAGGTGTGTGAGGTGAGGATGATGGGGTGGGGCTGAGGACCACGGATGCCTTGGAGAAGAACAGTGGCAGGCTAGGTAGATAATAGTCACCATGGTCTAGGATGGCAGCCAGGGGCCTCTTTACCAACCAAGAGCTCATTGTCTCTCACTGGACCCAGGATTTACTTTGTAAGGTTAGCAGCATTCTAGAGATGGTGGGATTCACAACCCCTGGAGCTCTGCTAGGTCCTTGTGCAAGTGCCTTGAGATGCCAGCCAAGTCCAGCTCCTGTCTGCTTCTCTGTCCCACTAGCATTCTCTGACAACCTTCCTGCACTTCAGTATCAATTCTAGAGTCAGTTTCCCAGGGAATTCCCAGGATGGACAGGTCTGAAGCCCAGAGCCATAGGGTAGGTGGAAAGCCCACCTTTGGGGCCTGGCATGCATGGATAAGTGTGGGTAACTTCTTTCACTTTGACCTACTGGTCTTTGTATGTACTATTCACTGTCCCTAAATTGTTCTGTTCCTAGATCTTTCCAGAACTCATCATGCAGGGTTCAGTAGACTCCTTCCTGGACCATTTCATCAGACTTACATTTGTGCAGGGACTGCTTGTCTCTTCACAGCCTTCACAACAAGCACCAGAAACTATCTGTTCATTTAATCGTTTATTTTCTAGTTTCCTACTAGAGTGTATGTTCCCTGAAACCTAGACTTTAACATTTAGTGTTGCACTTGGCGGCTAGGTGACTATTTTTGAAAGGAAATGAAGTAACAAAGGAAGGTTAGAAAGAAGAAACAAAGCAAGGAAAGATCTGGGGTTCAAATTCTGACTTTGGTAAACCTGGACAGTTTCTTTGGTCTCTCACAGATTTTGTTCCCTTTTTGGTCAAAGGAAAAAAGGTTGTTTTTGAACTTCTGGATTCTAGAGCTTTGCCTGCCTCAGTCACTGGGGTGACTGGGACTACAGGCATGAAACTCCATGCTAAACTTGGAGATGATTTTGAGAGTGACTGATAGCCTGTTTTCAACAGTGAGGATCTTCAACCTTGATAAGTATGTGTGGGCTAAGGTGACGCTCATGTGTATGGGGGGTAGGGGACTGGGACGGTAATCAGCCCTCTACAGGCTCTGAGGAAGCCCTGCTTCAGTCCTGGAAGGAGTCTGGGCTGACTTCTCAGGGCTGCTGGTCCTGGGCTTTGGGGACCAGGTGCCTTGTCTGCTGCTTCGGACTCTAGGAGTTTACATCTTCATTCCCAGTTTCTTTTTAAAATCTTGTCCTCTTACCTTACTGAGAATTGTAAATGGAATGGGGTTCCTTCCTGTGCTTATGAACTCATTTATTTTAAAAGTAATAAATGGCCTTGGCCAACCTCTGGACAAGTACAGATAAATCAGGAGAAATCAAGGGGCTAAAGCACCATTTTTATGGTTACTGATGTGCTCTCAGGATTTTTCCCCTACATTTTCTTACATTTAATTTTTTTCCCCAAGAGGTAGTTATATATTATTGAAAAAGTCAGTGAGGATTGGCTATTGATGACAACTAGCAGTCCAGTGCTTCAGTGGTTCTAACCCTGACCTACTCTCTATGGATAATTACAGTGTTATTCTAGTATTTGCTTTGGCTATGTCTTAGGAGTTTGTTTCTACCACTACAATATACTTTTGTTGTTGTTGTTAGTCATGTGTCTTGAGCTCAGGATCTCAGCACTGTCCCTGAGCTTCTTTGCTCATGGCTAGTGCTCTGCCACTTTGAGTCACAATGCCACTTCTGGTTTTCTGGTGGTTGATTGGAGGTAAGAGTCTCATGGACTTTCCTGCCTGGGTTGGCTTTGACACAAGATCCTCATATCTCATCCTCCTGAGTAGCTAAAATTGCAGGCATGAGCGACCAGCACCCAGCTTGTTGTACTACTTTAAAATTTTTGTCTTTTGACATATATGATAGTTGGGACTATAGTTTTTTTTTCACACTCTCATACCATTTGCTCAGCTACAAATTCTCAACTATCTCTTCCATTAAAAAAATACGTATATCCTAAGTTTGGCTAAATCAATGATGACGCCTCTTTTATGCTAGCATAGAGTCCTTTGGAGGTAGTTATTGTCTGGTTTTGTTTATTTAGCCTTCAATATATCTGTCTCATCTCCACACTCTGAAGTGCTGTTTCCTTAGCATGTTAGTTATTGCATTCAAACCTTAGTGTCCCCAGGAACACTCCATCTTCTGGTTTGATCTGATTTGGTCTGGGTGGCTGCTCTTTCATGGCTAACTTTATCTTGAATTTCCTCTTTACCGCCTTCCCGAGTCTTCCTATATCTTGGACCTGGAGTTGGATCCTCAAAAGCCTGTATATACTGAACTTTATTTAAAAAGACCTTTGTTCTTTATTTTTTGTTTTTATTATTGTTATTATTTTTTGTTATAATGGGATTTGAACTTGGGGCCTCATACTTGCAAGAAAGAACTCTACCATTTGAGCTTGTAAGTCATACCCCTAGCTCTTTTAACTTTTATTGTTATTATTATTTCTGAGACTGGGACTTGAACTCAGTACCTGATGCTTTTGTTTACTGGCTAGTGCTCTACCAACTGAGCCACGCTTCCAACCCAGATTTCTTTGTTTTTAAAATAGAATCTCATGCAGTATTTATGCCTGGGCTACCTGGACTGCAATCCTCCTATTTAGATTTCCTTATGTAGCTGGGATAACAGGTTTGTCACCAAACCCAGCTTTTTATTGGTCAAGAAGGAGTCATGAACTTTTTCACCCAGACTAGTCTTGAGCCACAAACCTCCCAATCTCAGTAGTAGCTAGGATTATGGGCATGAGCCACCTTCTAGATCCTGAAGTCAATGTATGTCTCTCTCCTCATGAGTGGTATTTTTGCTTAACTGAATGCTGTGATTTTTTCTCTTCCATAGCCTATGTTTCACATACAAGCCTTTGATCCATTGTGTATTAAATTTTGCATAGGTTACAATACATGGATCCAAACTTCTTATTTGACATTTAAGTAACTAAATATTTCAAAATTATTTGTTCAGCAGATTTTCTTCTTTAAAACCTTTGAATGGAGTTTGTATGTTTTTTTTTGATGTCAGTTGTCTACATAGTCATGGGTCTGTTTACTTTGTTTTATTTATCTATTTTCTAGTCTCTTGGTAAGGAATATTCTAGCTGTTATGTATCTGAAAAAGTCATTATTTCATTCTTGGTTTTTGGAGGATAATTTCACTGCATGAAGACTTCTATGTTGACTATTTTTCTTTCATTGCTATAAAGATGCTATATGCTATTTCTTTCTTTCTTTCCTTCCTTCCCTCCCTCCCTTCCCCCCCCCCCTCAACTCAGGGTATCAGGCTTGCTCAGCTTGCTTGTTCACATTAAGTTCTCTCCTACTTGAACCACTCCCCCAGCTATAAAGGTGCTGTGTTACTGTTTTTGGTCTTGCCTTGCTTTTGTTGAGAAATCTGCCGTCCTTCTTATCTTTTTTCCCTGTGGCTGCTGTTGGGATTTTTCTTTTTATATTATCACTAGTTTAAAGAAATTTAATCATACTATGTCTTGGTTTGGTTTTGTTTATGCTTGTTCTAGTCTCCCAGTTTTCTTCCAATCTGGATAAAGTACTTTTATGCCCCTCTCCACATCTTTCCTTTTCTTTGAGGACATTAGTGTCCCAAGTCACTCACTCACTGCCACATCTGCCTTTAGATGTGAGTCACTAAGTGGGCCTGGAGCTGTGATCATTTGTTGTTGAGTACATTCAGCAGTAACCCTTTCTTACTTGTGAATGCTTGTGTTTGCCCTACATTTCACTGATGCTTCATTATGTTTGCTTGTTTGTTTTTGAAATGGGTTTCACTACCTTGCCAGGCTGATCTCCACCCCTGAGCCCAAGCAATCCTCACCTCCCCCCTCTCCTTCCCCCGCCCCCAGCTTCTAGTTGCTGGGACTACAGGGTGCCACCATGCCCAGCTTCTGATCGGTTTCTTTTCTTTTCTTTTTTCCTATGCTTTTTTTTT
>NW_012267236.1:17259685-17315622 GCF_000151885.1 Dipodomys ordii
AGGAAGGAAGGAAGGAAGGAAGGAAGGAAGGAAGGAAAAGGAAAAAGAGAAAGAAAGGAAGGAAGGAAGGAAGGAAGGAAGGAAGGAAGGAAGGAGAAGGAGAAGGAGAAAGGGAAGGGGAAGGGGAAGGAAGGGGAAGGGAAGAGAAGGGAGGGAGGGAGGAAGGGAGGGAGGGAGGGAGGGGAAGAGGAAGGGGAAGGGGAAGGAAGAGGAAGGGGAAGGGAAGGAAGGGGAAGGGAAGGAAGGGGAAGGGAAGGAAGGAAGGAAGGAGACTCATAAGGAAGGACTACTTTGCATCCCAGCTTTGGTTCTGGCTTTACAACTTGCACACTGTCACTTTCAAAAATTTATTTTGTTGTTGCTGATTCTGGGGCTCAAACTCAGGGCCTCATTCTCTCACTTTTCAGTCAAATCTGGCCTTCTACCACTTGAGCCACACCTCCACTTCTGGATTTTTGCTGGTTAATTAGACCTAAGACTGTCTCAGATTTGTTTGGCCAGGTTGACTTTGAACCATGATCTTCAACTCTTAGCCTCTTGAATAGCTAGGGTTACAGGCATGAGCCATGTTTGTTCAACACATGCTGTAACTTAGTCAATTTTGAACATTGTTCTCATCATCTATAACATGGGGAGGGTAGTAACTTCCTCACATGATATATCGAGCTCTTAGTAGATACTAAATAGATAGCAACCATCATTATTCAACAGATCATATACTGGCTTTGAGTTTTCACAATATGTGTGTAATACACAATTTATCATCTTAACTACCTTATATAGACAGTTCTGTGATCTTAAGTGAATTCACATTATCATGCAAGGATTGCCACCATCCATCTCCATAATGTTTTCGTTTTCTCAAGCTGAAGTCCCAAAGCCACTAACCAATAACTCACCATTCTACCAGTCCACAACCTTGGCAACTACTGTGTTACTTTCTGCTCCTCAGAGTGGGAGAACTGATCCAGGTATCTCTTTGAAATACATCACACAATATTTTTCCTTTGGCCTCTGCTTTCTTTCACTAAGCATACCATCTTCAAGGGTTAATCACATGTTACCACATGTATTAGAATTGTATTCCTTTTTCAGGCCCAATAGTACTTCATTGTATGTACATGGTGTGTTTATCTATCCATCAGTAGACATTTCCATCACCTTGTGTGTGAACAATACTGTAATAAACGTCAGTGCATGAGTATTGGTTCAAGTCTCTGCTTCCATTTGTCTGTGTATGTACCTAGAGGAAATTACTGAGCCACATAATTGTACATTGATTGTTAAGGGATATTTGTATTTGTGACCTTGGGGAAGTTCCTGGGCCCCCTGAGTGTCATTGGAAATAATAACGACACACATAATTTACAATATGGATAGTGCCGATACATAGGACACAGATTGAAAGAAAGAAATTGGTTGCTCCAGAGTCATACACGAATTGGAGTTGCCAAGAGCAAGCATTTGTCCTGCTAAGGAGCCTCGGTGGACTCATTGTAGGACCTTCTGCTGCCCGGGTTCTCTCCCCAGCCCTCAGCACCCGACTCCCCCCCCCAGCAGATCATCATGCGCATGGAAGGCTGTGTTTAGTAATATTTTCAAGCTCATTATTCCTGGACCCCCGCGGTGGTTCTTTCTGTCAAAGCAAGGCTTTGTTGGGAGAGGAAATAACAAGCTCTAAATGACTTATCATCAATTAGAGCGCTGCCCTCTACAGAAGACTGCACAGCTGACAGAATCCTCTTGCGGCTGCTAGTCCCTGTCACCGGGTGTTTACCGAGGTGCAGCCAGGTAGGGGACAGAGCTGTCTCTATAGAAGAGGGCAAACATAGGTTGAGGATCTCTGCCGCAAACAGGGCTTCGGAGGCCTGCTGCTGCTGCCTGCAGATTGCCTTTGGTTCCAGCTGAGCAACCTGGTTGGGTTCCTTCCCCACTCGGGGCTGCAATTTTCTCATCCAGAAAATGGAGATGGGAACCTTTCAGGGAGGATTGCTAAAGGATTAGAGAGTACATTTTAGCTCATGGTCTTGAGTCCTGAGAACACCCCCGTGTCATATGCGTACGAAATCTCAGATGGCATGTGCAATCAATAGGTCATTGTTTTTTGTGTTTCACACCCGCAAAAATAAATTTTCCTGTCGAAATGTGAGTCAGGTCTTTCCATTTCCATACATGGCCCCTCTAGAACATTGCTCCAGTGGACCACTTTTAGCATTCCCTTTCAGTCCAGGCCCTTCTGGTACTATCCTCATTGTGAGTGATCCCTCATTAGCAGAAAGTAAAAAGTTCTATAAGCAAGAAGACTTAACAAGCCTGGATATTTTGATGAGAGAAATTTTGTTTCTTTAACAATGGGTGAACAAATAACCAGCCAGATAAAACCTGGAGGTGTTTTTCTCTAGCAGAAGGAGGGGTCCTGTCCTGTCCAGTCGGGACCCTGCCATCTGTTTGGTGCTGTGTGGAATCTGACATTTTCACTCCTTCCCACCACCCTGCCCAGGCCCTCAAGATAGGCAATGCTGAGACCATTGTCCCCATTTTCAGCCTGTAAAACTTAAGTCCCAAACAGGTAAGTTCAGTTGCCCTGGAGACCCAACTGATAAGAGGATGAGCCAGTATCTGCTCTGGTTGCACTAGACCAGCGGGCCCCAGGGTCCAGGGCTGGTCCCAGGAAGGTAGCTCTAAGACGGGTCCTAAGACTTGGAACTGAGGAGGTGGACTTCCCCCAGAGGAGACCCTCCTGTGGGGAACCATGTTGATCCTGAGTTCATTAGTTAATGTGTAATCATTGTCATTCTGGGCAATTTCAAGACCCAAGTTGTGTAACAGCTGAGGAGGTGGCCGCGTAAGGTTTGGATGGAATTCCTCTGCACAGGAAATAGCCTCAAGAGCAAAGCACTCTTATCTCAAGGGAGGCCGTTGCAATTTCTTGGGTTCCTGCCTTCTTCTCTAGCTCAGTCACCCACCCCCCCTCAGGGCCCATCATCAGGCGCCAAAGCCTGGAGGGGATTGAGGCCCACGACCAGCTGGACCCGAAACTGTCACGTACTTAGAATGTCCTAAGCACTCAGATGGAGGATGGGCCAATGAACCCGGGTGATAACAGTGCTTAAGGCAGTCAGCTCTGCGGACCCGGCAACTGGGTGTGAAATCAGCCCAGCAGCCTTGGATCCCTGGAAACTGCCAGCCAGCTGATGGCTACTATGGCTTTGCCTGTGGTTGGGGTGGGAGGTGTCTTCTGGGCTTATCCAGGAAGGCTTCCTGCCTCAGTGAGTTTGAGACTAGGCGTTGAGGAAGTCTGATGCCTGTTCCTGTGAAACGGGGCTGTAGGATCCCAGGCAGAGGGAATTCTGGGAGCAAAACCAGCAGAAAGAGAGCAAGGCATCGGGCGCCAATGGCTCACGCCTGTAATCCTAGCTACTCAGGAGGCTGAGATAGGAGGATCACGGTTCAAAGCCAGGCTGGGTAGGAAAGTCCGTGAGACTTTATCTCCAATAAACCACCAGAAAACTGGAAGTGGTGTTGTGGCTCAAGTGGTAGAGTGCTCTCCTTGAGCTGAAGAGCTGAGGAACAGCACCCAGGCCCAGAGTTCAAGCCCCACGACAGACAAAAAAAAAAAAAAAGAGAGAGAGAGAGCAAGGTAGGGCTGTCAGAATACTTGCTGTCAAGCACCTTCCTTGGTTCCCTTCAGAACCTAAGCAGACACTCCTTTCTGCAGCTACCCCGGAAACTCAGTCCACATGGGAGGAAGTGCAGGCACTTTACACAAACTTCCTCCCTGGGAGAGGCAAGCGTGCTCTCAGCGCACACGCCTCACGCGCTCGCTTCTGAGACTGCACAGGGATGCGGAAGCTAAATAAAGATCTCAGCCACCGTTCATGCTGCCGATGCCAGCTCCCCGGCCACTCTCGGAGGACTGAGGCTGCACAAGTTGGACAGCCCCAAGTTCTGTGGTCCTGCGAGCCACAGTTGATAGTAAACAAGCCTTGGCTGCTTTGTCCAGGATGACTTCCTCTTTGTATCTCTGTGTATGTGCCCATCCTGGGTCTTGAACTCAGTGCCGGGGCACTGTCCTTGAGTTTTTTCTACTCAAGGCTACCACTTGAGCCACAACTCCACTTACGGCTTTTTGGTGGTTAATCAGAGGTAAGAGTCTCTCTGACTTTGCTGCCTGGGCTGGCTTTGAACCTTGATTCTCAGAACTCAGCCTCCTGAATAGCAAGGATTACAGGCGTGAACCGCCAGTGGTCCTTAGCTCACCCACTTCCTCTTTGCTAGTCTCTCTGGCAAGTTTGTGCAAGCCTATGCCTGTCTGTCTGTCTGTCTGTCTGTCTGTTTTTTCTCCATCTGCTCCAGCTCTTCTCCACTTGATCTCTTTTTCTCTAGTTCTACCTCTACTGCTGCTTCTGTATGTGTCTGGCTGGCTCATCTGTGTGGTCCTCTTCCATGGGTTATGGCAGTGGCCACTGCCTGCAGGTTGCTGGGACCTTCCTGCCGTCTGCACCTTGGACTGCCTGTCAGTAAGCTCTTCTGGGCTCTGGCTGACGACAGGGGTGGGGGCGGAGGTTGTCACATGGCAGGGAGAGGAGCAGAGTGCTAACAACTGGCTGACAGCTGGTCACAGCTGGTGACAGCTAGGCAGGCCTGGGCGTGGGAAACATGATTCAGGCAGCAACAGCTGGGAAGGGGGACCACACTGGGAAGATGAGCTAATGGGCTGCCACACTGTGAGCAAAGGCAGCGCTCGGATCTCATTCCTACCAGTCTGGCTGCCGTCCCTCAGAAGGAGGTCTAGACTGGGGCCGGCTCGAAGTTCTCTGCACGCCTGACATTCTCCACAGCCGCTGCTCACAGGGCTTGTTCTGCCCTGGGTCTTGAGGAGCAATCCCTTGTTCTGCTCAAGATTTTAGTGTAGGCCTGGAGAGGATAAGAAGAAACATGTCTGTACACCCCTGGGAACGTTGCTTGCTTGGCCATTATATGAGCACACGTGTGGCAAAACGGTTTTAGATGGGGGGGATCCTATTGCCAGAAGGCCATCAGGTCTAAGACAGAGGTTCTGCGTCCCTCACCATGGCTTTGAGCTGTCATGCATGCAGGTTCCTAGACATCAAGTCATTGGTCATGATCCCTGGAAGATCTGCATGTGAACAACAGGCTGATTGGACCCCAGAGATGTGCACAGGAATGGGCATCCAGTCAGAGAGAGGGTAAAGGCTCATGGAGAGCTTGTGAAGGTGGTATGGAGCCTCTGATTGGGTCTGGGGACCTATATGGCCGGCAGGCTGGCCAATCATCTTGAGAGTCATCTTCCTACCCACGCCTTATTAATCCCTGCGCAACAATAAGCTCTGCTGATCATTTTCTTCAATAAATCTTAATTTTACTTCTCCTTCTCTTCAAGGCCATAGAGACAAGGGACCTGATCGAGGTGGTGTAGTTTTTCAGTGTCAGTGTGTCAGAAAGCTGATCTGTTCTGAGAACTAAAAGCCTTTGGCCAGATTCCTTGTGAGCATGATGTCTAAAAAGCCCTGGACTCCAAAAACGTATCAATGCTGCTTATCATCATCATAGTTACTGCTGCTATTTTAACCACCAAAGTTTTATCCACTTGGAATAGAAATAATTCTCAGGTGCCAGTGGCTCACACCCATAATCCTAGCTAGCTACTTAGCGTGCTGGTATCTGAGGATTACAGTTTGAAGCCTAGAAAGAAAGTCTGTATGACTCTTATCTCCAATTAACCAGCAAAATAAAATAAAATAAAATAAAAAATCCAGAATTGGAGGAGCAGCTCAGTAGCTCAAATGACAGAGTGCCAGCCTGAAGTGAAAAAGCTAAGTGAATCAGCACCTTGGCCTTGAGTTCAAGCCCAAGTATGAGCACGCATGTGCACGCATACACACATACACACACACACACACACACACACACACACACAAAACTCCAAGAGCTGGGGTGTAACTCAAGCAGTAGAGTGTCTGCCAAACAAAGCGAGACTCTGCCTGAAACACAAAAACAAAGCAAAACATAAAACAAACCCAAACAAAACCAATCACCTCTGAGCTATGTGTACAGGTATACATGAAACACGAATGCATTTTGTGTTTAGACTTGAGCCCCATTCCAAGACATCTCATTAGGTATGCCCAAATACTGTCCTCAGCCGCCAGCACAGCCCTTTTTACTTCTGAGGAACTTTCAGAAGATTTTTGTGGACAGAGGAAAGAATATCCTAGTGCCATTGGCTCACATCTGTAGCCCTTAGCTATTCAGGGGACTGAGATCTGGGGATTGCAGTTTGAAGCAAACCTGGGCCAGAAAAGTGTATGAGACTCTCTAATTATCCACAAAAGAGCTACAAGTAGAGCTGTGGCTCCAAGTGAAAAGACTCTAGCCTTGAATAAAAACATGAAGGGACAGTGCCCAGGCCTTTTGTTCAAGCCTCAGTACCAGCACTATATATAATTCCCATTGCCCGTCTCAGATCTGGGTAGTTCTGGTCTCCAGCTTCCATAGACTTTCCCACATGGCAGAAATGGACTCGAAATGTCCTTAAGGGAGGACTGGCCACCACCACTTACTGAGCCTTTCTTCTTTCAACTTGTTCAGGGGGAGACAGAACATCCAATCTCCCTCTTTAAGGAATCTGTGATCCAAGAGAGGGCAGGTCTAGTCACCATGGCTACACCAATTACAACCCAAGCCTACTGGTATGAGGCAGCTGTTTGTATAGTGATCTGTGGTTGGAAATTCAGGTAAGACTTGGTGTGGTGTTGGGAGATGCCAGGAGGGCCTCTGCTCTATGATGTTTCAACTGGGAGGAGGACTGTAAGTGTGCCTCCTAGAATCACCTCCAATTTTTCCCCCGCGCAAGAGTGCGAGTTGATGCTGGTGATTGATCACCTGGAGATTCAGTTCCTGTCTACAGACTCTCCATGTTCCACACAGCACAGTGCAAGATGAGCAAGCCCCGGTGATGCTTGGCTGTCCTTTATTCACTAACTCCGCAAGCCACAAAGCACTACACCACTACATCAGCCACAAAGCACACCCACCACCACATCATCCCAATGTGGCAGTGCCAGAGCCCCACTCCAAGGAGAGGAGGGGAAAGAGAGAGGGGGGGAGGGACAGAGAGAGAGATTCTATCTCTTGACAGGGCAGGCCAGGTTTGTGATGACTATATGGATCTGAAACATGAAGGTGGCCATTTCTGGAAATACTATGGCCCACAAGAAGGGCGCTGATGCCCTCCATCACATGAGTACTAATAATCATGGCAGAAATAGCACCAGGAACACAGAAAGGCATCTCAGGTTGATTATCTCCTTACCAACTAGACTCTGGTACATAGTTTACATCTAATCTCACTGAATGAGATAGCCTTACTGAGACTTTCACAGCTTACAAAGCATTTTGACACATAATATTTTACAATCCTCACCCTGCCCAGCGGTTTCAGATTTACACATGAGAAAACTGAGATGGCGAAGCAAAGCAAGAAGGCGGCCCCAGTTCTCAGGGCTTGGGGACTACGGCACCTGCTCCCGGCGTGCAACAGCCTGGGGTCCAGCCCTACCTCCACAGCAGGTCTGATGACAGACACACGCAGATAGGATTTCAGGTTCTTTAGATCAGGGGAAAGATGTTGAAAATCTAATATCTTGCACTTCGCAGCTAGTGTGAAAACAGACGTTTTGTGCTGTGATTTCTTTTTCACGACACCCTGCTGTCTCTCCAGGCTGCCTTTGTACCCGTGGATAATGCAGCCAGTTCCAGGGCAATGGCCCGAGCCAATTGCATGGAGTCCTGGGCTGGAGAGCCAGTTCATTTCTCACCATGTGTGTTCCTCCTGGGAGGCTCCCTTCCCCTGCCTGCCACTGGGACCACGTGCAAAGGGAGGTCAATTCACTTCACCCATCAGTGCTGCAGCTTTGTGCTCTGCTCCATGGGATAGAACAGTGACTCCGCCAAACTCCACGTGGCCAGGAGGAAGATAGAAGGAATGAGGTCTCCCCATCCATCAAGCCCTCTACACACGTCCCACAGCTGGCTGTGTGAGGAGCCCACAGGGAAATTGGTCTAAGTTAAGTATGAAGGTGTTTCTACTGGAAAATACCCATGTTTACGTGTGTGTGTGTGTGTGTGTGTGTGTGTGTGTGCATTATTGGGGCTTGCACTAAAGGTGCCATCATTCAAGGATGGGACTGCTACTTGAGCCACAGTTCCATTTCCAGTTGTTTTTCTGTTTTGTTTTTCCTATCAGTCATGGGGCTTGAACTGTGGGCCTGGGTGCTGTCCCTCAGCTCTTTAGTGCAAGGTGAGCACTCTACCACTTGCACCACAGCGCTATTTCTGGTTTTCTGGTGGTTAATTGAAGATAAGAGTGCCATGGACTTTCCTGCCCGGACTGGTTTTGAACCACAATCCTCAGATCTCAGCCTCCAGAGCAGCTAGGATTATAAGCTTGGGCCACCAACACCCAGCCCACTTCCAGATTTTTTTGTTTGTTGTTGTTTGTTTTTGTTTTTGCAAGCTAATGGGAGATAAGAATCTCCTGCACTTTCCTGCCTGGGCTGGATTTGTTTAAACCAACATCCTCAGATCTCAGCCTCCTGAGTAGCTCGGATTACAGGCATGAACTACTTGCATCCAGTTCTGTGTACAACTTTGGATGAAAGCAGCACTTTAGTAAATAAACCAAAAAGTGCTCAGTGGCCCCAGTGCAGTGTGAGTGATCTCTTTTCCTTTCTCTCATCCCCAAATGGGTGTTGTGAATGATTCCCTTAATACCCTGATTTGAGATCAAGCTAGGCCATGACTGAGCAATCCTGGGTCCTTGTGTGTGCTTCTCAAGCCAGCAGAAGACCCTGAGTCAGAAATGACTCCTGCCTCTGAGGCCTGCTAGACCAGAGGTGGCCCGAGTCATTCTATGTGTCCATTTCTTGGTGAGACCGTCACATGGCTCTTTCTTGAGGTATGGGGGCTGCAAGATTCAATATCTAGGACAGTCCTGGTGCTCCTGATCTTCTAGAGCTCATATAAATGTCCTCTGGCCCTCCTAACCTCTGCATCTGACTTTGAAACACCACCAGTTCCTCCTCCCAAAGGCAAAGGCCCTGGCACTGAGTCTGGGAAGTTCCCCCAGGCCCACCGTCCATGAGGCTCTGGAGACAGTACCTAGGATAGTTCTAAGTCTCATCATTAGCTCCGTTTTGGGGACAGACAGGGATAGGACAGGCATTCATGTGAGCATGGGGAAGAGCTCCCAAGCATTTCCAAGCCAGAGACCAGAGGCCTGTGGTCCTCCAACAGCTTAATCAAGGCAGTCCACAAAGTCATCTTCCATACAGAAAGGCGGAGGTGGGAGGAGCCAGGAGCAGAGTTTGGGGCCACCAGGCTGGCGTGAGGCACAGGAGATGGGCCTGGGGAGCAGCAGAGCCAGGGAGATCAGGGCAGGGTGCCTGAGGTCTAAGGCACCAGGAGTTTGCATTTGGGGGCATGAGCCATGGGACATTAGCCTAAGGAGAAGTCAAGGTCAGAGCAGACCCAACTGCAAAAGGACTTGCGTCTCCCAGGCTTCTAAACAGTGATTCTGCACAGGTCAAGGCTTTCTCCACCCAGGCTACCCCTGTCTCCTATTCCCCCCTTCCTAGTGTGTGTCCTCTCAGCCGGCCTCACATCTCTCCTCTCATGCTGCCTGCAGTCTTCTAGTTTTCATGTTCTATGCAAAATGGGTGTTTTCAGACCTTAAAATAAATAAGGGACTCGGAGCTTATCTGAACCCTTCTATGTGCCTTAAACAAAAGAGGTTTAAGAAATAGTATGAGATTCTGACAGTAACACTCCCCAACCAAAGGAAGCAAGCAGCCACAGCTCTGGTGAATTTGCTGTTCATAATGCCTTCAGACTACCAGGTCTTCGGTCTAAAAGTCTAGTCCTCCATTCTGACTTCTGCCGCAGAGGCAAAAAAATATTGTTCCTTCACCTGAAGCTAGAGCCCTCAGTGGAACACAGAAAGATAAGGGAAGCTTTCTTTCTTAAAGTCACGGCTGTATTTTATAGGTCAAAGGTCAGTTTTCTGTTAGGGTCTGAAGGTTTTTTTCCCTCTCTGCTCATGTGATATTAGAATAGGGAGGCTTTGGGGGTCCGGTCGTGGGGCCTGAACTCTGGGCCTGGGCGCTGTCCCTCAGCTCTTCAGCTCAAGGCTAGCGCTCTACCACTGAGCCATCTTAGGACAGGGAGGCTTTGGAGGGGCTAAGTCATGTGTGGATTTTGTGCCCTCATTAAAAGAGGCTCTAGAAAACGCTCTGGTGCCTGCTACCTTGTGAGGACATTGTGAGAAAGCAGTGTGAGAACGCAGACCTCTTCAGCTATGGCAGAACCTTCATTTTCATCAGTTATTCATTTTTATTTTTTATTATTTATTTCTGTGCGATGGTGATGATTGAGCTCTAGTCAGATGTTCTACTCCCAGCCCGGTACCTCGATCTGTAAGAAGCCCAGGCCAGTTGTTTCTGTGTTATTCTGTATATGATATTCCATCCTAGCAGTTGGACCAGATTACTACAGACTGAAATCAGCTGTAAATACTGATTTCTCTTTTGATGATCACCTACCGCCTGAAAAAGAAGAGGTCAACTCTGTTCTGCCACTTAACAATATGCACCCGCCTTTCCTAACCCTGGAAGAGGAATTCTGCAAAATGGGAAAATGGTGCCTCTGATCTGGCTGAAGTAAAGACCAAGTACCTGACAGACACAATGTGTTTTGCAAACTGCCAGGGCTGTGCCATGCATCCCTGGGGCTGGGCTGGACTGGGTAGTACCATGGTGAACTGGTAAGCATTCCAGGCCACACTCAGAGAGATGCCTGGTGCATTCTGAACCAGAATGTCCACCCCCAACCCATCTGACTGGAGCAAGAAGGAATGGAAGTTAAAAGATACACGTCCCTGGGGAACATACAAGAGTTTAGAATGGTGCTCAGGGTTACAAAGGCTTCTTCACTCACCAGCCGTAGGGGCAGTTGACAAATAATCCAGGAGAGTCACCTTTAATATTCTAGTTCCTGTATTCCAGTCCCAATGGAAGCTACAAACTTAGTGATGAAAACATGTGTCCCTTTCCCAGTTCTGAGGTCCAGAGTCTTGTAATCAAGGTGTCAGCATGGTAGCCTCCCGGAGAGTCTTCCTAGCCACATCTAGTTCCTCTCAGGCTCTTTGGCTTACTACCACCTCACCCTCTCTCTGTCCCTGTCTTCATATTGCCTCCTCCTTCCCTGCCTGCCTCTCCTCTGTGTGCCTATTAAAATAACACTTACCATTGGTCCCTTAGGTCATTGGGGATGTGCCCTTGAATGGGCTGTGGGATGCCAGTCTTTCCCCCTGCTCTTGTTCAAGAGGTGACTGCATGCAGCTACAAGCATTCCTGCCCTGGTGTGCTGCACCTGTTACCACCGCCCAAGATCAGACCAACATGGCCGCTTGGTCTTGACTTTGAATCTCCTAAACTGTGGGCCAAAGTAAACAACCTTTTTTTTTTTTGTGACCAGTCCTGGGGCTTGAACTCAGAGCCTAGGCACTGTCCCTGAGCTCCTTCTGCTCAAGGCTAGCACTCTACCACTTGAGCCACAGCACCACTTCCTGTTTGTGCTACTGAGGAGTCAAACCCAGGGCTTCATGCATACTAGGCAAACACTCTACTACTGAGCCACCTTCCCAGCCCCACCTTTGCTTTTTTAAGTAGCTTGTGTTAGATATTGTGTTATGGTGATGGAAAGCTCACTAACACATTTGGCACTGGGACCTTTTCAAGGTGTTTCCCTAGTCCTTTAAAACTGGCTTCAATACCAGTTACCCTGATTTAGGGCATTTTTCAGGTCATAAATTATTTGTATGGTTTCTGCATTTTCTGTCCCCCAAATAAAGTTGGCCTTTTTCTTCCCCTCCCAAGGAGTCTGTTCTTTTTAGAGGAAACTAGAATTTAGTGGCCATAGTTAAGCTAGTCTCCTAAGGACACTTACTGATGTTTAGCTGATCATTGATTCTAAGTCACTTTGGTACACAGAGCTAGCATGTGTGATTTTCTCTTTCTAGTGATAAAAACTATTAAGAACCCCAAGGGACTGCTTTAAGTATAAAACAATAGGGCTTTAATTCAATTTCCTTGATCTTATATTTTGTGTCATTCATGCCCCAATAATCCTATTGAACTCTGTCTGCAGGTTGGCTCTGTTTGTTGTAGCTGTTATCATTTCAAATGGTAAGCTGTATTGTGAACTTTGCATTTCAGGTTAATTTGGCAGAGTTTCGAGCTGTAAAGGATTTATTATTTATTTATTTTTTATGAAGTCCCTATTATTGCTATTTTATTTCTTTTTTAATTGTTATCATAAAGGTGATATACGGAGGGGTTACAGGTACAGAAGTCAGGTGATTAGTATGTTTCTTTTTGGACAGTGTCTCCCCTTTCCTCACTCTCTCCAGTTTTCCCCTCCCATATCCACCCACAAGTAATCTAATTAATTTTCAGCTTAGTGTCTAGTGAGTATCACCACTGCATTTGTTCACCTTTGGCCCCTCCATTTCTGTGCCCCAAAGACAGATAAACGAACAAACAAGAACAAAAAGAAAAAGAAAACAGCAATAGAGAAAACACCCTCCTGTTTCCATTTCTTGGATTTCATTTTGATAAATATTATTTGCTATGATCAGATGCACATAGGCATTGCACTTTTGTGTTCCTCTCCTGAGAACATCCTCTTTTGGTCTCATTGTGTGCGAATGCCTAGAGACCTATATAATTTATCATGATAAATTACATTTTAGATCTAGCTTCTGCATATGACAGAAAACATGCTGCTTATCTCTCTGAGCTTTGGTTTACTATAGAGGATTTAAATACATGTGCTCACTTAGAGTCTTAACCTAGAACTCTAGAATCTTCTTTGTATAAAGAAGACTTTTTGGTTAGAAAACTTCAAGCACAGACTCATCATTCATAAACTAGCTTCAAGATTATGAACTTTTGGCCAAACACCTGCCAAGGCACTTATCTACATTTTATAATAAATTTATTAGTGTGTTCTAGAATGTTACATGCTAATTTAAGTAATAGTAATTTAAGTTTTTGATTCACTGGGCTTAAAGTGCATGATTTTTTTCCTACCACATTTTCTCTCCTGAAGCATCCAATGGTTTCAGTTCCAATACATTCCATGCAGACATTTTATGAATATAAACACAAATAATTTTCCTACTTCTTAATCCAATGGTATGAAATAATAATGGCTCACTATTCTGAGCCATTTGTTTTGCCATCAAATAGAATGTTGGAGATTTCCCCACATATTTTCATGACTGCTTTTTTGTTCTTTTTCTTTCTTTTTTGGGGGGGAGGGGGTTCCGGTCATGGGGCCTGAACTCTGGGCCTGGGTGCTGTCCCTCAACTCTTCAGCTCAAGGCTAGCGCTCTACCACTTGAGCCACAGTACCACTTCTGGCTTTTTTTCTTTTTGCTTATGTGGTGCTGAGGAATCGAACCCAGGGCCTCATGCATTCAAGGCAAGCGCTCTACCACTGAGCCACCTTCCCAGCCCCTCTTTTTCTTTTTTTAGTGACTGCATACTAGTTTACTTTAGGTGTGCACTATAATCTTTTTAACCATCTCCTCACTATTATCTTTCAGGTTATTTCTCTCTTTTGTTATTACAAGCACCACTGCAGCATAATATTGTTCTTTTCACATCTGTATGGCTTGTTTTGAAGAACAATATTTGGAGAACAATATTTTGAAAGCCAATTATTATTACTATCATCATCTCAAATAATTGTATAATAAGAGTTCCAATTTAACATGTTCATTTTGTGTGTGTGTGTGTGTGTGTGTGTGTGTGTGTGTGTGTTTGCCAATACTGAGACTTGAAAATGAGGCCTTGAATTTTCACTTGGCTTTTTGGGCTCAAGGTTGGAGTTCTACCACTTGGAACACACCTTGACTTCTAGCTTTTTGTGGATTATTTGGAGGTAACAGTCTTATGGACTTTTCTGCTGGAGCTGGCTTCAAAGTGATTTTCAGACCGCGGCCTTCTGAGCAGCTAAGATTACAGGTGTGAGCCACCAGCACCCGGCTTGTAGATTGTGTCTTGTTTTTCATTGTTTTCTGCCTGTTCTCCCACCAGTCTCATCAAGTTTCCTAGTTCCATTTTCACATATGTGCAATGAGGAGTATTGCTGTATTCACCCAGTATTTTCCTTTCCACTTGTCTACCTCCTCCTGTTAGCCTCCACCTTACCCCAGTGAAGACATCATTCAGTGGAAGCACAGTTCTGAGTGCTAGGCCTGAGTCCAGACCCTTTCTTCCTATCTCAGAGTTGTCTACTTCCCCGAATATCGGGTTAACTGTTCCTTGGCTTTCTCTTCCGAGCTTTGCCACATCCAGGAACCTCCTTCAATAATAGCTTGCTTACACTGGCAGGGTTTGGGAGTTCACATAGACCAACACACTCCATGTATGTATTGCCTGTAATCCGCTTCCCTTCTTCAATAGTAACTGCTTGCGATTCACTCAGAGTTGTCATTCATCCATTTTCATTCCTGCTTGCTCTTCACTGGCACCCATACACCACACATGTAATGATCTGGTCTTGAGGGACTTCAGGATGCTTTCCCATTTTGCTGTTGTAAACAACATTACCTGGAATGCTTGTCAACATTCTTACACACAGGAAGAATTTCTCCGAGGCTCATGTTGGAATCTGTGCAGATATTTATTATGTGAGACCACAGGATTTTCCAAAGCGATTCTGCCAATCCATACTCCCACCACCAGTGTATAAATATTCTACTTGCTCCAACCACACCAACACTTCAATGTTTTCAGACTTACATTTTTTTCTACTCTGGTGGGTGTGAAATGGTATGTCATTATGATTTCAAATTGCATTTTCCTAATGAGTCAGTGAGCAGAGCAGACTTTCATGTGTTTATTGATCATAGACGATTCTTGTTAGGTAAAGTGTCTCTTTGGCCGACTTATCTATTGAATTTATTTTACTATGTGAGTGATAGTTCATGCTTTGTCAGTTACATGTATTCCAAGCGAATTCTCTGGGTACTGTGAGTCAGTAAGTTTCTGTTGATTATAATGTGCCCAGTTTGTGTTATAGCAGTGGGAATAGATGAAGAGGACATGCAACAACTTAATATTTTTAGAAGAACTTCAAACCAAAGAACATGTTCTTGTAAACCTGGATGTATTCTCAGTTTAATATCATCCAACACAGGAAACTTTGGTGAGTTTGAAGTGGAATGAAGGGGACATGTTACCTGGTCGGGACAAGTTACCTTTCTTCGGAAAACATCGCCAAGATACATGGCCATGCCCAACACCAACACAGCAGGGAAGGATTTGTCTTGGGAGGTTCATGCCAGAACCCACATAAATATTTATTATGTCAGATCCCATTACTTTTCAAAATTATCACTAAGACACATGACCAGGGCAGCACTTTTCAAGGGCCTTGGAAGAGCTGGTTCAAGGGTGCACTTCCATCCGAAGTTTCAGAAGGATATGTCTAGAGGGTTCTTTAACCCAGATCCTGAGAAAAATGATAGAGTGGTTCAGCCATGTGCTTCAATGAGATCAGTTTCATATCTGAACCTGTTAGGACTTCCATGGGTTTAGTTAGAACTTTTATTTATATAATTAAAAAAGTATCTTAGAGTAGTTGTACAAAGGGGTTTCCATTCAACGTGTCAGTGTGTAAGTTCAATGCTACTTGATTATCCTCAGTCCTTCCACTATTCTCCCTCAAATAACCTGGCTCCATTTTTACATATGTACATTGACTATCAGGATTGTGGTCACCCACCTTTCCTGTCTCCATTCATCTACCCTCCCTTCCTAGAAACTTGTCTCCCTTCCCCAACATATGTTTCAGCTTCCTGGTGTTCATTTGGTTATACTGTAAGTAGTGTGAAGGAATTTCACCACTGCCATCAAACCCCGTGTATACCATACTTTAGTCAAATGTGACTGTATATATGTTTTATAGATGTGTGCAGTTTAGATCTAACTATTTACTCTTCATTGAAGTAAGATTTGTAGAAGGGACAGTTGGTTCCTGTATAATCAGAGCAAAGCCTGCCTCATTGTGAAGCCTTGTGAATCTTTGTGGAATTAATATATTTTGTCCTGTGAGGATTTTTGTGGTCTCCCTTTGTCAACAGTTTGAAACTCCTTGTCTGAGTCTTCCATGTTGACCTTAGCCCTGGGCCTTCTAGAGACAGGAAGATTTGCTCTTAGCAGTAATGATATCTCTTCTGACACTTATTTTATCACATATAACATTAACTCTGTAATTCTATCCATCCTATTGTTGAGAGAGATTTTTGTCTACTATACTGAGAGACTGATTTTGCTCGTGTTTTAACCTGTTTTCTCTGCCATGCCTCTTTTGCATCCTATTTCTTTCCATCTGGGGGCTGAGTATGCACCTGGTCATTTGCTCTCTGTCTCTCTGTCTGTCTCTGTCTGTCTCTGTCTGTCTGTCTGTCTCTGTTTCTGTCTCTGTCTCTGTCTCTCTGTCTCTGTCTCTCTTTCTCTCTTTCTCTCTCTCTGTCTCTCTCTCTTTCTCTCTGTCTTCCCTGCCCATATTTCAGATGATTGGAATCCCAATGGCTGGATACATTATTTCCAGATTGGCAACAAAATGAAAATGAACTTAAATAGTGAATTTGGGGGTTCTCCTAGCAATCATGCAAAGAGAAGGAAAACATATCTGCTCATTTTTACTTCCTTTTGCTTAGAAATCAAGCAACTTTGGAATGATAATGGGAGAGACCACTATTAGGCAGGAGGTAGAATGAGTGCCAACTAGAAGCCATTGTTGACTGGACTGCTCAGCCCAGAGGAAAGGGGGTCTCTAGTGTGAGGAACTAGTTCTTTGACTCTGAGAGAAGTACTTGGATATTTTCTCAATGTGCATTCAAATTGTAGAACACAACAGACACACATAGAAAACAAGATTTATCCACAGGTAACAAAATAACTAGATTTCAAGTGTGCCCCTGTATGCCCAGCGCCCAGTCAAGGACCAGAACGTTGCCTTACCCAGGAATCCCTAGGGCCCTCTTCCTATCTCCTAAAAGCTACCACTCTCCAAGATCTATAGTGAACGGCTCCCCGCTTTGCCACCTGCATATTTAACTCTAAACAATGGAGTTAAGTTCGGTCTGTTTTTGCCCATTATAGAAATGGAACCCTATTGCATATATATTTTAAAAATTTCACTTTGTTCTGTGGGGACATGAGCTCTCTTGCATTTACCTGGAATTCATTCGCTCTCATTGTTACCTGGCAGTGTGTTTGTTTCATACATGTATGACTCATTATTTGCCCATTCTGCCATATTTTTATGGCTCTAGTTTATTTATTTATTTTTTAGCACAAACAATGCAGCTGTGCACATTCTTATGTATGTGTTTTATGTATGTGTAGATATATATGTACATATATATGATTTTTTATTAAGGATCATATATCTGGGACTGTAATTGATAGTTCTCACTACTATACTTGTTTGGAACTGTCATTGATACTGCTGAATTGTTTCTCACCGTGGTCATGTGTCTTAGCTTCCACCAAGCCGGGGGAAGTTCATTCATGTTTATTGTTGTCCAATCTTCTACTTGAGGGGAAAGCAATATCTCATTTTGAATATTTAAAAATGGTGAGCAAAACTAAAAATCTCTTCCTACAATTGTATTTTTTCTTCCTTGAAATACCAATTCTAGTTATCTGTGTATTATTTTTTCCCCCTCATTGGGTTTGCTCCCTTTCTTGTTGATGTGTTAGAGGCTTTCTGTCTTCCCATTTTTTGGAAAAAAAACTATTTGATTACCTACACTTCTAGCTTTTTGCTGGTTAGTTAGAGAGAAGAGTTTCTGATAATTGTCTTTCTGAGCTGGCTTGAACTACAAGCCTCATGAGTACCTAGGCTTAGGGATAGGAGCCACCATTGCCTGGCCTTGTATGTCTGTCTTTCTTTATTGTGACGGGTCTCACGGTGTGTTCATGCTGACCTCAGGCTTATTATCCGCCTGCCTCAGCCTCCTTAGGATCGGAATTACAGGTGTTTGTCATCACGCCTGGGTTAACAAGAATTTTCAAGTCATGTCCTTGACTTCCTGTTTACAACATCATTTACTTCACAGAGCTTTGGAGTTGATCTTTCCCCAGACTTTTTTTTATTTTTGGTTTGTGTTTTGGTTGGTTGTGGGGCTTGAGCTCAGAGCCTGGCCACTGTTCCTGAGCTCTTCTGCTCAAGGCTAGTGCTCTACCGCTTTAGGCTACAGCACCACTTCCAGTTTTCTGGTGGTTCATTGGAGATGAGAGTCTCACAAACTTTCCTGCATGGGCTGGCTTTGAACTGCAAAGCATCCCAAGTAGCAGGAATTGTAGATGTGAGCCACCAGGTCCTGGTTGAAAGTCATTTTTATGTTGGAATTCTTTACAACCTGGAGCAACTGGATTGAGACAATTAATGAAGAAAAACAAACAGTAAAGTTTTACCTCCTCATTTAAAATATGGTTTCGCAACTGCTCTAGTACACTTTGTTAGAGAAGTTTCTGGATTCAAAACAAAATGGAGTGGAAAATTCAGAGGTCTCCCATGCTCCCTCTCACATACAACCTCCCCTCCACCATGACATCCTACACCTGTGGCATGTGACAATTGACACACTGACACCGACACATCATTGTTTAATTAGAGATCATTCTTTTATGTTGCGTGTGCTCTGGGTTCTGACAATGTATAACGACACATCTCCAGCCTACAGAATCATAAAGAGTAATTTCACTGCCTTAAAAATCCCCTGGGAGCCACCTCTTCATCCCCCTTCCTCTTGAACCTGCTAGATCACTCTCCTTTTTACTGGCCTTTTCCTGGAGTGTCATAGCATTGGAATGTATTTCAGTGGGTAGCCTTTTCCGATTGGTTTATTTCACCAAGCAGTATGCCTGGAAGTTTTCTCCAGGTCATTTCATGTCTCCATAGTTTATTCCTTTCTGTCATTTGTCCAGTATATGGGTGTGCCACAGTTAATTCACTCATGGGCCTTCTGAAGGATATTTGTGTGGCTTCCAACTGTTGGAAATTGTAAATAAAGGCAATAGAAGCATCAATGTATATATTTTTGCATAGATGTTTTAATTCACTGGAGTGTCTTTTTATATGGAAGGCAGTCATTACTTTATCTCTAGTCTCTTATTTTTCTGTAGACAACTTGGAAAAACTAGAGAGCATCGCTCTACATAGAATTTTTTTTTGGGGGGTCTGGTCGTGGGGCCCGAACTCTGGGCCTGGGCGCTGTCCCTCAGCTCTTCAGCTCAAGGCTCTACCACTTGAGCCAGAGCACCACTTCCGGCCTTTTCTGCTTATGTGGTGCTGAGGAATCGAACCCAGGGCCTCATACATGCAAGGCAAGCGCTCTACCACTGAGCCAACTTTCCAGCCTTTCATAGAATTTTTTTAAAAGTTAGATTAGCAGTCTGTTAGATGCATTATCATTCTTCCTCTCTCTCTCTGTCTCTGTCTCTCTGCCTCTCTCTGTCTCTGTCTGTCTCTGTCTCTGACTCTCTCTCTCTCTCTCTCTCTGTCAGTTGTGGGGCTTGAACTCTGGGCCTGGGCCTGTCCCTCAGCTCTTCAGCTCAAGCAAGTGCTCTACCATTTGAGCCACAGCACCACTTGCAGTTTTCTGATGGTTAATTGGAGGTAAGAGTCTCACCAATGCTTCTGCCTGGGCTGGCTCTGAACCATCCTCAGATCTTCGTTTCCTGAGTAGCTCCAGTACCTGGCTCTTTTTTCATTATTACCCACACCATTTTAGTTAGTCCTAATTACTTAAAAAAAAACACACAACTTTGTTATATATTGAAGATTTCTTAAAAATATTTATGGGGTACCAAGTGTTGTAATAACATAGGAATAATTTAACATGGAATAATTAAATCAAGTCAATGACACGTTTTCTATTTTACACAATCTGCCTTCCTCCTGGCCTTTTGCTACCTACCTTCCAGCTGGTCCCAAAGCCAATGGTACATGTTTAAAGGTTTTTGTTAGAGGAATATCACACTTCTGGCTGGAAAACTTGTTCCAGTGCCCTACGGCTTCATAGAGAACTACCTCCCCCTCAGTGACAGAGACAGCAGTGAGGGTTTTGACAAGGCTTTTCAGCTTGAGTAAGGCTCAATGGAGACACCTCTTCCCGTTCCTGTCCCAGCCACAGGGCCATTGTTCACCCCTCCCTGTGGATTCCCAACGGCAAAAGGTTTCTCCTTCTCCTCCTACCCTGGTGTCTACTTGCCTTTCTTTCCTTGTCTCTGTGCTGTTTCTGGATCATTCCTTTATATTCCAATTTACTCATTTTTTTTCCTTGTTGGGTTTACTTTTTTTTTAATTTAAACTAATCTATTTCATTTTTAACTTAAACTCCCTTCCTTTAGACAAGATTCTATTTTTATTAAAGAGTAACTTGCAAACCTTAGGACATACATATTTTAAGTGAACAGTTGGGTGAGTTTGGACAAACATATGCACAAGTTAATCATCCGTTTCTCCCCCTCCCCCCAGCCCCAATTATAGATGGACGATCTCTATGTGCCTCCATCTGTAAACATACAGAGAGTGTGTCTTATTTTCTGTAAAATACTGTATTCTTTATATAAAACACAGACTATATTCTTCCGGCCTCTCTTCTTGTTTCCATAGTTACATAGTAGTTTTGCCTAGTCTAGAACTCTCTGTGAGGGGCGCCACAGAATATGAACTCTAGAATCCGGCATCATTTCTCTTCAGTGTCAGGATTTTGTGTTCATTCATGTAATCATGAGTGTCAGTAGTGGTTCCTTTTCATTGCTTAATAGATCACAATTCAGTTACCTACTATCTATTCATGGAATTTTTTTTCTCCTATTCCCCCCAGTCCCCTAAGTTGTTTTTTTTTTCTTATTGTAAATAAAGCTAGTATATAACTGTTGAACATTGTTGAACACACTGGACATGATTTCATACTGCTTGGGTAGTTAGCCAAGAGAGAACTTGGTGGGTAATAAAAGGAAGTTTATGCTTGACTTTAAAAGAGAAATATTTTCTAAAGTGTTTGAACCAAACTTTATTTTATTTCTATTTAATTCTAATTTTAATTTATTTACTTACTTATTTGTGTCAGTCTTGAACTCAGGGCCTGGATGCTGTCCCTGAGATTTTAGTTGCTCAAAGCTAGTGCTCTACCACTTAAACTAAACCTCCATTTCTGGCTTTTTGCTTGTTAACGAAATAAGAATATCATTGACTTCCCTACCTATGCTGGCTTTGAATTGTGATCCTCAGATCTCAGCTTCCTGAGTAGCTAGGTTTACAGGCCTGAGCTATCAGCAGCTCGCTATTTATTTATTTTTATTTTATTTTTATTTGTCAGTCCTGGGGCTTCAACTGTGGGCCTGGGCACTGTCCCTGCGCTCTTCAGCTCAAGGCAAGCACTCTACCACTTGAGCCACAGCGCTACCTCTGGTTTTCTGGTGATTCATTGGAGGTAAGAGTTTCACAGACTTTTTCTGCCTAAGCTGGCTTTGAACCGTGATCCTCAGAACTCAGCCTCTTGAGTGGCACATGGTTGTTTATTTATTTTTGATGTGCTAGTGGGCATTGATCTCATGGCCTCATACTTGCTAGGCCGCCTTTCTCCAGCTTCTGCCCACGTGTGCTGATCCCAATGTTCACTCGTACCAACAATATACCCAATTTTATTTTTCTCAAATCTTGCCAAAGTTTGGCATTGTAAGCATAAAATTAAAAAAAAATTTATCCTATTTAATTTGTAGAAGAATCTCACTGTAAGTTTAATTCAAATTTTCTCCTGACTAAGGAAGTCAAAGTTTTAGATGTTTATTGGCCATTTATACATCTATTTCTTCAGTGCCTGTTACATCTGTTGCCCATTTTTTATTTGTTTTACATTTTGTATTATTATATCTTTAAATAATTGTACAAAGAAGTTCCCGTTCTACAAAACAGTGTATGAGTACAAGGTGTCTGACAACATTGCCACCATTGCTCCTAACCCATCCCTTCTCTCACTTTTTCTTTTTAAATTGAGATTAGGTGATTACATAAATTTCACATACTTCACAGTATTATGAAATAGTGACACAGTTAAAGTCACAAACACATTTCAACCTTCACAAGGCAAATGGTCATTATCATGGTCTATAAAGTTAGTGAATTCTATGAGCTTTGACCATACAAATTATTTCTTCCACACCAGGTGATGATTACAGTTTTTTCCTTTTGCTTAGTGTAGGCTGGTCCCTCTTTCCCTCTCATTCCTCCCTTCCCATTGCTGTCTTTGGGTTGCTTAGCTCTTTTTCTTCTATGTCCAGTACAGCTGATGGGCCCCTTTGTTGTGTGTTGTTCTGTTTCCCATTTATTCTGTTCCTCCGCAGGCTTCCTTCTCTTGTGTGCATAGATCTACCATATATATGGTCAAGAACATGGAGTCATTTAGCAATGATACAACAAAGTGGGTGACTGTCCTTTGTTTCTTGAGTCCTGTTTACTTTGTCATAGCTTCTTGCATTTTGGCTTTAGCATCCACATATCAGGGAGACCATGTGCCGTTTGTCTCGTTCTTGGCTTACTTCTTTGCCCATTTTTAAATTGAAATTTATTCTCTTATTATTGAGATGTAAAGGTTTTTTTTCATTTTTATTAGATGGGAATTACTTTAGTAATTTTTTTCCATTTTTCTTCTGTGTATGTGTTTACATGTGTGTACATGCATGCATGTGTACATGCACACCTCTCAACTTAGGGCTCTTGCTCTGCCTTATGCTTACACCTGGTGCTTTTCTACTTGAACCATGCCTTCAGTTGGCTTCTTTCTTTGTTCTCCGTCTCTCTCTGTCTCTGTATCTCTCTCTGTCTCACTCTGGCTCTGTCTCTATCTCTCTCTCTCTGCCTCTCTGTCTCTTTCTCTTTCTCCCCTCAACAGGATCTTGCTATGTTTCCAGGAAGGCTTCAAATTTGCCATCCTCTTCCATTAGTCCCTGGAGTAGCTGGTATTACAGGCATGCATGATTATACCCTGCCTTCGTGATTTTTTAATTAAAAAGCATGCTTTAGAAACACAGAGTGACTATCAACCTCACCTCACTCTCGTTTTCTTTATAATCCTTATCCCATCAAACACATTGCAGTACATTTACATGTTCATTCAGCCTTTCCTACCAGCACGTAAACTCTGTGGGTGCAGTGGTTGCTGCCCTCTGCCTGGGCTGAAACCTTCTCGCCAAGAACTTTGGCATCCAACGAGCACTAAATAATTTTATTAAAAAAATGAATGCAATCCAAGCCTTCTTTCCTTGCTGGATTAATAGATGCTAAACTGAAAATTTAAGTCTATGTATATTTAATCAATTGATAGCTAACATAAAATATTAAGATAGCTGCCTCGCAAAAAGATAATTAGAAAGAATTACCTGGACAGAAACAACCCCAAATTCTTACAGAGTTAAGCAAAGGCTTCAGAAAATCATGTCCCTTTAGAGAGACTTTAGAAGTTGTTGTCTTCAATCTTTTTTTTCCCCCTAGTCCGTTGAGCTGTTTAAAAGCAAAGTTGAGACAATTTCCACACCAGGAGTTATACAATGAATGAACAGCCATTATCTGAGCACGCACAGCCTGACAATTGCAGCTTGGAATAATGGCATTCATTGAGAGACGTTTCTAAGACTCTGAGAGGCTGCCATCGCGAAATGTATTTATAGATCCTCTTGTCTTGTCTTGGAACAACTTGATATCAGAATAAAACTCCTAGCATTCACACTGCCACCAGAATTCCAGGCTCTCCCCCTTCCCATACAATCAGACCACTTGCCCAGTAGTCTAATGTATAGTCTCTTATTTTATAAATTCAGCAGTCACAGGTTAAACCTCAGTTGCCCTAAGTATGGCTTCACCCACTCAATGATACATCAGTATCCATCTGCTAGTCAGAAAATCCACTTATCATGCCTATTCAGTCTAGTTTTCTGTAGGGTTTAGCTTGGTACTCAAAAACTTTGATTTGGTGTGCAGATTGTATTATGCCCAGATCTGCTAACAGTTTATTAAATCTATCTGTACACTTATGCATACATGTAAAATGTGCTAACTTTAAATAAAATCACATACATGTGTGGTTGTGAAATGTTTCTGGAGTTAAGTATTGATTCTCCCAGAAAGCAAGGCCTGGGTGAAATCCCTACCCAGATCCACACTGGGGGGGGGGGGGGAGCGGGCGCGTGTGTGTGCGTGGTTGATGTCTGCATGAATGGCGCCCCCTGCAGTCTATGATGGGAATGGTGCTCCTTCGAATTTTGCAAGTTGGCCACGTTAGGGTTCATAGCTCTGTTTTTGGACACTACCTTTTCATTCCTTTTTGAGTAACGGCTTTCATGCTGAAAAAGCTCATGGTGGAGAACTTTCAGACTTTCCAATTCCAAATGCTCTAAGATCAAGCTTTAGAGACCAGATGTATTTTACCCAATAAAGAAATATAGCATCTCTCTTTCCCATTGACGCGGCTGCAGATATTCTAAGTTCACCAAGATCTGCAGGAACTACAGGAATGTCCAGGTGGACTTGACACCATTTCTTCTATGATTAAAAAAAAATTCTCCGTGGAAGAGTTTACCAGTCTGTATTCCACATTAAAGTTATATCCCAAGTTTTACTTGTTACTGAATATTTCTAATGTTTTCCTAGGGTAAGAGACTGCTTGTCACTGGCTGTAGCTTTATTATTGAGTGGGTGTATTCTGTTAACTTACAAAGTAGACATGTCTGTCTTACCTACTTTGTCCTCAGTATCAAATATAGTGGTAGATACTAACACCAGAATATTTTTAACTCAATTAAAATTGAAGTTTTGCAAGCTAGTTAAATTGGTTGTAGTTTATTTGTATTTTGCAGTGTAAATAGTAGACATATTCATGTTGAGTCAAAATGCTAAATAATTTATCTGATCTACTACAGCCTGGGAATTTGTATTTCACAGAGATCCATAGGAAATTGAAGTTTAATCATCAAGATTTTCTTTCTGAACAACTGTCTGGTAGCTATGAGGACGTACCTAAACTGTTACCTAATTGACTTCTTAGGAAAATGATCAGGATTACCGCCTTTTCCAGAGGCAATAATATTATTGGGTTCTTTCACAAAATATCAGAGTGAGGTGTGTGTGTGTGTGTGTGTGTGTGTGTGTGTGTGTGCTGGTCCTAGGGCTTAAACTCAGGGCCTGGGCACGGTCACTGGTCTGGCTTCACCTTATGAGCAAGTGTTATAATTCTAAGACAATATTCTTGCCACTCCAGCCCAGTTTCATACTGTTGATGAGTGATTCATATCAAGAGCCTGATGGGGAACACTGTAGATAGATGTTGGGTGAGGTTGAGGGCTACAGCCTCAGCTGCTGTGCCATGTGATAGTGCTCAATGCCAGTCAGCAACAGCTGCCTGACGAACACAGGATTCAGGAGCCTCTGAGCTGCTCAAGGATGGGCCCAACCACATTCTTCTTCCAGTTTCAAAGGGTCAGGCATAGAGCAAGTGCTCAGAATATCTTCATGAGCCAGGTACCAATGTCTCATGCCTATAATCCTAGTTACTCAGGAGGCTGAGATCTGAGGATCATGGGTCAAAGCCAGCTTGGGGAGAAAAATCTGTGAGACTGTTATTGCCAATTAACCAAGGAAAAGCCAGAAGTGGAAGTATGACTAAAGAGGTAGGGCATCAGCCTTGAGCAGAAAAAGCCAAGCAAATATATAAGGCCCTGAATTCAAGCCCCAGTTCTGGTACACAATTACACATGAACGTGTATGCACGCATGCATTGTGTGCATGTGCACACACACATACCTACACATGAGAAAGAGAGAGAGAAAGAAGGAAAGGAAGAAAGAAAAAGAAAGAAAGAAAGAAAGAAAGAAAGAAAGAAAGAAAGAAAGAAAGAAAGAAAGAAAGAAATCTTTATTAGACTTCAATGCAGAGATGGCTGCATTGATAGAAAGAAGGAATAAATAGATGATAATTCCTGGGTCCGCATAACAGAAGACATTTCCTAAGACATTCCAGGCAGAGCAACTACTATGAGGCAGCTCCAGCTGAAGCCTCCAGCTTCACTGGCTAGAGATTCAGATGCTCCCAGCAATAATAGGGAAGTAGTGTCTTTGACCATCATTCTTCAGTTAGTAAGATGAGCAGGGGCTCTCCAATACTGCCCATATTACTCTGAAGGTACTATGAGAAAAACACAATATTAACTATTTCCCCCCACCCACCCCCTTTTTTCCCCATCGCCTTAAAATTGTGCTACCTTTCTGCTTGTATTAAGTGCTGCTCTTGAGAGAATCTCTGTTTCCGAGTGATTCGTTGAGAACATTGAGTGCCAGACCACATGCTAATTAAGGCTTGTCACATACCATAATGGCACCTTAGCGATACACCAATTAACAGTTACTTTAATTACACCACTTACATGAAATTAATGAAGAGTCTAGCTGATGAGAAATAAGAGCCTGCACATTAGAGCAACACACAGAACGTTCATCAAATCTCTGGTGAAACAGCCTTTGAGAAATCTGTTCCTTCCCATTGCCTAGTTAGAAAAAAAATATATATCCAGGGCTGGGGGAGGGACTGGTTGAAAAATGAGCTGTCAACAAATGAAGAGGGAGTAATCATTTTAGGTGTTGGAAGGGCTGAAGGCCAAACTTTTGATAACTGAGAGACTGAGTTCAAATCCTACATCTGTTCCTTCTGCATTGTATTCTCAGTGAACTAGGGACAGAAGAGAACTTCCTTCACCTAACTGGGGCCCTGGAAACACCAATAGCTAAGGGGAAAGACTGGAATCTTTCCTCTGATAGCATTCTACGTAGTAGTATTTAGCTAATGTGATGTGGCAAGAAAGAAAAGGACATCCAAATGGGAAGCAGGCAAGCAAGCTTTCTTTATTTTGCAGACATAATTGTGTGTGGAAAAGCCAGGGAAATCGACCACAAAAAGCTACCACAAGAAATGAAACCATTTTGCAAGGTTGCAGGATACAAGAAAGATATACAAAAAGAATGGCTGTATTTTTATATACATTGGACAACTTTTTAACCTCTCAGGGACAGTTGGCTTTCTTGTAAAATGATAACAATTTATAGACTTTAAAAAGTTACCTTGAGGATTGAAAAAATGTACACAGCTATCATCAGGTTCAATAAAGGTTGGGTTATTTCCATTTTCAGTGGGTATCAGTTGGTGCCTTCTAGGGTCTAATATGGTTTCCTGCGGGCATGAAGAATAAACTATGTACTAAAAGGAAGATATTCTAGCCTAAAGTAATACCCAAGAAATTCCACAGCTGGATAAAACACAGATAGAGCATTTGTCAAGACAATTTCCAAGCCTAGAGCTCTAGCTACCTGACTTTTTCTGACATCCAGTACTCCCTCTCCTCCACCATCTCTGTTTCCTTCGTTCTAGCTTAGACTTTTAAATCAACCTCCTAAACCGTCTGCCTACTTCCAATCTTACTCCCTTTCAAATCCAATTGATCCACAGCTTCTAGAACATACATCTCACCACCTCATCACCCATCTGTGACTTCCTTTTGTGCAGAGAGTTAAGCCAAAGCTTCTTAGCTTGGCTTCAGTACAAAAAAGTCTAGGTTCTCCTTGGACCAGACTACCTACACATTTCCACAAACACCAAGCAATTTCTTGTTTACCAGATGTCCTCCCATCTATTCTTGTTTCCCAGAATTCCTAAGGATTTTTACTGTCCACACTTGCCAAACCCACTCACAGAACCCAATACCCAGTATCCATTCTGACAGTTCACCACAAGGCCACCTCCTGACTGAAGTCTCTCTGGACTGTTCTAGGCCTGCAGAGTGTTTCTGCCTCCCTCTTGGTTTCAAAGAGATTGTAATTCCTTCCACCATGAACATGACATACTCTGCTGCCATCCACCTATGTTCCTCTGAGCTTGGAGTGCATCTTGTACCCAGGCAAGCTCTGTAAATGTTTACTGGTGATATTTACTTCATTTTCTGTTTCCTGGTCAGTTTCTTTGCCCCATCAAAACCTAACATGATCCTTTCTGCTGTGGTGACCTTCATTCTGTCTTCATGATCATGGGCTGGAATCTGGTCTCTTTTAGGAACTTGTCTCAGGATTTTCTCTCACGTAGTGGCCAACTTTGTTGTCTGAATAGTCCAAGATTACCTCTTGATTAGAGTCTCTGCTCTGGCTTCTTCCCTAGTACTGTGTTTTCCAACCTTGTTTGATGTCAAGTGTTGCCCAGAGGAACTGGTCATAGACATAGATTTCTGGTCTGTTCCCTTGGAGGCTGAGTCTCCAGGGCTGCACTGAACTCAGGAGTGGAGGCAGATTTCCAGGTCATTCATGTCACCAGTCAGGTTGGGAAATGGTGCCTTCCTTTGGGACTGGACAGGTAAGTACTGGTCAGTCCTATAAAGTATGTTGGAGAAGGAATTTAACATCTGTCCTCCTTCCTTCAAGACTTGCTTGGACTCTTTTCCAAGCCTCAGGGCACTCAGATTTCTCATCTGCAAACCAAGAACAGAATCAGCACTCAAAAGCCTGGTATTTCTCTAACTGGCTAAACTTGGGGGGAGGTATCAGACTCTTAACAAAAGGAGGGGGCTGGGAAGGTGACTCAGTGGTAGAGTGCTTGCCTTGCATGCCTGAGGCCCTGGGTTCGATTCCCCAGTACCACATAAGCAAAAAGAAAAAAAGCCGGAAGTGGCACTGTGGCTCAAGAGGTAGAGCGCTAGCCTTGAGCTGAAGAGCTGAGGGACAGTGCCCAGGCCCAGAGTTCAGGCCCAACAACCGGACCCCCCCCCAAAAAAAAACAAAAGGAGGGAGTAACCCTACCCTAGATAATGGACTTTGTTAAATGATACAAGAATCTGAGGATAAACAAGTAACTATAAAGTACTTTAATATTTCCAAACACCAAAAAAAAAAAAAATCAAATGCCAAGTCAAACTGTTTTGTGATTTTCACCCATCAAATTGTCAAAGCCAAGGATCCTGCAAGATAGACTATCTTACAGATAATGTTTATTCATTGGTAGGAATTCAGCTTCATGGAAGCAAATTGGTAGTATCTACTTACAATCCTAAAATAATTCTTTTTTTAAAAAAATAAGCAACTCTATGGAAAGCATCTCTAACTACTGTGATTCAACGTGTTGTATGATTTGATTTTTAAAAACTATTTCTTCTTTCCTTTATTTTTCAAATTATCTACAATAAGCAGATACCAACTTTATAATTAGCAAAAAAAAGTTGTACTTTGTTAGAAACTTTAATAATCTTTCAGAGTACTGCTGACTCATGCCTGTAGTCCTAGCTACTTAGGAAGCTGAAATCTAAGAATCATGGTTCAAAGCCAGCTCAAGCAAGAAAGTCCATGAGACTCTTATCCCAACTAAGCACCAAAAAAGCCAGAAGTTGAGCTGTGGTTTCAGTGATAGAGGGCTAGCCTTGAGCAAGAAAGCTCAGGGATAGCACTCAGGCCCAGAGTTCAAGCCTCAGGACTGGCACACACACACACACACACACACACACACACACACACACAAGCATGCACATAAATATACACACAAGCACATACACACATAGGCATAATCCTTATACCTTTTGCCCTAATCATGGCAGTTTAAGAAATCTCTTTGAAGAAAATAATGCAAGCTTAAACAATGCAATGAACCAATATGACCCACATACTGTCAAAAGATGTCCTAAACAGAGTAAACCAGATTGTATCTACCTAGTGAAGTAATGCATGTGGTTAAAAGCAGATTTCAGAAGGGTTACAGTGACACAGGAATCTTCTTCTGCTACTACAGTTTGTTATTCATCTCCCTGGCTACTATGACCTAGTACTAGGCACTGGGTGGCTAAATCTGAACTTAGAAGGTGTTGCAGGCTTGGAGTCAGCTTGGAGATGTCTGCAGGGCTTCTTACTTCTAGGACGGGGGTGGGGGTGGGGGATCTGCCCCAGGTTGCTGCTCTTGCTGCAGATGGATGACAGCAATTTGGGGCATTTTTTGGTTAGGAGTACCATAGTTCCAACCTCCAAATGGTATTCCCTCTTTTTATGAGGACACTTGCCATGCTGACTTAAGGTCAATTCTAACGACCTCTTTCTAATCAATAGGAAATAGGATAAAGGCCCATTTCCAAATAAGCTCACATTGGTAAATACAGGGGCAGTTTAGAAATTCAGCATCTTCTCAGGGACATAATTCAATGTAGAACATATTGTGATGTGATTGATATAGAAGTACATGCATGCATCTAGGTGCCTATGCATGGGTAGGATATGTAGATATACCCTCTCATGATACATGAAGGTAAGCAAGAACAATCCAAAGCAGAATGACTGGGGGGAGATACAGCAAAGATCAACTAACAGAGGTCATTTGGGGGTGTCTTCCACATATTCTACACAGAAATTTGCTGTCCAATACAAGCCTTGCCTAACCTCCACCCACCCCACATGAAGAAGGCCTGGGCTTGTGTGGCAACCTGTAGACAGCTAACCATATTTTTTCTCATCTCCAAAGTCAGCACCCTGGAGGGCTGGGATTCCGCAAGTGTCACTCCTGAGCTTCCAACTTGCACCCACAGGGGGCACAAGAACTAGCCCGGAAGGCTGAAGGAGGCCTTCGTAGTGGGTGACCCTCCAACCCCCCTGCTCAGCTTCTTCACCTCAGTAGTGGCCGCCTCTTGGGGAGCAGCAGTTGAATCTAGTTTCTAGCTTTTCTACTCCTTTAAGAACCGGATTTAATTTGCTTTTCTTTTCATAGAAGCTAAGCAGGGGCCCTCCTCAGAAGTCTGGATGTCAGCCCTACAAACTCCTTTAACCAGAGACTCCAGAACAAGCCGGAAAATGGCTCTGGACGTGCCTGGCATTTGTTCTTCTCCGAAGGACGCTTCCTGAATCTCTCTGTTTCCACCAGCTCAAATTCTTCCTGCTGTTCCTCCGTTCTTGGGGTGCAAGGCTACTTCCTCAATTGCCATCTTCATGATTCTTCAGAGTCCTTCCCTCTCCCCAGTCACCTAGCTAGCAAACAACTCAATATCCAAAAGGTTAACATGAAATGTGCTGTGCCCCTGTCATGAGTGTGGTTTCTTGGCCATTGACTGGACCTTAGGAGGTGCAATTTGTTCCACCTAATCGGAAACGCCCCACCTAGATGTTACAACCATCTCAGAGGATTTTCCAAGGCTGAGATCATTCTGCTCCATACCTTGAGCAATTTGGAGCTACACTTCCTTCTGCTTCAGAGAAATAAATAACCTACTCTTCCTTCCTTCAAACACACCATCTGCTTCTTCCTCCTTTTTTCTTACCCCTTATTCCTCTTCTACTCATTCAATCAGAGAAAGGATAAATCATTTTGTAAATAGTGGTAACTTTCCTCTGTTTTCTAAATGAGCCCACTCTAGACTGTTCCTGCTTCTAACAGGAAGTAATTGAAACAGAAGAGAGGTTCTTTCTGGTCTCAGGACCTTGGGTCACAAGTATACCAGCTAGACTATGGTCTCTGTGTGGTCTTGGTGTGAACTGGGTATGAGGTACATCAAGAATGGGTCAACACCATTGCAACAATAAGATGTACAAGTCATTATGTCGAAAAACGAACTTTACAACTTTGGTGGGGGGAAAATGGGGGGGAGGATGGGAAGGGATGGGAAGGGGAAACAAAGCAGGAGGCTACAATGCTTGATAAGAAATGTGCTCATTATCTTACCCATGTAATTGTAACCCCTCTGTACAGTATTTTCACAATAAAAATATATTTTAAAAATAAGTAAATAAATTTAAAAAAAAGAATGGGTCAAGAAAAGAGTGAACAGTGTATACTAAGCAAAATGAAAGAAATGTACATATCACCTGATTTGGAAGAAATAGTTGTATCGTCAAAGCTTACAGAATTCACAAAATTTATAGGCCGTGATAATGCCTCGTGAAGGTTAAACTGTGTTGGTGACTTTAAGTATCACTATCCCCCAATACTGTGCAAGTTATGTAATTACTTAATCTCAATAGAAAAGAAAAAGAATAGGTCAAGAACTTGTGGCATTTGTACATAGTTATTATTCTGCCATAAAGAAGAATAAAAGTAGCTAAGTATATTTCTAGCTACTCAGGAGGCTGAGATCTGAGGATCACAGTTCAAACCCAGCCCAGGCAGGAACGTCTTGAGACCCTCATCTCTAATTAATCACAGAAAGCCAGAAGTGGAGCTGTGGCTCAAAATGATAGAGCACTAACTCAAGGACAGTGCCCAGGCCCTGAGTGCAAACCCCACAACTGACCAAAAAAACAAAAGAATGAAATTATGTCATTTATAAGGAAATTAATAGAACTGGAGATCCTCATATTAAGTGAAGTAGACTAGGTTCAGAAGGACAAAGGTCATGTTTCTCTCTCTCTCTCTCTCTCTCTCACACACACACACATATATATATATACATATAAGCATATGTATATATATATATTATATGTATGTGTGTGTATAATGTTTGTAATTGTGGGACTGTTGGTGGGAATTTGAGGTAAAAGAAAAAGAGAACTTTACTGGATGAACTATACCAAAATGCATGGTATCTGTCAAGGAACGTGCCAAAAGCTGTTGAATAATTGAAGGCAGTGTGGATGGGGAAAGGAGAGTTAAGTGAGGAGTCCATCTGATGGGAATCCTGTACAAGCATGTATGAAATACCAGGGAGAGACTCCATTGAACAATTAACGCACACGTTTCAAAAGTGAATGACAAGAATGCAGACCAGGTCTTGTCCAGGGTGTGAGTGGGGGCGGGGGCGGGGCGAGGGAGGATTGGAGGATGAGCAGAGAAAGGGCGGAGTGAGGTGACGGATGGAGATCCTTGGGGTGCGTGTGTGACCATGGCAGGCTGGGCTGCCCTGCTGTGAGCCCTGTGGCAGGCTGACGCCATCCCTTGTGACACACTTAGTTCTCTCACGCAGTTCTGCAGCATCTGCCTCAGGCTCCGGGGTATCTTACAGCAAGACCAGCTTCACAGTCAGGGAGCGATGGTCCGAGCCACATTAATGGCTTTGCAGTGGAACTGCCAGGCTGCTCACACCCGTCAGTGCTGGCGGGCTGCCCTGGACCATCCTCTCTCCCACTTGCTTAGCTTGGGCAGTAATAATAATCATAAAAAGACAATTTATGTTTTCCTTTCCTCAAGGGCTTGTCCCTGCCCCCTGTTTCTTCTCCTTCCTTCTGGATGCATGCTCCCAGGACAAGGATTTCTTTGGAGTGGGGGCAGGAAGTAGAAGCCCCTGAGCCCTCTGCCCTAGCAGGCTCCTGCAACCAGGCTGCCTCTTCATCTGGAGAACTAGCTCTCCAAAGGTTGCCTAGCCCCAGGACTGGTGCTTCTATCCTGTGTCCTGGACTTTGTCCAAGCCTCCGTCAGAGCACAGCACTCACTGTCTTGGGTGTATCCGGCCTGTGTGGTCCACGTCCCTCGTGAACTTCTGCATCACTAGTTCTGGACATCAGTCCTCCATGGAACTAGTGACTGAGTGCCAATAAATAGTAGGTGAGGACCAAAAGCGCTCCTCCAGGCCAGCCTCTTATAAACCCACACCGAGTCACAGATCAGCATGCAGGAGACTCCTTGGGGGCAAAGGACTGGATATGGGGGTAACTGAGCAGTCAGGACAGAGCCCCACCAGGCCCCAGGAGCTGTTCCTGGCAGGGGGAGGCAAACGGGAAGCAGGACTTTGGAGTATCTCAGTCTGAACCCATCTGAGGCAGAAATGACTAAAAAGCAAAAAGGACAGAGGCGTGGCTCAGTGGCGGGCACTTGCCAGTGCAGAGTTCAAACCCCATGCCATCTACATAAATAAAATGAAGAGACAGAGTAATGGGTCCATATTGAACGTATGTGGACTTTAGTCTTCTTGCCATCCATAAGTAAAACAGCACAACGATCTACTATTTTTTAAAAACCCACTTAGATAGCAGCTGGCATTGTGAGGAATCTAGAAACAATTCCATTCATTCAGAGGCTGTGTGTGAACTGGGGACAAGTATTCTGTTACTTGACACCAAGGATTTGAACGTCCTTGGACTGTGGTATCTCTGAGGAGCTTGAGGTCACTCCCCTAGAGATCCCAAGGGGTGACTGTACCCTTGTCAGTACAATGCAGATAAGAAAACCCAGGAACAGAGAGATAGAGAAACTGTGCTACTCAGCTGGTGACTGGAAAGGATCTAGCACTATGCCTCTGAGCACCGGCCATTTTACAGACCTCCGTCCAGGTTCTCGGCAGAGACAATCACCTCTAATTTACAGAGGAGAAGACAAGGGCAGAGAGAGTTAGCAGTGACTTGAGGCAATTAAGATGCAGCGATATTAATGTCTGCACAATATTAGACAGAATATGAAATGCATTTTTTCCCATTACCGAGGTTTGAACTCAGGGCTTCTTCATACACTCCAACTGGTGTCAGGATTCCAAGTCACTTTTAGTTTATTTTTCGGATTGGGTTTTGAGCTTTCGTCTAAGGCTGACCTTAGACCAAGGTCTTCCTTCCTACAGCTGGGATTACAGGTGCTCACTCCACTACCCAAGCTGAAATGCATTTTAACAGAGGAATGGAAGAGGGGATTAAGGAAGACCAAATAGGGAACCTGGAAACCCAGCTGGCAACCTTCAAGGTTTGAGGATTTATGCAAATAGACGGAATTGGAATAGTACTCTGCAGCTGCCAATCCAGAGACAGCACAATGAACGGTGAACATGCAGATGAAGAGCTAGGAGCAGGGAGGGGGGAGGAGTAGGCAAGGAGGTAGGGACCAAGGCCTTGGGCTTCATCCTGGAGCAGGGAACACATGCTCATTCTGATCTCAGGGATGCTGGATGGAGTGGCAGAGCTGGGGTGGTGGTGGTGGTGGTAAGCCAGGCAGTCTTTCCTCTGCATCCCAGGCTGCTACAGATCTGCCTGCAATTCTTCCCCGGGGGTGGGGGTGTGCTGTGGGAACCGAGGCTCCTTCCTGCAGATGTAATTCAATGTCAGCCACAAAGCTCTATTAACTAAATTGGCCATCAACCTGTGTGTCTGTTCCACATAATGGGGTTTTGTACAAAACGAGTTTTTCACTGCGTTAAAAAGTGTCATGTTTGAATCAAAACTTATTCCTACATTCAGGCTAATGAAAGCCTCAAATGAGAGCTGATCAATGGGTCCTGAGGTGTTTCCATGGAAACAGGAGCAGAGAGGCCGCACACCAAAGTGAAGCTTCAGGGTGATCACTGGTAAGACCCTCCCCTCTTCCCACCAGTTCTACCTGAGGGGCGGGAACCTGGGGTTGCACGGAGCAGTCTGACTGGGTGTGAGTGAGGAAGGGGAGGGGAATGGGGCTCCTGGGTCGGCCTGGGGCTTGGCTATTTGCTGCACCCAGACCCCTGTACCCAGGATGTGTTTTTAGGATTTCTTTTTTCTCTTGGCCACCATACTTCAGTTCTAAGGCCCTCCACATGCTGACCCCTCATGGGCACTGCCCAGCGGCCTTGGCCACCTCCAAGCACATCGAGGCCTGAGCAGTGACAGTTGGCTTCAGATCTGAAGCCAGCGTGTCTGCACCCCACAGCGGAGCTGGGGCAATCACTTGGCCATAAGGATGGGCCTATGGCAGGACTTGAGCCACACAAGCAGCCTGCAGGTCACCATGGCTTCCACTGGGACTTGGAGGGAGGGAAGCACGTGGTTGGAGCTCTGACTGGGGATCCCCCCCACACACACAGTTGAGTCCTCAGGCTGGCAATGCCCCTCTCGGGCCAGGCCTCCTCCATCATGCTTACCAATCTCATGTCAGCCTGGTCCACTTGCCAGCAGCCAGAGACGCAGGGTGTGTGTGTGGGGAGTGGGGCTGGAGAATGGATGTAGGGGAGGCCACCAACAGGTGAGCCATTTTCCACCCTTCCTTGGCTGTTGGGGGCCCGCCTGGGCTCAGACTCAGGACTTCGACTGTGTTCTTTGACTGCTCTCCAACTCACAGCGGTGCTATTGGGTGTGACCTCCCATCTGGAACCTTCTGTGGGCCCGGTCCCTGAAGCCCTTCCTTCTTCTGAGCTGTGCAGGCTACTGTGAGATCTGGCTGCTGGCCACACATCCACCCAATTTATCCACATGACCCCATGGCTAGGCTCTGTCTTTCGAGGGGCGCAGGGCCTGTGAACGGCCCCGGTCTGTACCAGGAACCAGACTGATTCAATTTAAACCTGCCTGTCCAGGGACCCACCCCGGGGGGAGAGGGGGAGAAAGGCTGCTCGCTCTGAAAGGCGCAGGCTGGCTGCAGCCAGAGCCCCTGTAATCAGGTTTGTGGGGAGCAGCCTCAGCCCCTGCACCCGCCCCTACCCCATTATCACCCCCTCTGCGGGGTCAGTGCAGTGGCATGCCCGCCCTGTGGCTGCACAAGGCTCTTCTTTCCCCTTAATCAAATCCGGCCTCCAGCCTGGCATTCTCCTGGCCTGAAGTCATCTCCGTGGAGAGGGAGTTGAGCAGACAGAAGGCACAAAATACTGCCAGCAGGGATGGATGGAGCCAGAAGGGACCTAAGAAATGACTCATAACATATCCTGTATGCAGGCAGGGGTGGGCTTACTTTTGCAAGGGTCATGGGGTTGGCCATTAAAGAGGGAGGATCAGAGAGCTCACACAGGCAAGGAACTCTCCTTCTGTAAAAGTATCTGAAGGTCGGAAAAAGACTGACCAGATTACTGCTGCCCTCAAACACGGGTGGGCCTCTCATTCTAGCAAGTAGAAGAAAAGATATCAGAGCTCACACTGGCTACTAAGATCTAGACCCACTTACACACAAGTATATTTACTTTGTCACCATCAGTGGAGACATAAAGGATTTGTACACCTTACTCTACATATATCATATGCACTTTAATACAAAGGCTTTCAAAAGCTGAAAGAGAAAAGAAGCATAAAGCATTATTATTGCTAGGCGCTGGTGGCTCAAACCTCTAATCCTAGCTACTCAGGAGGCTAAGATCTGAAGATCATAGTTCAGAGCCAAACAGGGCAACAAAGTCCATGAGCCTTAGTTCCAATCCACCACCAAAAGGCTTGAAGTAAAGTTGTGGCTCAAGTAGTAGAGTGCCAGCCCTTGGGCAAAAAAGCTAAAAGACAATACCCAGACCCAGAATTCAAGCCCCAGGACTGGCACAGATGAGCAAAGAAAAAAAAACTCAGTTACTTATACAAGAGGATTTAAAATTTCACATGTCTATTTGTGTGTGCAGTGCACCTCTTCCACCAGTCCCCACCCATCTTATCAGTTCCTAGTTCCATTCTTACCATGAATCTTGAGTATTATGGCTGTGTTTTCCCACCGTTCCTCTCCCCCAGCTAACCATCAACATATTACTTCCTGATATTCATTTTGTTAAATTGCCTGTTGTTTAAAGTGGTTAAACCATGCAATCTGACTCTTTCATATACCATAGGTTAGGGGAGAAACTTCAGTTTTCCTTAGCTTACATTAGTGATACTGGAAAAGATTTCATTGTCCTGTTTCTATCCGTGTTTACAATATCTTCCAATCAACCTCTCCCCCTCTATTAATCTCCCTCCTCCACCCCACAAACAATTTCAACAGGCTTCATTGTTGTTATGTTTTCATTCTGCAAACAATTTACCTTCAGCCTCCTATTAGCCAGTTTTCTTCCACTTCTCAGCCTATTTCAACAGAGGCTTTTAAAAATGTTTGTTTTTGTGCTGGTCCTGGGGTTTGAACTCAGGGCTTAGCCACTGACCCTGAGATGTTTTACTCAAAGCTAGCTCTCTACCACTTGCGCCACAGCTCCACTTCTGGCTTTTTGGATAGTTAATTGGAAGTCAGAGTCTTTTGCCTGAGCTGACTTTGAACTGCAGTTCTCAGATCTCAGCTTCCTTTGTCGCTAGGATTACAAGTGTGAGCTACTAAAGCCTGACAAGAGAGGTTATTTTTGAGGGAATATTCTTTGTGTCCTTGCCCTGTTCTGACCCCTTTCTAGACAGGTCAAAGAAGAAAGGCAAGATCAATTGTTATAAGAAGCTCAGGGTTCAGGTTGGAAGGAGGCAGTGCAGGGATTGAGTGTTCACACGGAGGGATGGAGGGATGATCGTGCTGAGCAGAAGTTACTGAGAGAGGAGGGGTATAGCCTGGGTCTTCCCAGATGGAGGCCCCTCCTTGAGGGGGAGGGAGGAGGAGGAGGCTGCACAGGGAGCGGCAGAGCCCGGTCACTTGGATGTGGGTCGCAGAGGGACTCTGTGAAGCTGTGCCTGATGGGATTCTGTGTCTTGGTCAATCTGGGAGACTGGACAAAGAGACAAAGACTCCTTTACATGGCAACCTGTCAAGGACCATGTCAGGGTCCTTGGGACAGCCACACGATTGCCTGGTATTGCTAAGATTTGCTACACTTTGTTTTTTCTCTTTAGCTATTGTGATAGATGCCTAGCACATCGTGTCATTTTCAGTTGAAACCCATCTCAAAGAGCCATTTTTAACAAGCACTTAGTGACTGTCAGAGTGGACACACTAGGCAGGGTCTTCCACCTGGGACCAGGGCTCTCTTGTATGCTGAGTGGGCCATTTGCACCCTGTGGGGGGGGGCTGAGAGAGAGAGAAGGAGTGGGGAGGTGGACAGGGGAGGCCTAGCCCTGCCCCGAGGGGGTACTCCCAGAACATGCTACAAAGTCATCCAGAGAGTTCTCTGCTGAAAGGAGCAGACATGAGCATAAGATGTTAGGGTTGGAGAGGCTGTGGAGGGGGCATCCAATGGCCCTGGGCAGAGAAGGGGACAACCAGAGCAATTTTTGAGGGCTGGAAAGAAGACATGTAGAGTCCTCCACATGCTGAGGTGGCTGTGTACATCCTGCAGGGCTGACTTTGCCTCTTAGGGAGGCTTGCAATGGTCAGACACACAGCAAGCCTAGGTAGAAGATGAAACCCTGGAGCTCAAAGGAGGCTTTAGGGGTGTGATTGACCAGCACCAGTGGAGGCTGCTTATCTCTCTGGGAGAGAATTCAAATGGCTCATGGAGAAAGCTCTTAGCACAGACCCAGCACCAATGGATGGTGACTTCCACCCTTCCTCCCTGGGACCCAGGGACCCAGAAGCACTGACTGTTCCTTGATTATAATCAAGGCATTTCCGGCTGTCAGAAGCAGACCTGCTCCAAGATGATCACCCCAGAAATATGGGAGCTGTCCAAGGTGTTCTCAGCTTGAAACTGGAGAAGAATCTGTCCACTGAGGCTGATCACTGGCTTCAGCACGATACATTTCACTGTCTCTCGCTTGTGACTTCAGTATGGCTGTGTGCATTGAGCAAGCTCAGTCTCAGATCCAGAAGCTGCCACATGTCACCTGGGTATGTGATTCTCTGGGGGATATCAGAGCCTCCTGGAGATTGGGAAATCACTTATTCTACTTGGGGAAATGGAGACTCAGGGGACACAGGTTCTTTACCACACCAAGAACCAGGGTTTAGGAAAGCTAGCCTTTTGCCTTTCTCTTCTGATCGTCCCATTTGGGTGAAAACATGCAGGCTTCACTCATCTATGAGCTCTCCTCCTCATTCCTGTCCTCTCTCCCTGTCCCTTCTACCCCATTTGTCCCCAGGGACAAGGATTTTAATTATATGTGGAGGAAAAGTATTTTCCCTGGTACAGCTCAGAGTCCTGGTTTGGATGGATTCTGATCTGGAGGAAGTCTGTTCACCTGGTGGTCAGATCAGGAAAGGGTGCCAGGAAGCCTCTCTGCCATGGAAAGCCTCCAGCCTCTGTGTGTGTGTGTGTGTGTGTGTGTGTGTGTAGGGGCGGAGTGAAAGGGAAGAGCTGATCACATACTTGCTGGTAACAATGGCGCGGGGCTGAGTGATGGCAGATATTCACTCCTCGCCTCTGCCCAGAGCTCCCATGTGTGATTTCCTCCATCCTCTAATGATCTGTCTTCTCATTGTTAAAGAATTGAGACATAATTTAATACAATACAATGCACTCTTTTTGGTACACTATGTTATGAGTTTCGACAAATGCCTATAGTCAGGAAACCACCCGAGCAGTCAAGACACAGAACAGTGCCATCTCCCCCCAATTGCCCTGATCCTCTTTCCAGCCACCCCTTCCACTCTGGACCCCTGACCTGTTTTTCTGTCCTGTAGCTTCCCTCCTTCCAGGATGTCACCTATTCCATCAAAGAGAGTGCCACAATTGATCTTTTCATGAGGTGAAGGCCATATTCCAATTCAGTCAGACCAGACATAACGGCATTTCAGTCGATGGTGGTGGTTCTATGTGATTGTGTGCGGACATCATGGGTTACATTGCCTTTCTTACTCAAGGTTCGGGGTGATGGGGTATAAACAAACCTGTGACACTGTCACTTAAATGGCCATAAAAGCTGGGTGCTGGTGGCTCACACCTGTAGTCTTAGTTACTCAGGAGGCTGAGTTCTGAGGATCATGGTTCAAAGCCAGCCTGGGAAGGAAACTCCGTGAGACTCTTATCTCCAAATAACCACCAGAAAACAAGAAATGGTGCTATGACTCAAGTGGCAGAGCGCTAGCCTTGAGCTGAAGAGCACAGGGACAGCGCCCAGGCCCAGGGTTCAAGCCCCATGAAAAAAGAGGCCATATAAAAGAGAAGGGAGAGCACATCATACTTGATGATGATAATATGAAATTGTATTCCTGGTTTATGTATTAACACAGCTACTTATCTCTAGAGTACACGTCCTCTGCTGACTTTTTTTTTAACTGCTTACTATAAAACATTGTGCTGAGAGACAGAAGCAGCCTCATATATCAGGAGTTTTGTCTCTTGATCATTCCCTTTCTCTAGTGTTTGATTTAATTGAGGATGCTTTGCTCACTGTGGCCCCATCAGGGTTAGACCATAACAGATGCGCTGTTCACTTGGTTGTGTAGAAGACTATTCCAGGTAGGTTTGTTTAAACACACAATGATGTTCACAAAACACAACTACCTAGGGCTCAGAGTATAGCCTCACTGTATTAAACAACATGTGGCTGCATCTGAATTTGGAGATTAGGAATAAAGCCCACCGTCAGGATTCCCATACTAGGTTTTGGTTTTGTTGACACAAGATCTCATTATAAAGCCCACACTGGCCTTGAATCAAGATCTTCTTGTCTTAGCCTCCTCTGGTGAGATTCTAGGCATATACCATTATGCCTAGCTCTCACACTACTTTTTTTTGGGGGGGGGTCTGGTCGTAGGGCCTGAACTCTGGGCCTGGGCGCTGTCCCTCAGCTCTTCAGCTCAAGGCTAGCGCTCTACCACTTGAGCCACAGCACTACTTCTGGCTTTTTTCTTTTTGCTTATGTAGTGTTGCGGAATCAAACCCAGGGCCTCATGCATGCAAGGCAAGCGCTCTATCACTGAGCCTTCTTCCCAGCCCCTCACACTACTTTTTTTATGGTGACATATGTATTCATCTCTGTTGGATAAGAGTCCAGGGATGAGAGCTTTGGATCACAGGGTTAGTGAATGTTTAACTTTATGGGCCACTACCTGGCTATGGTCCGAAGTGGCCGCCCATTTTTTTTATTCCCCAATAATGAGTTAGAGATGGCCATCCTCACTGTTGCTCAGCATCATTAATGTTCACTATGCTTTTATTCCCTCATTAGCCATTATAATAGGTGTACAATACATTAGGTAACTTTGAGTTGAAACCCATCGTAAGAGAGCCAGGTGTCAGCCTTCACTGTCTTTTTCAGAGGCACAAACAGATGGTCGGAGCAAGCAGGCGAATCACCCCATCACACTAGTGACTGTCAGAGTCCATACACCAGCCAGGAGCTTGTAACTGGGACTAGGGCTCTCTTGTTTGCTGAGTGGGACATTTGCACTCTGGAGGGGGTCTGAGAGAGAGGAGGAGTGGGGAGGTGGGCAGGGGAGTCCACGCCCTGCCCCCCTGGGGAAACTGTCAGAAGTCCTGGTCCAAGTGAGAAGCGAGATGAATCACAGAAAGACAAAAATGGCACACAAACCAGGCAGAGGAAAACCTCTGAGCAAAGGTGTGCCAGGAAAACTACAAGGCCACAGTTGGGGTTGCTTTGTAAGCAGTTGGCCCTAGGAGGTTATGAGGCCGGAGGGGTTGGGGGACCACGGAGGAGCTGTAGAGGAGGAAACAGACAAATTCATGATGGTGCTTTCCTCAACAGCAGTGGAAGATATTCACGGTGCAGAGAGACCCAAAGGATACAAGGTGTGAGAACACCATAAGCACCGCCTGCCGCCCATGTGCAAGGACCATGCCAAGGAAACCTCTGCATTCTGCAAGCAATTGTGATTGGCCACAAGAAGGAACTCCTCCCTACCCCTAAGTAACATTTGCAGACAGTGAGGACAAGTCCATGTCTAACCCATTGCTCCGTTAGAGCTCATTGTCACCATGAGCTCTCACATCCTTGTCCTGTTGACTAAGAATAGGACATTGGATTCCACGGCACCTGTCTCAGAATCTTTTGAGGAAATGTGTCATCAACCCAGGACCACAAGAAGGGCAGTGTCCTTGCTGCATTCATCTGCGCTAAGCCCATCCCCCACTCCACCCCTGCTCCAGGCCTGTGTTTTCCTGATGGACTGATGCTTTCTCATGGGGCATGTTCCACCTGGTGCTGGAAAGTTCTTCTTGCTCCAAAGCTGTCAGTGAAACCCACGTACACTTCCATCCCCAGTGGCTTCCCCTCTTTCGAGGAAGCTGACCCAGATCGGGCTATCAGAACCCACATCTCCCCAACCCAGGCTTCTGGAAAGGTCAGCAACAAATCCATCCTACCTGGAATTGATTGTTTAAAAGGATAGTGTAAGGTCTGCTCCTGGATGGTGAGCAGACTCCACCCTCCTCTCAGCAAAGTCTCCGCCCAGTTACCTGTGTTACCTAGGCAACTGGCACACCTGGAAGAGGTCACATCTGCATCCACTGAGGTCACATCTGAATTTGATGTGGCCACACCTTTCTCCGCCCATACCCTAGATAAGGCCTAGCCCAGGCCCAGATGCTCTTTTTTCTAGCTCTTTTCTAGCTCTTTCCTCTCTTTTCTAACTCTTTTCTCTCTCTTTCCCAGCTCTCCCAGTTCTCTTTCCCAGGCCTTTCCCCACCGCATGGAGGACCAAGATGGCCTGGTGCCAGCCGGAATGATGAATAAACTTACCCCTTACCTGAATACCACGTGCGTGGTGCTGTTCTTACTCAGCTATCTCTTTTTAAAAACCTAACAGATAGCATAATACATATGAAGTTATAACAAAAGTTATCATTTCAGTCGTCTTTGACTGTGTAGGGTAAACATGCAATACATAAAATCAACTTCGTGCATTTCTAGAGCTTTTTCACATCAGAGTGCAGTTCTTTAAGCCATAACCTCTCTATTGCCTTCCTTCCCAGACCCTGGCAAGTGCCCTATTCTATTCTTTATGAATCTGACACTTGGAACCTCATAGAAGTAGAGTAGCATTTGGTGCCTGGCTTCCTGCGTTCAACACAGTATCTCCAGGGTTCTGAGGATCTTTTCTAAAAAATCGTTGGTGATTGCGTTGTATGAACATCACAGTCTTCATAAACAAAGCAAGCTGGCATGGTATCCTATACCTCTAAGCTAATGATGATGTTTATGGTCTAGCCTTTTGGGGCTGCGATGAACCTTACAGTTGCCAATACGTCAGTATTTTATTGTTCTAAATCACATCCCATTGCATGTCCTGTCGGACTTGTTTATCCAGCATCTGTCAGGACTTCCCTCCAACTATTGGCCATTGAGAACAAAGCTGCTGCACCTCGGAGTCTCTTCTCAATTCCTAGGTTTGTCTACCTGAGTGGAACTCATGTGTTATTCTGGGTTAACCTTTTTATTATTGTTGTTGTTGTTGTTTTGAGGTAGTTGTACTGAGGTGTTTTAAACTTCTTCAGGAATTGTGTCACTAACCCAGGAGCAGAAAAATGGTAGAGTCCATGATGAATTCACTTCAACACTCAGCTCTGAGTCTTAACAGCCATGCCTCCATTTTCTTGTTTTTGAAACACAGATCTTAACACCTACCTCAGAAAGCTGCTGTAATTATTCAAGGTGTTAATAATGCAAAATGCCTGGCATACTCCAGGCACTCGATAAATACTCACCCGGCCTCCCTCATCCCCTTCTGTTTCCTCATCTGTAAAAAAAACAAAAAAAAATCCTATTTACCGAATCCCTTGTAAATCCCAAATGCTCTGGGGACAACTGGGTAGAAATGTTTTGTGGCAACTTTCTGTAGAAAACATCTCCCCTCCCCAGCCCTGCACCTCATTTTAAAGAAGCCCATAATTCCTCCACATGCCTTCCCATCTGTTCCCCCAAATGTGATAATTAGGAAATGATGCTGTCACTTTCAAAAGTGCGAAAGCAGTTCCTCCCCACCCCTCCTATTCCAGGCAGGAGGAGGAGCATTTATCCGTCCCCCTCCCCTCCCACCCCTCTCTCCCCTGCCACAGCTCTAAGTCAGCCCCATCCTCAAGCTCCAGGAGCACACGTGACACACAAAGCAAGCTTAGAAGGCAGCCCAGGTGCAAGGAGACCATGCTGAGGGCCAGGGGAGCTGAATGCAGGGTACAGGGACATCACCGTGACCACCCAGGCACCATCTTTACTCCTGGGGTCCTCACTGACCTCAGGTGCAGGGAGCTGAGCCATTACACTCCATGTTACAGAGCTAAGGGCTAGGGAGACCAATGGGCGTCTCAGTACTGATACAGCAGGTTGGTAGAAGAGCTCTTGTGGTGGACGACGGGCCAGTGCAGCTGTCAAATGGGCTGCCAAGATTAGTCCATGACAGGGCTGTACTAGGTTTGCACTCCCATACATCATGTAACCACATCGCAAGGCAAGATTTAGAGCATGTCATAGGCCGCTTGTGCCTCTTTTCAGTCAATAGACTCCCTAAAGGTGATGTCTGCCTGACTTGTACCCTAATATGTACTTTTGCCTATTCTTAAACTTCACATACATGGGATGACACAGCATGCATTCTTTGGTTTCTTTGGTCACCATAAAGTCTGGGAAATGAATCCATGTTATTGCAAGTAGCATTTTCCTCCCACTGTTCTACAGTATTTCAGTGCAGGAGTAGACCATACACTATTTACCCCAATCCTTTGTCTATGGATCTTTGACTTGTTTCCAGCTTTTGAGGATTATGTATCATGCTGCCATGAACGTGGCTGTTTTCACAGAATATATCGCCTGAGGAGGAATTGCTGGGCATAGGATATATGTATACATATATGTTTTGCCTTGATAGTCACAACCAAATGCGTTCCAGGGGTATACCAGTTCACACCACCACCAGAAATGTGGGATCTCTGTCAGCTGTTGCCTGGACTACTTAAACAAGCAGCTCCTCTGCTTGTGTTCTGATGCCTTCTCAAAAGCATCCACTTTGTAGTTAGTCCTCATTGTATGAGAAGAGTCCATGTGCAAATTCTCATCGCATTGCTGTGGTTATCTGCAGATGCACACAGCGGTTGAGTCACCCAGCACACAAGTTTGTCCCTGAGGTCCCACAAAGTACGTTGACACTCTGCCCTCTTACCTCACCACTACTGCGGTCAACAGGGTTCCTCTTCATCATTCATTTAATGACACTTTCCCCACCTTTTTGGATTCTCTGTTGGTAATGGTGCTCTTTAATATGCACACTCCTAGCAAGGAGACAATGGGGTATTTTGTGTAGAATATGCATGATTTAGATGAACAGTCTCTAGGCACTAGTCACCATGCTGGTGGTTCTGATCTCAGTCTTTATGGGTGCATGGCCGATGTTAACGATAGTGTCTTTAAACAATACAATAAGGTTATGTGCTAATCATTTAATGGACAAGTGACCAGAAGTTCACAGGAACCTAACCCTCTATGTCTCTAAGGAACAATGGTCTGTGCTTGCTAATTCGGTGCTCATGGTGACTTTTTTTCCCCAGTTGTGAACTCTGGGCCTGGGTGCTTTCCCTCAGCTCTTCAGTTCAAGGCTAGTGCTCTACCACTTGAGCCACAGTGCCACTTCCAGCTTTTTCTGCTTATGTGGTGCTAAGGAATTGAACCCAGAGCCTCATGCATGCAAGGCAAGCACTCTACCACTGAGTCACCTTCCCAGCCCGCTCATAGTGATTTTATAGGACATAACTATTGCAGACAGTGATAGTCAACTGTAGCACAAGAAGCTCAATGAATTTGATAATTTGTTTTCCATTCAAATTGTTTTTACAAAGGGTCTTTGAAAAAATATTTGCTCAGGCCCTGGATGCTCTAAAGGTTCCATTATGGGATTGCATCTACAGACTATTATCAAATGACAGCAAGTCTTTGGTGTTCTGAGTAATCCAAAGCTCGCTGACCTCTATTTCCCACCCAACTGCCTGGATGAGCACTGTGGGACCTTGTATGGTCAGGGCTCTCTAGAAAAAACAGAATCAATAGGAGAAAAGTAGGTAGGTCATAGATAGAGATTTTATTTATTTATTCACTTACTTATTAGGGAACTTGGTTTATGTGATGATGGAGGCTGAGACATTGCACAACAGCCTGCTTGCAAGCTGGAGATCCAAGGTGATCACATGGCTCCACCCAAGTCCAAAGACCTCTGAACACCAAGAAGCTAATGGTCTAATTTTCATTGCAAGTCTGAATGTAGGAGAACCCAGGGGAAGAGCCCTGGCACAAAGGCCAAAGAACCTAGAGCCCTCATGTCCTCAAGCAAGAAGTGAGTATTTCAGCTGCAGGAAAGAAATGGATGGATAGATAGATGGATAGATAGATAGATAGATAGACCATTTCCTTTTGTCTTTTTCTTCTTTCTGGGTCCACAGCTGATTGGAAGGTGTTCATCATACTGAGGACAGATCTTTCACACTTGGCTCACTAATTCACATGCTAACTTCCTTTGGACATACCTCATGGACATACCAAGAGGTGATGCCTTACAAATTCTTGTGGTATAACTTAAGTCAACCTTTGGCCCCATGTTAGTTCACCTGAGGGGCCATAAGAAAACACTACAGACTCACTAGACACTATGTTAAAAATAAACTATACAACTTATAAGTAGGGAGGGGAGGGGAAAATAGAGAGAACAAGGGAGGGGGTGACATAGTCCAAAAAGCAATGTACTCATTACTTGACTTCTGTAACTGTAACCCCTCTGCATATCACCTTTATAATAACAATATTTTTTTAGAAGAAAGAAACCACAGACGGACAGCTGACACAGCAGAAGGGTCTTTCTTATAATTCTGGCACATGGAAGGAAGTCCAAAGTCAAGATGCTGATAGTGTTGGTTTCACCACAAGGCCTGCTCCTTGGCTTACCAACGTCTGCCTTTTCACTATGTCCTGGTGTGGCCTCTTCTCTGCACATGCACATCCCTGTGCCTCTCTGTCTTCTTATGAAGACTGCACTTGGATTGGATTAAAGTATCACCAGTATAAGCTCCCTTAACCTTTATACCTTAATAGCCCTTATATCCAAATGTAGGCACTTTGGGGGCTGTGGTTTTAATACATAGATGCAAGGAGAAGAGTATAATTCAGTGGGCCCTATCTGGAAGAATTCATAGTGTAGTTCTTCATTTTTCAGAAGGTAATTATGATAGCTAAGTTTATGTGTCAACTTGACTGGGTTAGGGGATTCCCAGATAGCTGAGAAACATTATTCTTGGACTGTGGCATCATCCAATTCATGGTGAACTCAGAACCAAAGGTCTGAGGAATAACAATTCCTCTTTCTCCTTGCCAAGGCTGGATCAGTCACCTTTTCTTGTCCATGGACACTGGAGCTCCTTGTTCTTGAGCCTTTGATTACATTATACCAGTGCCACTTCTGTCTCTGGTCTCAGACCTTTGAATTCAGACCCTATTACCTTCCTGTCTTTCCAGGTTCGCCAGCCTGTTTGAGTTGACAGATTGCAGAACTTCTTTTCTATAATCATGTAAGCCAATTTCTGTAACAAATCTCCTCTTATATGTCTCTATGTATCCTGTTGAGGGTCCTGACTCTCCAGTGGCCAGGGAGGATTGTGGGGAGAGTGATGATGTGAAAGTCTGGAGGTTCTGATAGCAGCCCAATGCCTTTGCTGCTGCCTTTCCTTCCATGATCTTGGCTCACTCGACCACTGCCCGGTGCTGGCAGGCTGCTGCTGGTGGCTGGAATCTAAGACTCAGATGAGTGGGTTAGACTCTATGAGAAGCCTTGGCAAAGTCTGTCTGAGTCTCAGTTTACTCACTCCTGAAGTAGGTAAATCACTACTCTGCTCCAATCTCACCAGGTTGTTGTGAGGATCAGATAGACAGATTAACAGGAGAGCCTTTTGTGAACTATAAAGGGCTGCAACATGAAAGGATCCAGGCTGCTAATTGATCCACAAGGTCATATTGGCCTCGTCAAGAGCATATATGAAGGTGCTAGGGATGTAACTTAGTGGTAGAATGCTTACATGGCCTTCTCAAGCCCAAATTCTATTCCCAGTACTGCCCAAACAAACAAACAGAAGTCGAATAAACAAACAGAGTATCATTTAACAACTGCTGTGTGAATCAGATGGAGGCACCCTCTCAGTCCCACCCAAATAGCTACACAATTAGCACTAAGACTGAGCCATTATTTCCAATGGAAATTCCCAAGCCATGAAGCCTGGCTAACATTTAGATTGTTGAAGAAGATACTTATACATATGATATGTATTTGTTATTTGGACATCACTACAGGCTCCAGAGAAATGTATTACATTTTTTTTCAAAAAGAAGTGATTTTAAAAAAAGGGAGAGCAAAAGAACTAGACACGAAGATTGGATAATAGTATATAGAAACACAAAATAGAATTCTGGTTTAAAAATAATGAAAGAAATATTTCAAATAAGAATCAATACAGATAGATCAAACATGGTATGGCAACTCTGAATCTTAGTAAATTTTATAAAAATGGCAATATGATGGAATTTGATTGTGTGTGTGTGTGTATGTGAGTGTGTGTGTATGTTTGTGCGCGAGAGAGAAAGAGATTGAGAGAGAGATTGAGAGAGATTGAGAGAGAGATTGAGAGAGAGATTGAGAGAGGGAGAGAGAGAGAGAGAACTGGAACTTGAACTCAGAGTCCCTTGACTATCACTTGACATTTGTGTTCAGGGCTGGCACTCTATGACTTGAGCCACACCTCCATTTATGGCTTTTTGCTGATTAATTGAAAATAACAGTCTCAGACTTTTCTGCCTAGGCTGGCTTTGAGCAAGATAATCAGATCTCTGCTTCAGCACCCAGCTTGGAGTCTGAATATTAAGCAATTCATGATTTTTTTTTAAAGAATACTTAGGATAACATACTTATTAGATAGATAGCCAAGGAGAGAACACAGACCAATCTCTAGTTCTTCTGTGACTAGGTGTGCCTAGATCGGATGGTTATATTGTTCCATATTTGTCCCCAACAACTTAAACCAGAGTCAGATCCACCATGATTAACCCCCAATTGACCAACTGAGTTGCAAACCTAGAATTACACAGTTGAAATTCTAAATGTTTCAGTTCAGCTTAAGAAACAAATTAAACCAGAAAGCCTAGTTTTCTTTTTTTTTTTTTGTAATGAGGCAAATTTACTCTCATTAGTGGCAATTAAGATAAAGTATTAATGACTCTGTTTACCTTGGTGGGAAACGTAAAGGCAAGGCACTGTGTGAAGGCCAGGAGTGGAGCTCATTGGACAGGGTTTTGTCTGGACACTAAGGGCTTAGAAGTTTTTCCCTTTTCTCTGCTGGTAGGTTTTTTGGGGGGGAAGATGGAAGGATCCTCTGAGAACAACACTTTACATATGGGGAAACTGAGGCGCAATGTATAGTTGGGGCTTACTTGCCCACGGTTTCTTAGCAAGCTGGAACTCACCCCCTTCATTTAGCTGTCTCACTGGTAGGCAGAGCTTTTGCTGAGGGAAGTAAGTGGTGGAGGGATAGAAAAAAGGAGGGGGAGGGGCTGTTAATAGAGCATACAGTCTATAATTAAACGTATATAACAATTTTAGCTTTTCTGTTGTTGTTGTATGAAAAACCAAATTCCCGTCAGGCCCCTTTGGTGGATGAGAATAACTGAAGCAGGAATGTGCAATCATTCGCCAAGAACACGTTGCCCGGACATCTCACCTCCTGTTTGATCCACTTTATTCTCAGAGTCTCAAAGGTCACCCGGCCCTGCCCGTCCTCCCCTCCACATACCCAGTCACACTCACTCCAAACTCAGTGGAGTGGAAGACCAGGATCAAAGGGTGCTTTGGGCCTGATGGGGCCTGCCCACCTCTCCTAGGGCTGCCTGCCCCTGTGGGACCAGCCCTAGACCAGCTCCTTCGTGGCTTCAGGGCTGGGAAAGGGCAAAGCTGTGGTATTCCTGAGCTTGGGGGTGGAAGGCAGCAAGGAGATAATTAAGGGGTAGAGAGCAGTCAGGAATTGAAACAATTACCCAGCTAATTGAAGCCCAGTGGCCCACTTTCCCTGAACATCTGGGTGCCAGGCCCAGAGGGCTGATGGCCTCAGCCATCCAGGCAATGCGACCGAAGGATCTCCAGAACTGGGGCACCCTGGGAACCCATGAGGCTGATTTGGGGGGGCATATCTTCAACCATATTGTGGAGGAGAAAACAGCCATATTGCCAGTCACAGAGCTCCTTATCCACAGAGCTTCCCTTCAGGGACATTGGCTCAATCATTTCCTCATTCCTTTGCCATCTCTCTGCACAGTGATATGCCACCACACTGGGACATCTCTCTCCACAGTGGCCACATTTCACACATGGAGACACTGAGCCCTGGGGCTGTTGGAGGGACTTGTTCTGGCCACCCCAGAGCAGAATTGACTGGGATAGCCCAGGTCTTCCCATTGCTGGTCTAATTAGTTATTTCCCTGAGCCAGGTGATTCCTCAAATACCCTCCACCCCTATCCCCAAATCCCAGAGTTTGGCCGTGAGAGTCTCCATCCCCAGCCTTCCCTGCTCCACACCCCTCCCAGAAAGAACAATCTATTTGCCATCCCTAGAATGAATGTTGAGGTCCCCATTTCAGGAGCCCCGCTTTTGTGTTTGTTGTGTATACAAAGGCTGTCTAAGTTAGCACATGTGTTCCAGCAGCTTCTACCCCCTACCCCCAGCCCCTCTCCAAGGACCCACAGGGAATTCTGCTAAGATAATTATCTCCAACTGGGGTTTTGTTCAGTCCGCTGCTAAGACAACCTCCCCGTTTAGAATAATAAGGCTATGCTATTGAAGGCTAGCTGAGAAATATTTTTCAAACAAGCAATTCATGTATGTGTTTCACATATGCCACTCATTAAGGTTTATAAGACCTTTTGGTCTTCACAATAAAGCTTGTTTTTTTTTTTTAAGGTTAAAATCAGCATGCCCTTAGTTACTGCTAGCTCCTTCCCTCCCCGTTCAGATGGGGCAGAAATCCTAGGAAGTGTCGAAAGGGATTCCAGGAAGATGCCTCCTACCCAGCAGAAGAAAGAGTCAGAAGGGCCCCTGAGGGGTCCCCATGCTCCAGGAGCTGGGGTGCGGGCAGTGGGTCTGACTCCCACAGGCACACAGAGCTCTGGAATTTATTTTTAATATTATTATTATTATTTTAAGTTTTGTCGGTTGTGGGGCTTGAACTCAGGGCCTGGGCACCATCCCTCAGTTCTTTTTGCTCAAGGCTAATGCTCTAGCCCATTGAGCCACAGCTCCACTTCCTGTTTTCCAGTAGTTAATTGGAGATAAGAGTTCATGGACTTTCCTGCCCTGGCTGGCTTTGAACCAGGATCTTCAGATCCTCAGATCCTCAAATCTCAGCCTCCTGAGTAGCTAGGATTACAGGCGTGAACCACCAGCACCTGGCACAGTTCTGTAATTTAGCAAACAAATTCATCTTTCACCTAGTGATTTGTAACCTGGCCACATCTTAACCTCATCTAGAAGTCCTCCAAATCCAGGATAAGTTGGTCCAGGGCCAGAGGTTGGCACTGGGTAGTTTTTCAAGCTTCTTAGCTAACTTGGATGTGCAGTAAGGTGAAGCTGGCCTATGACCCCCATGGGTCACTGGGAAACCCGCAGGCTGGTGCAGGCAGGCAGCCCAGCATTATTTCCTCTCATCCTGGAGAGGAAGACACCAGGATCCTAACGTAGACCCAGTCAGCTGAGGTGTGCAGAACGCAGGTGGCACCTGAGTCTCAATCCGGGCATCTCTTCCCACCCTTCTTCCCACAGTTCATGAACGGTGATGGCTGCCAGGGCTTGGCACATGAACTCGTGATCCCAACAGACCGCAGAGATCAGTTTTGTGACTCCACTTTGCAGATGAGAAAAAGGATGCTCAGAGGGGTGGAATGGCACGAATGCACTATGCTATACAAAATATGGAAGCTCTGTTGCCAAAGGTTCTACAAAAGTTGGACAACTCAGACCACAGGAATTTGGCTGTTCACCTCTTTGCAGTGTGACCTCTCTGATCTGTGTTTGGAATAGTGTTTAAAAATCTTCTGCAAAAAACGGAGGCAAAGGTCCATTTACACATCTCCTATGTGTCAGATACTAAGATGAAGACACCTATATTGAAAGAAAATTTTGATCATGGAAGGCAAGTATTGCTCTCCCCAATGCGCAAGTGTGGCCAGGCTCGTTTACTGACTTTTTCACCCACAGTCATGGGTCAGATTCAAGTGCAATGTTTGTGGCTTTTTGCTACCCACCCAGGCTTTTCCACTCAGGTCAGGGTAGCAGGTATGACTGCCCAAACACAGAGAAGGAAGGAAGACTCAGGAAAACTTGAACATAATAAAGATAATTTAAAAGGTGCACCCACTTTTTTTTTCTGTGGCCTTGGCTAGATTTTTATTGTTTTTGAAGTCACTGTTAATTTGGTACCAAACATTTTAATCAATGAGTTCTAAGTTCACTATTTATGAAAACACTAAATGTGTTCTTGTGCTTTTATTGTAAGAACTTAATGTCTTTTAAACATTCTCCATCACACAGTTTTTTGCCTCCTAGGTTGTTTGTTTTGTGGTATCAGGGTTTAAATTTAGGGCATTGTGATTGCTAGGCAGGTACCTTACTGCTTAAGCCATACCCCCAGCTCTTTTGGCATTAGTGATTTTCCAAATAGGGTCTTTCATTTATGCTCAGACAGGCCTTCACTGTGATTCTCCTATCCACGCAGCATGCGAAGCTGGAATACAAAGTGTATAACCAGAGCATCCAGCTCTGTGTGTGTGTGTGTGTGTGTGTGTGTGTGTGTGTGCGCGCGCACACACACACACACACACACACGCACGCATGCGCGCAGGCACTGGTCCTGGGGCTTGAACTCAGGACACAGCTTTCTTTCTCAAGGCTAGTGTTCTACCACTTGAGCCACAGCTTCATTTCTGATGTTTTGCTGGTTAATTAGAGATAAGAGTCTCATCGACTTTCTTGCCCAGGCTGGCTTCAAACCCTGATCCTCAGATGTCAGTCTCTATAGTAGCTAGGATTACCAGCAGGAACCGCTGGTGCCTTGCTCATCCTGCCTTTTATTCATGGAGATGAAGTCTCTCAAACTTTTTGCTCGGGTTGGTGTTGAGCTGCAATCCTCCCAATCTCTGTCACAGCAGAAGTTAGAATATGCAAGCCACCACACCCAGCCTCCTAGATTCTTTTTAACACAGTCATAGGGCAGATAAAAGTAGAAATCTGTGATTAGGATGAGCTCAGGACCAGGACTCAGGACAGCAGGGCTGATCCCAGCTCTGAGCATGACTTCCGACAAGTTTCGTGATTCTTGTGGGCTGTTCCTTCCACCAAATTGGAGATTACAGTCCCTGTCCCATCTCCCTGCCAAGGCTGCTAGGAAGTAAGAATGACACAATCAAAATAAGACATTAACATCTACAGAGGGTTGTGCAAACAGGAGGGTTTGTTGCTAAGGAAAGTATTGCTATTTAAAACTAACAACTGTTTACTAACAGTGCTGTGAAATGTTCGCCATTATTCCCCTTGGGGGCGGGGGGAAGAGTTATTAGCTATGGAAAGCAGCATTGCCTTTGAATCCCAGGAGCTTGTAGTTGTAGATTGGAGAATGGCTCTCACTGGTCCATTTATGTTTGGCAGCTGGAGTATCCTTTGCACCAGATGTCAGGCTGGGGAAGATGTGGAGGCAGTCAGACCTGGAGGCTGCTTAGGTAGGGAGAGAGGCCAGTGCTGAAGCTTGGATAGAATGAAGCAGAATAGGGCTCAGGAGGGAACAGTGGGAGAAGAAAGAGGCGGAGCGTGTCAAGGGCATGCCATTTCTGAAAGGGATGTGGCAGTTGGACTGGTGAACTTTGTGTTTCTTCCTGTGAGCCCCTGCTCCCCTCCCTCACCTCCAGCCACAGTCTCCCTTCACATGTCAGGAGGGCCTTGACTGGGAGCTGCAGAGGGGGTGGGTGGAATCGGAGGATTTCTATGGAGTATGATAGAGGCCTTGGGTGGCTGGTCAACCTTCAGTTGTTCCAAACATGGAGCCCAGGACCTCCTGAGAGAACATTTGGAAAGGGAGTCACTCAGGGCAGGGTGTCACATGTGTCGGCCCCATCCATTCATCCATACATCCATTCAGTCACACATGTGTCACAGGCCAGCTCCGACTGACCCATGTACTTGGGCCAGCCCACATCCATTTGGCCTTTTTGCACAATCTTTGCAGAATCCATGCCTGGAATTTCACATTCTTACCACACTAGTTCAATGAAGATAGTGTTGAGCGGGTCTATTCTCTGTCACAAGACCTTTCCAATAGACCTCTTCTCTCTTGGTCTGTCTAGACATATGGCTGTCAGGCAGAATGAGGAGGACTGCTGCCAGTGGGTACCCACCAGCCTGGGAGGCAGGCCCAGTGGAGTGTGGGTCTTGTGACTTAGAGGCTGTGAACGCTTCCATAAAGCACCTCAGCCCAGGACAGAGACTCATGCTGACCCCAGATTTTTGCTATATCGCAGACACCTCCCAGAACAGATCTCCCTGAGATTTCCTCTCAAATGCACCCTTCCTCAGGGGTGTCTCTGAGCCTGCTCCAATCTCCAGTTCCCAGACAGCCTGTGCTGCTGCTACCAGACCTGTGCACATAGTACGCAGGAAATGGAGAGGCAGTGCAAGCTGTAGTGAAGTAGAACAGTTGAATCCCTCCTGGTGAAGCGATTTCCAGCAGCCATTGGCCAGAACGTAGCCCCCACCCAGGTGGTAGGGATGTGGCCTGGGGGGTGGGTGGCTGTTGCTGGGTTATGGGTTGTGGGCAGACTAGGTGGGGTACCTGAAACCGTGGCAGGATGACCATGAGGCATTCTTTAAATAATACAGAAGGGGTAGTGGCCCAGAGCCATGATGTTCACACCACTAGAAAGGAATTGCCCACCTGGTCACAAGTTGACATCAGCCCACCTGACCTTTTGTGTATCTGATTAATGCCTACTTTGTGTATAACCAGGACATACAAAACCCTGAGTGTCCCCTCCCTCGATATTCAGACTTCGTTCTGGCACTTTGTTCAGGTCACCAGCAATAAATTCTTTTATGCACTCTAAGAAAGTGGTCAAGGTCTTTCCCGGTTTGTGATACTGTAACAGTAGAGCACTAGCTTTGAGCACAGACTCTCAAGGATAATGCCTAGGCCTTGAGTTCAAGTCCCAGGACTGACCAGAACAAAAGGAAAGAAGGAAGGAAGGAAGGAAGGAAGGAAGGAAGGAAGGAAGGA
>NW_012267236.1:17316029-17339092 GCF_000151885.1 Dipodomys ordii
GAGGGAGGGAGAGAGGAAGGAAGGGAGGGAGGGAGGGAGGGAGGGAGGGAAGGAGGGAGGGAAGAAGGAAGGAAGGATCTCACAGGAACTTAGTCAAGTACATCACCAGATGACCATTGCATCGAAGGCAGGGACTTGTCATACATTTGGTATCTTAAGTGCTTGTATGTTGTAGGTGCTCAATAAATGGCTGCTCACAGATAGATATTTTTCCTACCTAAAATGAGAAAATAAATACTACTGGCCTGAAATGACTCTTTCTAATCGTGTTGTACTTCTGGCCAGAAAACCATGTGGAAGAAGTCTTTTCTAAATGACAGGGAGGGACACATTCAAGAAGAAGTGCAAAGGCTTCGAGAATGCTGGGCCCCTGAGTGCTAAGCTAAGTGGAGCTCCATCTTCAAAGAATGCAGGAAGAAATACAGCATTTACAACCTACGAGATAAGACAGACCACAAGGGATCGAACCAGTCAATTGCTTGTTTGCTTTTCAATAGGGAAAATAGTGACCTAATGAAAGATACTAAGGGCTGCTCACATTCCTAGAAAGAATTTTGGTAAAAACTGCACCCTTTTCATCTTGTAGTTGTGGCCCCGGATTTTGGGTCAAACTGCTACGGAGTAATTTACATCTCTTGAGTCTTTCTTAAGCAGAGGGTGCTTTACATACCTTATCCTATGTAATTAGTCATTTGAGGGAGATTCAAACCGGCCTGCCTGTAGTTATTTGGTTCTGGAATCCAGGGATCTGGGAGGGCTCAGGTCAAAGGTTTCCCATTATCAAAGTGTCCAGAATGACAGAAAGATCCAACGCCCGCCGCCTGACCTCCACCTCCACCTCCACCCCTCCCCTCTCCCAGCCCCAGCCAAGCCTTCTTCAAATAAACAGTTGTGGGTCCCAAACCCAGTTCCCTTGAAGCTGGAGCAGAAGTCCTAATTGTGGTTTAATGAGGCCCGGCTTTGCTCTCCTGAGCTGTTTACTGAAGCAATTTCAGTTTGCTCCTTCTGGCCAGAGATTGCAGCCACTTGCTATCCTGTTTAGGATAAATGTCACTATGGGCAAGAGGTTAGCTTGGGGGTGGGGTGCTTGGGTTCCCCTGCCCGAACTCTGCCACAGGAGCTGAGAGTACACCAGGGCCAGGAGGCTCAGAGTCTTGCTCCAAGGACTTCCCAGAAACATTCTGCAGAGGGTGGGGAACCTAAGGAGAGCTGAAGGCCCAGACAAAGCTCAATCCAGCTCTGTCCTGGCTTTTTAAAAAGCTTCCTAGCCTGGGGCTGGGAAGGTAGCTCAGTGATAGAGCGCTTGCCTAGCATGCACGAGGCCCTGGGTTTGATTCCTCAGTACCACATAAGCAGAAAAAAGCCGGAAGCGCTAGCCTTGAGTTCAGGCCCCATGACGGAGAGCAACAACAACAAAAACTTCCTAGCAGGAACACCTCATGGCCACTGGTGCAGGACAGGCTATTTTGGGATCCAGGTGTGTTGGGCCTTCTCCACTGCATGTGGCCCCCCACAGCTGTGTCCCCCACCCCCTTTTACCCCCCACCCCTCTCCACAGGCCATGAATGTTCTACAGTGTCTTAGGCAGCAGAGACTTTAAATGACTTTTGGGTTTTTTTTTTGTCCGTTGTGGGGCTTGAACTCAGGGCCTGGGCGCTGTCCCTGAGCTCTTTTGCTCAAGGCTAGTGCTCTACCACTTAGAGCCACAGCGCCACATCTAGTTTTCTGGTGCTTCATTGACAATATTTAAGTCCCATAGACTTTCCTGCGTAGGCTGGCTCTGAACTGTCCTCAGATCTCAGCCTCCTGAGTAGCTAGGATTACAGGTGTGAGCCACCAGCAGCCAGATGACACACGTGTGTGTGTGTGTGTGTGTGTGTGTGTGTATGTGTGTGTGATGGATCCAAGGAAAATGGAAGCATACAACCCCAGGCCCCAAGCCTGTCATTCATGTCTGTATCTTTCCTCCTGGGCCTCAGAGCAGATCAGGAGAGAAGAGAGAGAAGGAAGTGAACATTTACTGAGTATGGAAAAGCACACGGTATCTCCTGGAGTATTTGCATTCCTCAGTTAGGATCCTCAGAGGAGGAAACAGGCTTGAAGAGGCTGTGACACTTCTCAGATCACACAGTGGTAGACCCAGAAGAGATTCACAATCATTTATTCTCTCCACTAATCATTTATCAAAGGCTAACTCACTCTAAGGTATATGGTTCTAGATCGTGGTGAGAGATCCAAGAACAATCAAAGACCGGACCTCATGGAGATGAGATCCCAGGCCACGAAATAGATGATGCCCAAATGGATCGAAATATAGCACAACAGCTGTGGTCCCTGCCTAAGTCTCCTTCTGCACGCATTCACGACGTACATTTCTGGAGCATCTGGCTTCCGACCATCATCCCTCCACCCCACTCCCCCATCACGCTCATTTCCAGGAGCCGGACGTACAGGTTTCATTGCCTGCTGCCTATCCACACGCCCTCCATAAACCCTAAATGCTCCTTTGGGGGTTCATGCTATCCCCACAAAGGCAGTTCTGGTATCAAAGAAGAACTCTGTTCTCTGCCTAATGCCTGTGGAGCAGCTGTCCTCAACAGGACTGGAATCAGCCCCCAAACAAGCTAGCCCCTGGGGTTCTCCCGTCCTTCCTGGAGGTACCCTCTGAAGTTCCTGGCGAGGAAGTTCTGGTTCAGATAAAGGTTACCCAAATAGCTCCAGCCGCCCAAAATGTGGTGGGAGATTTACAGGAAACAGGGAGGGGCGGCGCCAGCAGGAGCCGTAAATCTCAGCTGCCCAAGGCTGGGGAGAGAATGCGCAGCAAGCACTAAATCAATTTCATTGGCGTGCTGCGGTGTCTCTGCACTTGGAGGTCGGGTCTGGAGTAGAAAGGAAACAGTTGTCAAACATCAGGAATGATGAGGACAGACACCGGAATCAGAGGGTTTGATTTCCTGTGCATCAGAGAGTTGCCTTGGCCATGGTCTTTCTCTTTAGAGTTCAGTCACCAAATGCCTCTGGCTTTGAGAATATCTACTCAGACTTTGAGGGCATTCGATTCCAGGCTGGCAGGATTGGTTCACTAGGCCTTTTTGTTGTTCTTGTGATAGTGGTGATAGTGGGTGCTGTCCCTTAGCTTCTTTGCTCAAGGCTGGTGCTCTACCACTTGAGCCACACCACCTCTGGCTTTGGGTGGTTAATTGGAGATAAGAGAATCGTGGACTTTCCTGCCCCAGCTCTGAATCGCGGTGCCAGGCCAGTCTGGGCAGGAAAGCCCGCCGTAGTCCCCATAATGATGGAAATCTAAAGGTAGGCAGATCACAGCTCAGGCGTTTCCTCCAGGGAGGAAGTGAGATTCTCTCCTAAAAATAACCAGTGAAAAACAGAGCTGGCGTTGTGGCTCAGCGACATGGCACCAAGAAAAGCACATGAAGACAGATGGGGCCTGGCTCTCTCTGAGAGGGAAGACACTTCATGTAATCACTTGATGGGAGTGGGTGAGAGGTTGAAAGAGCAAGTCTTCTAGGTTAGGTCTAGTGGCTACAACAAATAACCCCAGTGTCAGCGGCCTAATGCAACAGAGGCTACTTCTCACATGCATGAAATCCAGTGCACATGTCCTGGGAACTGGACACGCTTCTTCAGCAGGGGCAGGGACTGACAGTTCTCAGGGCAGTCTAGCCCAGCCATGTGTGTACTCAGGCTATCCAGGATAGGGAAGCTGGTCCTGGGGTTTGAACTCAGAGGCTGGGCACCGTCCTTGAGTCTCTTTGTTCTCAAGGCCAGTACTCTACCCCTTGAGCCACAGTTCCACTTCTGGCTTTTTCAGTGGCTTATTGGACATAAGAATTTCATCTCATGGATTTTCCTGCCCGGGCCAGCTTTGAGCTACAATCCTCAGATCTCAACCTTTGAGCCCAGCTCTTAGTGCAGGTCTTTTCCAGGGTGGTGGTGTACAGTCTTCAAAGAAGACAATAGGAGACATTGCTTTGGAAAATCCCTTGGCTGGCCTGTCTCACGTGCAGCCAGGTAATTTAACAGTAATGAAGCCATGTTTAGGAAAAGCTTCCATCTGCACTTTCCATCCTCCCAACAAGATCAGATGCTGTCTGAAAGCCACATGCATTAAGCAAGCTCACACCTGTGCCATTTGCCCCAGAGTGGTGGGGATGGAAGAGCAGGCCAGGGTCACTGCTGGTGGAGAATTCAGCTCTGCAGGGACTGGGGGTTTAAGGAAGAGCCAGCATGGAGCACTCCTGGTCTCAAGGTAAAAGAAAGTGCAAGGAACCAGAGACAGAGGAGATGAGGCTCCATGCTTGCCTGGCCCAGCCCATCAGCCCTGCACCACCTTACACAGCCTCTGTGGCTGCCTAGTCTCAAGTCTCAGTTTACCTAGTCTCTTTGGCTTCTCTGGGCATGCCCAGAGCTCTGGGGGAAGAATTTTTTAAAATCTACCCAAATCTGGCCACCATAGCCTTCCAAATTTCGACCCTCCATTTCTCTTTCACACTAATTTGTTAGTCTTTATCCATTAGTGTGTGTGTGTGTGTGTGTGTGTGTGTGTGTGTGTGTGTGTGCATGCCAGTCCTGGGGCTTCAGCTCAGGGCCTAGGCACTGTCCTTAGCTTTCTTGTTCAAGACTGGTGCTCTACCACCCAGCTCCACATCCGGTTTCTTGATGGTTAATTGGAGATAAGAATCTCATAGACTTTCCTTGCTAGGCTGGCTTTGAACTAGGATCCTCAGATCTTAACCTGCTGAGTCGGGGGGATGACAGACAGGAGCCACTAGCCTGTTCCTCCCTTTCCAGTTGAGGGAACAGAAGGAGGCAGCGCGTGAGCTGCTCAGCAAATTTAAGGCAGATCTGGGACAGAAACCAGCTCTCCTCTCCAGGCTGGGGCTCTTCCCACTTCACGGTGTCAAATCTGTTTACAAAAGAGAAAAACCAAAGGAGTTGTGTTTCTTCCAACTTGGTTTGCAGTCTCGGAGGTTTTCCTGGAGAGACAGAAGGAACGGGGGAGGCAGGCGGAGGGCGCTGCTGGGGACCGGGGGCGTCAGGGAAACGTGACATGAGGAAACACATTTGCAGGCCGTGAACATGGAAGAAAGGGAGCAATTTCCAACCCTTCAAGCAATTAGGAGAAAGATATCTCAGGAAGTGTTTTGTTGGTTTTTTTTTTAAGTGACCCTTTTCAGGAATATTCTTTTTGAGTGCACAAGAAGCCCACACAAGGATTACATAGAGCAATACGTAGTCTGGTTCCCTGATTTTTCTGCATAATTGATGGAATAGCAGCACAATCATTCTGGCTTTCATTAACAACTCGAAGACTAGTTTTCTTACTTGCCACACACCAAAAAAGAAAAGAGGAAAAAAAGAGCTGATCAGGAAAGATAAATTCCCCTGGAAGGGATTTACTTTAGGGCACCCCAATTGGGTCTGCCCAGATAAGGGCATGTCTCGTGTTTATGTCTATCCTGCTCACCACGCAAGAGGAGTGCACCCCCTTTTATTCTGGATTGCTAATTGCTTCAGCCCAGGATAATAGAAGCACCGTTATCTCCAGGATGCTCAGGAGGAAAGGGTGGGCTGCACAGGGGATGCTGGGTGTGGGAGAGGTAATAGGTGTGTGGGATCTCCAACGGGCTGATTGAATCCTGGGCTGCCATGACTTTGGCTCACCTTGAGTCTCAAGTTCCTTCTTTACAAATTGGAGTCAAAGGCAGCAGCCACTTCATGATATTTATACTCATGTCATGCTGAGCTTGGGGTCCAAGCAATAGAAATGGCCTAAGATCCTTCCATACAGACCCCTTCCTTCCAGAAAGAGCTCCCTGCACACGGGAAGAGACAATTAGAATGCGATGTGTTAAGTGCTCTGTGGGAGAATCTAGAAATAGAAACAGTGCTGTGGAGACCAGGGTGATTAATTATCTCTAGGAGGGAGGGAGTCTGGGGAAGTTTCCAGGAGGTGGATCGCTCAGGTGGGGCTTGCAGAGGAAGAGGGAAGGGCTGGTGTGTGGAGAGGCTCAGAAGGAGGAGACTGCAGGAGGTTCTGGGGCCCAGGCCTGCCTAGAGTGGAGAGGAGTGCTGCCCATCTGGTGTCCACAATGGCCACTCTGCAGGGCAGGGCCTGGAATCCTGATGGGGAGATAGGGCTGAGAACTTAGAGCTACCCAGAGCACTGACCTGAGGCCCAAGCCTCCTGCTCCTAGGGATTGGCCTGTGTGTGTACGTGTGTACGTGTGTGTGTGTGTGTGTGTGTGTGTGTGTGTACGTGTGCGGGGGGAGGGGCTTGAATGCAGGGCCTGAGTGCTGACCCTGAACTTTTTTTGCTCAAGGCTTGCACTCTACCATTTGAGCCACAACTCCACTTCTGGCTTTTTTTGTTGTTGTTAGTTAGTTGGAGATAATCTCATGGACCTTCCTGCCCAGGCTGGCTTTGAACTGTGATCTGTAGATCTTATCCTGCTAGGTAGCTAAGATGACAAGCATAAGCCTCTGGCACCGGACAGATGGACCTGAATTTACAACTGCCCAGACAACCAGCTCCACCTGCCCATGAGGGTCCTGGCTACTGTGCAAAGGAAACAGAAGCCTCCCAGCCTTCAAGTCCTTAGAATGCTGATCACAGGGGGCCTTGGGGCCAGTGGTGCAAGAACTGATATAGATGCCAAAGCCCAGAGAAGGGACCATCTATAGAGGAGCCCCAGAGGGCTGGGTGCAGCGCCAGCTGGGGAACTCGTAGCCAGATCTCTGCAATCAGACACACTTTGCCGCATTGTGCTCAACATGAATCGCACCCCCTAGAGGTGTTCAGGGCCCAGCCTGTGTGGTTATGTGAGGCAGATGTGACCCTAGCTCTCTGGACTGCTAGAGCTGAGAATTTCTCCAGTGGGTGATTCTTTTTCCATGGTGTTGACACAGAATCTGATGGCATTGGCCAATGCCCAAGAGCTGAGCACATCTAATCCAAGTCAGTAACAGGTGCCTCACAAGACCTCACTACCCAATGCTTATAGCAGGCAATACTGTGACACTCACTGGCTTTCTGAAAAAGAGAAACTGTGTCCTTGGTCAACAGACAAGGAGCCAGAGGTATCTTCACATCTGTCTCCCTGGTCAGTAGCAGCAAAGCAATCGAAGGGACCCAGGTAAGGGGAGATAGAGGGGTGAATGGTTGTCAGAGTCTTGGTGGGCTAGCCTGTACCTACCTCGTATACCAGGCTAGACTGTGGAAAACTGAGATGCATGGATGGCTCCCCCTCATTTCTAATGAAGATGTGCAGAACCCTGTCCTCATTCCTCAGATTCTGAAGACTTCTGGTTCCCCCAGCTTCTCCAGATCATTTGAAGTCAAGGGCTAGAGTCTTGTACCACAGCCCGAAAAACAGCCTGAAGAATTTCGGGAGCAGAAGACTTGTCATTTCATAGCCTGGTTTCACAGCTATGGTGCATGTTCGATACCCGTGCCCCACCCAAATCTGTCCACAGCCAACCCTGCTAGTGAACCCGTACAGTGGTGCCTGCTGAACCCAGGGGAGGCCTCTCACAATGGCCAGCTAATGCAAATGCATCTCTCCACCAGAAGGGGAGGTGTGGTTCAAGCAGTAGAGCAGCAGCCTTGAGGAGATAAGGCAGCAAGGGTGACAGGTCCTGAGTTCAAGCTCCTTTCTGGGCACAAATGTACTTCCTGGGTGTCAGGCTCTGATCAAGTGCTGCTTCATGTTAACAGAATCATTCTTCTGATTCCAATTCTCCCTTTTTTTTTTTTTTTTGGTGGGTTGTGGGGCTTTGAACTCGTCCTGGGCACTATCCCTCAGCTCTTCAGCTCAAGGAGAGTACTTTACCACTTAAACCACAGTATCACTTCTGGTTTTCTGGTGGTTAATTGGAGATAAGACTTTCACAGACTTTCCTGCCCAGGCTGACTTTGAACTATGATCTTCAGATCTCAGCCTTCTGAGTTGCTAGGGAACCACCTCTTTTTTTTTTTCCTTTTTTGCTGACATTGGGCTGGAACTCGGGGCCTAGGTGCTGTTCTTTGCTTTCTCACTCATGTCTGGCATGCTATCACTTGTGCCACAGTTCTGGCTTTACAGTAGTTAATTGTGGATAAGAGTCTCACAGACTTTCCTGCCACGCTAGTCTCATACTGTGATCCTCAGATCTCAGCTTCCCGAGTGTCTAGGATTACAGGCATGAGTCCTGGCTCCTGGCTCCAATTCTCCTTCTTTACTTGTCATGATGCTTCCCAAGTTCCACACTTGTTCCACACCAACTCCCCAGAGGACTCTACTACATGTCAAGGGGCCCATTCCTTAAGTTTCTTGTCATCGACACCTCAGAAGAACCCCAGACAGAGGGAAATCCTTACCACCTCAGATTATTTACAAACAAATTGTACTTGTTATGTTAGCTTGACTGTGCACTTTACATCCATTTCCTTCTTCACGCGACCACGTAAAAGTAAACAAGAGCAGACTGGTGATGGTAGCTCATGCCTATAATCCTAGCTTCTCCGAAGGCTAAGATCCAAAGATCAAAGTTTAAGGCCACCGTAGGCAGGAAAGTTTGTGAGGTTCTTCTTTTCAATTAACCAACCAAAAGACTAGAGGGAGAGCTGTGACTTAAATGGTAGAGTGCCGACCTTGAGCAAAAAAGCTAAGAGCACGTAGGCCTTGAGATCAAGCTCCAGTACCAGCAAACAAACAAACAGACAAACCTAAGCTAGTTTATTTCTCACACAGGGACCCTAAGGCTCAGAGCAGTGGGCTGAGCTGTCCTTTCAAGGCAAAGAGAGAGCTGAGCCAGAGTGCCAGCCACAGTCAGAACACTTGTGGCAATGCCCTACCACCTTTCAAGGGAGACTGAGAAACTGCAGTGCTTGTGTGCATGGCACCATTCTCCCTGGCTTTTTTTTGTTGTTTTAATCATGGATTTAAACGTTAAGCGTTCTTTTTTGCCCCTTCAAAATATCCTGCTTTCATTTGGCATTGGCTTCTGCAAATGCACTGTTTGAGAACAATATGAAAATCAGTCTTTCATCAGGACGTACTGATTGTTAAGCGGGATATTGGAGGCTCTCCTGTTATTCTTCCAGGATGGAGTGGAACAAAAGATGCTTGCATTTTAAACATTTGTTTTGAGAGAAAAGAAAGGGATATATATGTCCATGAAGTTTTCTTTTCCTTTTTTTTTTTTGTCAGTCGTGTGGCTTGAACTCTGGGCCTGGGCGCTGTCCCTCAGCTCTTCAGCTCAAGGCTAGCGCTCTACCACTTGAGCCACAGTGCCACTTTCTTTCCCTAATTTTTTTAAAGGCCCAAGCAGAGACAATTGGGGAGTTTTTCTATTTTGTGTTTCTCATGGTGCCTTGAATGGGAACAAAAAAGAGCACCCTGCTGTATGACTTTTTGTTTTTGTTTTCTTTGTTTCCTTTGTGTCAATACTGGGGCTTGGACACTGTTTGTTTTTGTTTGTTTCTCTCAAGGCTGGTGCTCTGCCACTTGAACCACATTTCCACTTTCTGGCCTTTTGGTGATTAGTTGGAGATGAGTCTCCCAGGCTTTCTGCCAAGGCTGGTTTCCATAATCCGCAGATGGCAGACTTCTGAGTAGGTAGGATGACAGGCGGGAGCCATCAGCGCCCAGCCCAGTATCACTGGACAATCTTCTCCTCATCCCAAGTTTCTCTTTTAGTCCTATGAGGAGATTGGCCTGATGCTTCCTCTGGTCCCTCCCACCAGAGACAGTATGAACAAGGCCTCCAATTTGGCTGTACTTGCACTAGGGACACAGTTTGCTATCTACCCACAAGGGCTTCTCTTCTTTTGGCAAACCCAGTCTTGTGTTTAGCTGCAGAGATGAAGCTCATGCCCTAAGCACTGTGATGGACAACGGTTTAGATTGTCTGGACCACACTAGCATCCATTCATTACACACCCACAAAGAGCTTTCCATGTGGAGCAGGCCTGGGAGTTTTTTTCATCTCTCTAGACCCCAGCCCTGGGGTGATATAATTAATATTCAGAAGCTTCAGGTGGTTTATTAATTGCACCTTGGAGAGTGCACCCCTGAGCCCCGAGGAAGAAGGGCAGTGACCTGTTGTCAGAAGTGAGAGCATAAACGCTCAGAGAAAGGACTTGGGAGGGCAAGCCAGAGTCCCACAAAATGGCTACGTGTTTGGAAGGCGGTGCTTTGCTTAGGGGAAAGGCACAGGCTTTGTGATCTGGGAGGTCCACCCTAACCAGGAGTGGCAGGGAGAAAGCACGTGGTCCAGTTTCTAACCCATACTGGGTATCCCCCAAATGCCTGCTCAGTTAAGGTAGAAGGTTATGGTCAGGCAGCACGAATTGATCTTTTAGGAAATCACTAAGCGTAATAAAATTATCTCATCCTTCACTTCTTTTTATTTCTCCCTCGTTCCTGCCTTAGTGCATGGAATCAAAGAGAAAATGAAGATTTGAGACGAAAAGAACTGCTCCTTCCCATGTGTTCAGCTTCCATGTGAGTGTCCAGCCCTGGACACTGAAGAAAGGGACCCTCTGGGGTTTTAAAAGCGAAACAGAGCCAGGTGCCAGTGGCTTATGCATGTAATCCTAGCTACTCAGGCAGCAGAGATCTGAGGCTCAGTGTTCAAAGCCAGCACAGGCAGACAAACCCAAGAGACTTCTATCTCCAACTACCAGCAAGATTCTGGAAGTGGAAGCCTGGCTCAAGTGGTAGAATACCAGTCTTGAGTGGAAAATGCCAAGAAATTCTCCTACTTTTCCTATCCCTTTGAGTCTACCCACACAACCAGTGCCCATGAAAGCCCCCCTATCTTCTGGGATATGGTATGGCACCGGAGTCTTTTAATTTTTTTTCTAGAAGCATCCAGAGAAAAGAGGATACACCCTGCCTTCTCCCCTCTGGGCTCAGCTAGCTGTGGCTTCCCTGTTCCTCCCCATCCCCTGTGCCCACTTCTCTTGGTGTACTTTCTGAGCTGAATCAGATGTCTGTCTTCCTGACACTAAGATCTCCTGGGGCCTGTATCTTTGGTTGGCCAAGAATGCATGCTGAACTAAGTTCAGTTGACTGTGGTCTGTGCAATTGATTTAAAGCATGCACAGTGGCCTGTCCAAATAGAGACAGAGAGTTGATGGTTTCAGCACTTGGTAGAGACTTGGGGGTCTGGTGTGAGCCCCTTCAACAGCTCTTTACTACCCTGCTGTCCACAACCCTGCTTGACAGTAAGGCTCTATATCCATTTCTGATGGCTGAACTAGTTACCATGCACATGGGTAGGGTGACATAGTGACAAATACACTGAAATCCCTTCCCTCCTTAGGTGGCCAAGGTGGCCTCTAGCACCAGTTCCTGGTCAGCTGCCAGCTCTCCTCTTATTGAGATGCCACAAGAAGACGTGGCGTCTATGGGAAGAGCCATAGTATGAGTACGTTTCCTGTCTTTCCTTAGGAAAATGAAGCCACCGTGCACCTTCTACCCTGAGAGGCAGTAAGGACTGTGCAAAGAGCTGAGGCTCTGTGATGTCAACTCCCTCAACCTTGATTTTCTTACCTGTAAAATTGAAGCAATAATAGCAATAATACTTAGCCTTGCTGTGGCTGAGGGGCTTAGCAGTGAGGGTCTGTACCAGAAGGCCCGGTATACAGCAAGTGATGAGTCACAGCAGCTTTGACTTTGATTGCTGGCAGCCACGTAATTCTGCTTAAAGGGAGCTGTGTGGACCTGAGGAGGTAAGTCAGGGAGGGGCATAGGACAAGGCATGGCTCCACCACATGGGACTCAAGGTAAATGTTCTGCGGAAGTTAGTTCCCCGTCTGATGCACTTAGACCTCTAAGGCAGGGCCTTCCTTTCAGAGAGCAAGTGAGCAACAGAGAATGAGCCCTAGCCCTGCAGACAACCCTGAGGGGATGCAATGCCCATGCCTGTCAGCACCATGCAGGCTGAGTCTGACTATGGCTCTGTGTTCCGGTCCTTCCCCTGCTCTTTGGAAGGCAAGCCTCAGCTCAATTCCCTCAGTGGATCATTGTTCCTTTGGGTTTGCCCCCTGTCTGGTTTTAGCCAGGAACTACAGGAGAGTCTTCTGGGAGGACAACAGTCCTGTCTCGGCAGCCCTCAAGAGCCTGGTGAGGATCTTCCTTACCCACCCGCCATCAAAGCAGAGTCCCCCGTGCTGCCACAGGAGCCACATCCTTGTGAGAACACCCGGGGTTTGTAGCTCTGCAACCCATTGGGCCATGGTTGTGAAGACTGAACACAAACAGGGAAAAATGAGCCACACCAAGACTTTCCCACAGTCATAAGGAAGGCCAGGCTGGAGGTTGCACTGCACTGACACAGAGGAAGTGGAAGGTGGACAGTGAAGGATGGGCATCTCTAAGGGTAAATCAGAAAATGTAGAGTAAAGGGGGAAATGAGGGGAACAAAAACAGATTGAAATCACTTCCTTAAAAAAGCCTTGCTTTGCTGGGCCTCAAGAATATAGATAGTCCTCTTCAGAAGTCAAGATTTCTGTGGCTTTACCAATAGTGCTTCATTTTAAGAGGCAGCAATTTTAAAAAGTGAATTAATACTAATTTTCTCCATCTATTTAAAAAATGTTGGATCTATGGGAGGGCAGAAATGGATTTCTAATATGTTAGTAGGTTTAATTTTATTTAATTGTATAAATGTTTTGTGATGGATGGGTTATTGAAAAAATGAGTCTTTATTAGTTCAGGGATTTTTTGTTGTTGTCATGGGCTTGAACTTTGGGTCTAGGCGCTCCTTGAGCTCTTCTGCTCAAGGAGAGTGTTTTACCATTTGAGTCACAGCACCACTTCCAGTTATCTGGTGGTTAATTGGAGATGAGTCTCATAGACTTTCCTGCTTGGGCTGGCTTCAAACTAAAATCTTCAGATCTCAGCCTCCTGAGTAGCTAGGATTACAGGTGTAAGCTACCAGAGCCCGGCTGTTTGAGGATTAAAAAATTTTTTTTCACTATACTTTTGGATTGTCTTCATGCTTTTATATAGTCTATCTCATGGGTGGATAAAAGAACTTTTGGAGGGTACAAGAAAGTTCATTCATATTTCTTTGCTAATAAAATATTGGCATCATTTTAAGTATGTGAAAAATTAAAAAGATTTCTAAAAAAGAGAGAATGCGTATGCATATGCATTCAATGTATAGCCTACAAAATTAAGAAGTAAGAAGGGGTTGGGAGGGGAGGGATGGTTGAGAATGCCAAAAGGAGTGACTTGGATCCAAATGCATTTCATTTATAAGCTGCTTTGGCAACTCTTTTGTTCAACTATTTAAAGATAATAAAAATAAAAAACAAAAGGCAGGCTCTGGTGGTTCACACCTGTAATCCTAGCTACTCAGGAGGCTGAGATCTGAGTATGGTGGTTCAAAGTCAGCCTGGGAAGAAATGTCCCTATGTGACTCTTATCTCCAAATAACCACTTAAAAACTAGAATGGTGCTATGACTCAAAGTGGTAGAACACTAGCCTTGAGCAAAAGAGCCCAGGGATGGTAGCTCCCAGATACTGAACTTAAGCCCCATGACAGACAAAAATAAATAAAGTAAAATAAGGGAAAATTTTTTTCTAGTGCTTTGAATTTAGTGTAAACACGGAACTGAGATTTGTAGAATGAACCAGGGGCCCAGGTGCTTTGCTCTGGTTGTGTTTAGCCCTGGACTCAGAATGTAATTATAAGCACTAGATTCCCACCCATCCTAACCACTACCCTCTGCAGGGCAAGGGTAATGTCTTGTGTCCTCAACACATACCCTGACCCCTCCTCTCCCCCTACCCACCTTGAGGCTCCATCTGTGAATGAGTTGAGGCTGAGGGCAGTGGCAGAGGAGGGTGGAAGTCAAAGGGCTGTGCTAGATCATTTCTGCTCTCTCACTGGTATAGGTCTCTCAAAACCCAGAAAGTGCTGAAGATCTGTCTAAAGAAATCATTTGGAAGGCCTGAAAGAAGACAGGATGCCAGTGGGAGCCAACAGAATCTTTCTCAGACTTCTATACTAGCCCATCAGATGCCAAGGCTATGAGAAGCTAAAATACCAGATGACAGAGGAAGGCAATGGGTTTGAGGTAAAGACTGGAGGTGAAGAAAGAGAGAGCCAGGAGGAGAGGCCAAGTCTCTCTCTCTCTCTCTCTCTCTTTCTCTCTCTTTCACACACACACACACACACACACACACACAAAGAAGAAGGAAAGATGGGAAGGAGAAGGGAGGAAGGGGAGCAGCCCCCCTTCCCCACCTGAGGAATGATGGGAGAAGAGCACAGCCACTTCTCATGTCTTCCACAAAGAATGTTCCTTCTATTTCATTTGACAAGCACACAAGCGCTCTCCACACACTGGGCTAGTGGGTAGTCCATGGTTTCCTTCCAACATCCTTTCTTCCTTTGCCTCAAGAACAAGGCTGTGTCTGTCTGTCTATCCATCCATCCATCCATCCATCCATCTATCCGTCCATCCATCCATCCATCCATCCACCCATCCATCCATCGGTTTGGTATTTCTGATGGATCTGTATGATGAGACTTTGGGTAAGAATTCTGGTTGGGACTAGACTTGCAGATGATTCCATGTACTTCTTTTTTGGGGGTCCCATTTATTCATGTCCCCCTCCTCTGGTTGAAGCCATGTTCTGAGCATGGCTGGAAGCCTACTTTCTAGAACAAAGCAGTGATTTCCTCCAGCACCACTGCCACCTTCCCCCACCCCCTCTTCAAGTCCTCAGGGAAGGGCAATTTGTGGAAACGGAGCTGCTGGGTAATAGATTTCTCTGTCAACATGATGAGTGAAAGAAAGGAGGAGGTAATTACCAGTAATGCACTTCAATTATGGCTCTGCCTCCCATCCCCCAACCCACCCCAGCTCCTTGTCCCCATTTAATTTTCATCTAAAACAAAACAGTTGCCACAGACCCAAAGCTAAAAACAGAAATCCCTTTCAGCTCTTGGCAAATTAGCAGGAATGTCTTATTATGGAAGCTGTGGGCGACAAACTTCTTCCAGAGCAATACAGGAAACGGGCCTCCAGCACCCGCACCCTGGCGGCCGCACCATCCTCCAACGCTCCAAGCAATTAACCTTGTCCCTCCAGGCCCCAATCACCCTTCCCCTGGCAGGCCGGGCCTAGCCTCTTTCAGAGCCGCTGCCTGAGGAATTCTGTCACAAATCAGTAGCACCTTGGAGGAGGCCTGAGGTCAAGGGACTTCCTCGCTGCACAGGAAGACGTGTTCTATTAGAAAAGGGAAATGTTCTTGGTCCCTCAGATCTTGGGCAACGAAAAATAAACTAATAGGCCTTAAATTAACTTCTTCTTTCTTTTGCTCTAGCCTTCTCTCCTCCCCCCTCCATGCTCCCCCTCCCCAATTTCCCACTAAGACTTTTCAACTTGAAGGAAAAGCATTTATTATCTGAGAGTGACACACAGGAAATTAGACTTATAAATTGTGTTTAAAATGTTATAGTTTCCAACTATCTTTAATGCTAATCTTAATGCTAATAGGCTGTGAGATATGTGTTTTGACTTGAGAGATTTTTTTTTCCCCTTTCTAATTAATTCTCGGCTACACCACATGAAACATTTGTGGTGGAGGAGTTCCAGGACTTACACACTGCTGGAGAAAGAGACTCCTGTGGAGTCTGAAATGGCCATTTTCCCATAGAATATTCTAGAAGAATTCTTTTTGGTGAGTGCTAACCTAATCCAGCCGGAGAAGCAAACGCTTCTCTCTTGCAAAATGTGAAATAAAGGCCTTGTGTTGCCCTGGCATTCTGACCCCCCAGTTACCTCCAGGGCCCTGACCTTCTACGGTTCAGACGCACACGGTTTATGCCCCTGTCTGAACAGTCCTTGATGTTTCCCACGTGTGCCAGGATCGCCCACCACCACCGCTCGCGTCCCTCCCCCAGCTGGAATGTGGTCCCGGCTCCAGCATCGCGGTGTAGTTCCTACAACTGCCTCCTGGGCCAGCTCTTTCAGCACTGATGTGTGTCTGCTTTTCAACACTGCTGTTTCCATAGGAAGACTGGCATCCACAGGTGGGCAATACTCCCAGAGGCAGGCCCAACTCGCCTGGCCCCTGTGGCCTGTCCACCTCTACCGGCTAACAGGAAAGACAGAGTCAGGTGGTGTTGGAAGGAGGCAGGAAGCCCAGGCCTCATGTTCACATCCATCAACATGGCAAGAAGGATGGGGTGATGTGGGACACCACACACACACACACACACACATACACACACACACACACACATATAAGCATGCATATAACATTTATATCATTTATACTTATATTTATGTTAACCATTTATTTATATTTATATATGACATACATGTATTATTTATATGCACTGATATAATACATATAACATACACATATATAGTATAGACCACATGTAAATATATACTATATAAATAATACATCACACATATATTTATACGTTATTTTGTATATGTATATGCATGTTATATGTATGTATTTATATGTGATATATTATATGCGTTATTTCTTTATTTTCAAACAAGTCTTCAGATATGAAAACAAGGTGTCTCTTCATGGAAGAGTTTGTCTACTCGTGCCCTGAGGTGCTGAAATGTGGTGGTAGTCCATTAGAGGAAATAATTAGCCCACTGGGCTGAATACTCCACTTTCTGGCACTAAACGCAGTACCCTGAAGTGGGAGGCGAGTCTATTCAATGGTGACCCTAATCAGCATGATGGTCTCCTACTCTGCACAGAAGCCCAGCCCAGAGTTTCTCGTATTTACTTTTGAGCAGAGATGGTGACATCTCTCCTTATCAAACACATCCTGAAAAGTGCATTTGTGTCCACAGCTGTGGCCTGAACTCAGCTGAGCACAGGACAGTGGGGACCGGACACAACTCAATTCCGAGGCATTAAATCGGCTCTTTCACAGGGCTGGCCAACGGAACCACTCACCCAGAGCCTGGGATGGAAGTCTACAAAGCTTCAGGTCTTGCCTCCCCTGTACAATCAGAGTTTCCAGCTCAGTGAGAGAGACAGGAAATGAATGAAACTGTGACAAATGTTAAGGTAGAGGCATGTGTGTGGTTTGAGGATTTAATCACCTATGTTGTGCCCAGGGGCACCCCAACTGGACTTGGGGGAGATGCCAGGGGTCAGCGAGGCCTGACTGACAGCACTGGCCAGACGCTCCATCAAGGCCCACTCCCACCGTGCTTCTCTCCTGTCCATGCCAGCCCTGCCCTGCTCCCAGCCCAAGGCTCCTTGTGTCTCCTGGCCCAGCTCATGAATTCAGTGAAGGCTTGTGCACATGTGCTGCAAACTGTCTCAGGTATAGGGCGGTCACCATGGTAGTCCTGCTTCTCTGGCTCATCTTAGTACTCTCACTGAGGTCTGGTGGACAGACACATTAGAAACAGACAACAACCGTGGAGCCCAGGGTAGACGTCACAGGGACCTCAGGGCAGGAGCACCTCACCCAGTGTTGGAGGGCCGGGGAAGCTTTCTAGAAGTCACACTGTGTTAAGTGACATCTAGGTTAAGATTTGAAGGAAGAGTAAAACCGGGGGGACAAATGGGATGGGAGAAAGGGGAACCTCCTGACTGTAGGCCCAAAAGAAGAGAGAACATGGTCTGATTTGAGGTACTTTTGGGGATTAAAAATTTTTTTTTGTTCACACACAGGAAATGAGAGCCTAAAAAGTGACCTGTAGCTAGATTTGGTAGGGACTGTCTGAACAGCCAGGGAAGGCACTAAATGCTTTAAGCAGTGGCAGGAAAGGTCTTCTTTTGTGATCTGGAAGGTTAATCCCATTGGACTCTTTAGAATAGACTGGAAGTGGGCAAAAACAGAGATGGTGTCAGTCACCCAAGAAAGAGACCCTGGCAGCCTGGGCTAATGGCTGAGCAAGGAATCAGAGAAAAGAACTCGAGACTCTATCTCAGTCCACGCAGCTGCTCGAAAAGTGTCTCGTTAAATAGTCACTCCTCTTTTTGTATTTTAGATGTACGTTTTACTTTTAATTAGCATGCATTTATACCACAAAGGATTTTCATTATGATAATCCCATAAATGTATACAGTGTACTCTGCACCAGTTCATCCTGGAGTATGGCCTCATGTTCCCTCTCCCCTCCCCTCTTTCAGCATGTCCAGTGGGTTTTATTATGCTGTCTTTCAATGTGAATACCATATTTTTATTCTCTTCATTCCTCAGTATCCTTTCCCCCTCTTCCAGGAACCTCTTACATTCCTAATCTTTTACATTCATGTTCCATCATGATGATTATTATCATCATCATCATCATCATTATCATCCTTCTCTTCCTCTTCCTCCTCCTCCTCATCATCATTTTAAGTCTAAATTCCACAAATGAGCAAAACCTTCTATGATACTTGACTTTTTTGAGCTTGGTTTACCTTGCTCTGATGATCTCCAGTTCCATCTATTGTCCCACAAATGACATGATTTCATGTGTTCTTTATATCTGAGTGATACTCCACAGAATGTGTATGCATGTAAGTATGTATGCATGCATATGTATGCACACACATACACACATGTGCACGCACAAAAATGTGCATGTATGTGTGAGCATGTAGGGATGCATGCATGCACATAAACATACATATCTGTGTAAGTATGGATGGATGTGTGTGTGTGTGTGTGTGTGTGTGCACGCGCACTATATATTCTTTATCCACTCATTGGTTACTGGGCATTTGCACTGGCTCTGGAGCATAGCTATTGTGTATACAACTGTGGAAAGCATGGACATACAGGTATTTCTCTGTATATTAGTCTACATTCCTTTGGATATATACCCAGTAGGAAGACAGTAGGGGCGAAAGGCTGGTCTATTTTCAGTTTTCTTTTTGAGGAACCTGAACACAGATTTCCATAGAGGTTGTGTGAGTTTTCATTCCTATCAGCAGTGTACAAGGAGTCCTCCTTTTCCCCTGCATCCTCACCAGCATTAGTTATTGTTTGATTTCTGGAATTTTAGTGTGCTTTTGTTTTGCATTTCCTTTATGGCTTCAACAGGTTGAACATTAGCCATCAGCCATTCGTACTACTGAAAGCTGTTCAATTCTCTTGCCCGTTTATTAATTGGATTGTTTTTTTTTGTTGTTTAATTTGTTGGGTTCTTTGTATATTCTAGCTATTAAGCTTTCATCTGTTGAACATCTAAATATTTTCTCTCAGTCTGTGGTTCTGTTTTCTCCCATTAGGTCTCTTGATTCTGGTAATTGTTTCTTTAAATAGGCATAATTTTTTTTTAACATGATACAGTTCCATTTGTCGATTATTTTCTGGGCAATGAGAGACCTCTTCAGAAAACAATTGCCTATTCCTGCTCTATCTTCCAGCATTTTCCTCTAGCAGTTTCAAATTTTCTGGTCTTGCATCAAGGTCTTTGCAGAGTCAGAGCTAGGGACCTAGTTTCATTGTCCTATGTAGAGATAAGCAGTTTCCCCAGCACCATTCCTTAAAGAGGTTGTCTTTTATACCCCAGTGCATTTTTTAAGCTCCTTTGTCAAAGATTAGATGGTTGTAACTCTGTGAAATTATTTCTGGGTCTTCTGTTCCATTGGTCTTTATATCTGTTTTTGTGTAAGTACTGTGCTGTTTTTGTTACTATTGCTCTGTAGTGTACTTTGATGTGTGGTATTTGTGATATCTCCAGCATTGTTCTTTTAGAGACTTCTCTTCCAAATTCTTCACTGGCTCTCGCTGCCTACAGATGAAGGCCAAATTCTTTGAAATGAAGACTGTTTCTATTCTAGTTCCTTTGAGTCTTCCAGAATGGTATCATTTGTCGCTATTTCTGGATCCAAACCCTTCTCCTGGCCAACCTAGAACTGTTTATAACCTCAGCTCAAGTATTACCATCTCCAGGAATCAAATTCACTTTTGTCCTCCTTTAGGCTATTTCCTCGTTGGCTATCTTCCCATCCACTGGGCTGGGAGTGTTCCAAAGAAAGGACGCGAATTATTCATCATGGTGTGCCAACTAGTCAGCATGGCACATGTTCAGTAAACATTTATGGAGAAAAATGAGATGATACAGGCATAGTAACACACAGTGGTAATCACAACTTTAGGGAAACTGAGGCAGCATGAGACCAGCTTCCATTACTTATCAAGAATCTGTCTTAGACTAATAATAATAATAATAATATAGGACTAGAAGAATGAACATTATATGTTGAGGTACTTCCAAGCAGATGAGTGATTTCCATTTTTTTTCTCTAGAAGACTTATATATATAACAAATACCTCCTAGGATTCTCGTGTCTTCAGAGAGAGAGAGAGAGAGAGAGAGAGAGAGATTCATTCCTTTCACATATAGCTACTAGAGAGGGTACAGTATTTTAGATGGCTCTATCCAATTTAGCATTCAGGAATCCATGTAGACTGATGTTCTGCCATCATTAACACGTGATTTCAGAGGTGAAAATGGGCAAAGTAGTATTCAAATTTTGTAAGTTAGATCTAGAAGTAGCAACTCTTCTTTGCTCACAATCTGTCATGTGTCTGTATCCTACATCAAGGAAGGCTGGGAAATGTGGAGCAGCCATGCATCCATATCTCCAGGAGATCTCACTCTTTATCACAAAGGTCTGGCTCAGAGGTTATCAACCTGAGGCCTTCCTAGCTCCCACACTTCCATAAGGATTCTCTCCTCTTTAGCATCCAAGGATCCTTTTACTTCCCACAACATGGCAGAGGTCACTTGTTCTCCTGTGCTTCTGTCAGTCTCTCCTCTTCAGAATAACTAAGTCTATCCTTCCTCCTCCTCCTCCTCCTCCTCCTCCTCCTTTGATTTTGTGACAGAGAAGGAGAAAATATCTGGAGTAGGAATCTGAAAAGTCATTTGTCTCTGGTGCTAGCTCATGTAGCCCTTAATGTAACCCTTCTCCCTCTCTGGTTCTGTTTCTTTTCATACAAAAAGAAAGAAGCTGGTCAAGGTGCTTTTGAATGCCCCTTCTACATCACCTGTGTTGTTCTAACTGACCAGCCTTCACCCCACAGCTCTGAGCTTCCCATCAGTCCTGTACTTGGGAAATTAGAATGTGGGCTCACCTTGTGGGGATGGCCACCACCAGATGCACTGGTAAGCCTAGGAGGGGAGAGAGGAACAGCAAGGTGGAAGGTCTGAATTCAAGTCTCTGCTCCATTATTCTGCAGCCTTGTGAAATGGGTATGTCTCTTTGAACCTCCTTATAAGAGGGCCTCAGTTCTTCCTATTTTCTTTACCTCCAGAAGAACGAGGGAGGAGCAGAGCAGAGATGAAACTTTCATGAGAACTCAGCTCAAGCTAATGCATCCATACTTCCCATGTGTGAAGCAGAAACGGATGTCAGGGTACACATGACTATGTCAGAGAAGTGGGCACAGAATGGCATATGTCACCTCCAAGTGACACATTTAGGAGCCATGGTGCCACAGCGACAAGGACACCACACAATAGAAGACATCCTGCTCCCTGAGTCTGCAGTAAGCTTACAATTGATTCTGAAAATGCAGACTTGAGAATGAAAGGAGATGTGTATTCATCACAGTAGGTATGAACCAACTGGCATTCGGAAAATTAGGAGTTCTCCCAAGTTACAGAGGGAAGCCCATCCATCCAGCCTGGTCTCAAGTGGATAGCTTATATTACATCACATCTTCAAACCTTCAGGGCTCATCGATCATAGGAAAACTCACTCCAGTTAACACTCACGGCTTCAAATCCAGTGTCCACAGACATTCTGTTGAGGGGGTAATAGCTGACACAAAAGGAGCAATAGGTTTGAGAAACTAGTCACCGAAGATCACACATCGTTTGAATATCCTGGCCTGATTCTGCAGGTTCTATCTATGTCACATGGTCACTTTCCTTATACCCAGCAGAGACTCCCCAGCCCCCAGAAGACCCAATGAGAAGAGGTCATAGTTCGAAAGTCTCCTCCCACCCCACCCCCACTTTCAACGCCCAAGATGACAACCTTCTTGCTTCTTTCTCTACCTGCAGGGTTCTGAAGGGAAATGCCCATATTTCATTGGAAAGAAAAAAAAAAAGATCAAACACCCTCCCTCAGTGACTTTAACTTATTTATGGGTTAGATTTTTTTTTCTTGGATCATTTCCTTTCATTCCTGCCAGAAGCCCTTGCCTGCTATCTTCCCAAGTTATTAATAAAAGAAGTCAGACGGTAGCAAGCTCTGCGGAAGGTTCTTGGCTCCTGCTGCTGTGTTTGGTTTGGGGCTGGAAACAGATGTTTTCACCCAGATCACAGACACTTGCCAGGCCCTTCACTCCATCCTGTATTCAGATGAGGACAAAGGAATTTCGAGGACAAGCCCTCTTTCCAACCCCAACAGGGAACAAAACAATAAAGAGTCACATTCACACAGTGCCCAGTGCTCTTTGCACACCTGGGCCTTGTGTCCAGCTCTGTGCTGGTTGCTAAGAACCCCATAGTGAGCAAGCTACACACACACACACACACACACACACACACACACACACTCAGAGCTCTACCTCATACTACCTCAATGGAGTGCCATGTGTTACAGTGTCTGGGGTGGAAAGGGTAGTGGTTCCTTCACATAGCTAGCTCTCTTCTTACAGCCAGGGTTAAGGTTGCTCCATTTTTTTTCTTTTTTTGCCATGTGTTATGGAGTTCTGAATTTAAAAACTCAATGGGGAAGTTTTAGATGGATATTTATAGCAAGAATACTCCTTGGGCAACAATGCTTGATAAGAAATGTACTCGTTATCTTGCCCATGTAATTGTAACTCCTCTGTATGGTATTCTCACAATAAAAAAAATTGATTAACCTGTAAATATATATATTAAAAAAAGAAATACTATAATAAATGTCACTAATTCCAAGAGAGGTGATCTTATATCCTCTTACAATAATGCATCTCTGAAACTGTCAGTTTAAAATTAAATAAAATTTGCTAAACACACACACACACACACACACACACACACACACACACAAAGAATACTCCTCAGATCTGTTGCAGCAAAGGTTCTGATGCCCAGAAGAGAAAAATAAACCTG
>NW_012267236.1:17340950-17413317 GCF_000151885.1 Dipodomys ordii
GCTCCCATTCTTCAGATACAGCATACACACCACACACACACACACACACACACACACACACACACACACAAGAGGTGGGATGAGCCCTAGGTCAGCCACGTCCCCACAGTAAGACTTCAAGATGAGGGTCCCATTCCTTTGCTTCTTAGAGCCTCCATTTTCTCTTTGCAACTGTGGGTGTTCATTTCAGATTCTCTAGATGGCTGGGAGAATAACTTGTGCATAGTATCACCATAGCTATCAGGAGTAGGTGTCAGTAACTGAATGGGCAATTGGACAAATGTGTGGTTTGGAGCCAGACCCGTAGCCCTCTGGGCTTGCTTTCCACCCCGGGGGGCGGGGCAGGGTGCCCATCCTCGCCAGCTCAGAGCACAGGGGCGTAGTGGAGACAGAGCCCAGCCAAAGGGAGAAATGTGAGCCCACTTTTTATGCTGGAAGTCCTACTTTGACTTGTGCTCTGTCCTGTGGGGTATGACTGGCTACTCACATGAGGTCAAAGCCCTGCACATCCGCGGTGATGAGGATCGGCGTGGGGCTCAGCATGATGTCTGTGTTCATCAGACACCCCCAGAGCAGACTTCAGCAATTCTGAGGGTCCCATCTTGAGGATGGTCTCCCCTTATGCTACAGCCTTACAGCCTGGCTGAGCCCCTCCGCCCCCACCCCCTCCATGTGCTTCTGATTGTGCCTTCACCCCGTGACATCACTGGAACACTATGCCTGGGTTAGGCTACCCACCACTGGCTGGGAGAGCAGGAACTTTGGGGCCAGAAGAATCGGATAATGGAGAGCAGTCTGACTTTTCTCTCCCATATCCAAACCCTCTCAGGATGTTTCCCAGCTCCCTTGCAGCCTGTAGTCCCGGCCATGGTCCGTAAGGAGGTCAGGCCTAGGCCCCGGGCCCTGACCCTTCACCTGACTGCCTCTTTGTCCCCCAAGCAACCCAGAGAGACTTGGTGCCTTGGGAACTGAGGACTGCCTCTCAGCAGAGCCCTTTGGGCTCATGGGTCCTTTAGCCTGTCCTGGGAAAACCCGGGGAGCAAGGCAGGCACTGGGCCCAGGTGGGAGATTATTGAGTGAGTTATCAAAACCTCTGCATATGAGACCTGGCTCTGTGTTTTGGGGATCTGGGACTCTGGGATTCAATTTCTCTTCCCTGTCACCATGACCTGGACATGGATAGTCACAGGCCCCACAGTCCACATGTGTGTCCTTACCTCTGCCCTCCAGGGCCCAGGCCACCACCCAGGAGTCACAGCTACATTTGGGTTGAGGTAATGCCACCCAGGGTGTGTCCATCTCCAGAGGAGAGAGTCTCGAACACACCACTGTTCTCCAAGAGCGCTTCAGACTAGCCAGGACAAGATAGCCACCTGTACTCACATTCCGACAGGGACCGAGAGAGCAGCAGCCCAAGCGCCCTGTATGGAAGCAGGCAGGACTCAGCCCCAGCAGGGGCTCCTTGGAGGGCAGGGTGGGGATGTGTGGTCCACACAGAGCTGAGGAAGGCCAGTGGACTCCCCGTGTGCTCCTCCTAAGGAATCACTCAGGATTCTCTAGGATTTGTTTGCTTGTTTTGTTTTGTTTCCAGGGAAGATCCCAGGGATCCCCAAGACAGCCTCAGAGACTCTTTTTACCCAGGAACTCCTTTTCCTGTAGGACCACCAGCCTGCATCACTGTGTCCTTCCTCTGTGGCTGGTCACAGGTGAGTGTCTCTCACCTGGATGCCCAGGTGAGAGCCAAGCGAAGAGCAGGCAAAGGATTCTGAGAGATGAACAGGTTAGGGATGGGTCAAGCCACGGGCAACTCTCTCTGTGTGTGTGTGTGTGTGTGTGTGTGTGTGTGTGTTCATGCATGCATGGTGGAGATGGGGCTGGAAGTGACTATTATAATGGGTGACAAGCTTGGTCCTTTCCCAGAAGCCTCTGGACCAGGCCAGCTTCCTTCACAAGTGCATACCAATCTCATATCTGCCTCCCCGACTTGTCTTAGTTGTCTCAAGAAACAAGACCTTCTCCCTCCCTCTTTCTCTCTCTTTCCTTCCTTTACTTCTTTCTCTGTCTTTTCCTTCCTTCTCTCCCTCCTTTCCTTTCTTCCTCTCTCCTTGTCTTCCTTTCTTCCCTCATGCTCGAGCCTCAGGATCCCTCCAGCTCTTGTCTTCCGCCTGTCTTGAACCCACCAGAGAAGGCTTCCTGGGAGAGGAGGAACTGTTAAAGCAAAGCCTGGGGGAGGTGGTTGGGGTTTAATGCCAGAGAAGTGAGGGAAGGAGAATGAATGAGAGGAAGAAAACCATATGAAAAATGGAAAGCCACAGTGACATGGTTCCCACTTCTGGGTGTCCAGTAAGACAAGAGGAGACAGCAGGCTCACTCTCTTGTCTAAGGAGGTCACCCACAGAATTGGGTTTGCAGGAGTGATCCATAGTAGCAGGGCAGTCAAGGAGGAGGGCAGCCTGGAGGAGGAAGCCAGGCCAGGGATTTGGGGATGAAGGCTGTCACGATTACAGCATCAGATAGCAGCAGCAAGATTCATGAAATCAGAAGGCATCCTGGACGGCCTTGGGCCTGCGCAAGGCTCCGTCTCCCAGGAGGTATTTTGCCCAGTCTTTTCTTGCTTTGTACTCCAGGTCTGTGGGTTTCTAATTTATTTGGCTTGAAATTTGTGTCAAACATTTTTTTTCCAGGTGTAATTGAAACCAAACCTCTAAATGCTTGTTCATTCCTGAGGGAAATTAAAGGTGATTTCAAGCAGGAAGATCATAGATTTCCGAAAAGGGAGTGGGAGGCGGGGGAGTGTGTGTGGAGGGTGCATTTTGGACCAGAATACTCAGCTGGCAGAGGAGGTGATTAGATTAGCTGCAGCTGATCATGCTTTCCGGAGGGAGGGGTATTGGGGTGGGGGGTGGGGGGAGGGGAAAGGGATACTGGGGCAGGAGGCTCAGTAAGGAACTAGGGGTCTACCAGCCCCCGGGCCTGACGTAGAGCCTGAGGCCTGCATTTCCTTGCCCAGGATGATCTAAGGTTGGGGCAATCATTTAAGCCTTTCCTGACCCAACTTATAGGGGAGCTACTCTAGGAAAGCAACTCTAATCTCACTCTGGAACTGTGTGGCCTCAGACATATTACTGAGTCTCTCTGGGCCTTTCTGTACCTCGGCTCCTTGGTTCAGGCAAAAAGTATGCAAATGATAGAGTAGCAGAAGGGTTGAAATTACAGGGGAACCCTGAGGTCCGGGGTCACAGTGGAGACCAACAGATAGCACTGGAATCCAACGTGGGTCCTAGCAGTTAAGGGAAATAGCCTTGAGTTACACCTAGGGGCTTCACCAGGCCGCATTTTTCTCAAGAAGTAACCCTGGTGCCATTAAGACAAAAGCGATTTTTTTTTCCTCGCTTTCCTGCCCATGGAAATATTTGTAAAGATTGCTCTGTAATGCTTTATTCTTGCCCATCGAAAAACATTTTCAAAAGCTACAAACAAACCTATTCTATGTGGCAGACATGGCTGAATCAGCACCCAGTGCATCTGAGCACTTGATAGATTCACAACAAAAAGACAATTGTTCCTATTGAGAAAACCAAGGTTCAGAAAAGCAGGTTTGTCATTCAAGACCATAGGGCTGAGAGGCCACAGAACCTGGTAAATATCAGAACACCTGTTCTCTAGCCTCCGTTCCTACTAGCTCCAAGCTTGTCTGCAGAAGTCATGCTTGCCCTCCCAAGATTGGAAGTGCTTTCCTGGTCCTTGATGCCTGGTATGGCTCTAAGGACATTGCTATAAATGAAGATGACCCTGCTCGAACTTCCCACAGAGAGGGAGGCTCTGATTCACCCATGTTCCCACAGGATCCTCCAGGCACTCCCCAGCAAGCCCCTCTCAAGTGGTCTTGAAGGACACCTGTTTCCACCAACCACAAAGACCCTTCTTCACAAGTCCCACCCACAGACAGGTGGATCCACATGCTAAATCCCCAGCTCTCACAGCTGCACTGGATGTGTCTGAAGAGCCATAAGAGATTTGTTCTGGGTCTCTATGGCAGAGGCTGGCAGTTTCCATAAGATTGCTCCAAGAAGGCTTTCAAGGGGTCCATATTGTCAGATGTGAGATGAGTTCTCCAGAGTAAATGAGCCTTCTGCTTCTGGAGGTGTGCAAGCAGAAAGCAGATGACCCTTGGCAAGAGGGCCACTGCTGGAGGCCCACACTGGCTGCATCCAGTGGAAACCTTACATCATTTATATGTTCATCCCGCGGGCTCGGTCAGCATTCTAAGGTGTTCCTGCACTCACTCTCAGCCTGAAGTACACAGCATATGTATGGCACTCAAAGCTCTTTTCTATTTTCCCACATCTTCTGAAAGTCCCTGGTATATCAACACCTGCTTTGTACCCAGCTGTGGTCCACCAGCTCCCAACACCTGAGAGATGATCTCCTCCAGATGTTCCCCTCTGCCTGAGGTAGGCCTGACTCCTGGTCCCAGGATGCTTCTCCTGCAAGGAAAGGCTCATATGTCAAGCACATGAATATGAACTTGGGCCTGAAATTCACCCAAGGCCCCTGCTTTGTACAAGGGCTGTGAGTGCCAAGAAAGGCAGCTCCAGTTTGGAACTGGATAGTGCAGTTTCTTCATCATGGCTACCAATGGTTTTGACAAGTCTGCTGGGGGTCCTGTCTCAGTACACATCTGGTTCCACAGTTTTAGGTCAGGGCCTGTGACTCAGTATTTCTAACCACATCCAGCTTCTGATCAATGAAGAGTCAGGCTTGGGGGAGCAGGAGTATAGTGCATAAGAGCTCAGATTCTGGACAAGAGTGCCAGTGTGCCTGCTCACTGGTCATGCTATCCAGGAATAATTCTAAGTGTACTTCAGTTTCCCACTCATGAAATGGAGGTAATGATAAGGTTCTTGTTGAAATAAGTACTCAACACAGACAAAATGCTTAGGACAACATTTGAAACTGTTTATTTTTCTTGAAGGTAATATGTTAAAAGCCTTGGAGGTTTTTTTGGTAAATAATAGCTGTTTAATAATTGTTTATGACATCTAAAATCAGGATAGGGGTAAAAGATTGAAGATCTGGGTCAGCAAATTATACCATTCCAGGAATGTCCAGATTTTCATCTTTTTTTCTGAATCTCTGTGAGTCATAGCCAGTGAGCCTGAGAGATCTTAAATACTGATCATTGACTCTTGTTGCAGGGAAAGACAATGAGGGTAGGAGAGACGCATTCAAGCTGCTGATTCTTGGTGTTCATGCCTTCCTATAGCTGGGATTTCCTCCTCCTCCTCCTCCTCCTCATTCTCCTCCTCCTCCTTCTTGGTCGTAGGCTTGAACTTTGGGCCTGGACACTTGTCCTTGAGCTCTTCAGCTCAAGGCGAGTGCTTTACCACTTGGGTCACAGAGCCACTTCTGGTTTTCTGGTGGTTTATTGGATATAAGAGTCTCAGGGACTTTCCTGCCCAGGGTTGGCATTGAACTGTGATCCTCAGATCTCAGCCTCCTGAGTAGCTAGAATTACAGGTGTGAGCCATCCTCACCCAGCTTCATATATATATTCTTTTTTTCGGGGGGGGGGGTTCCGGTCGTGGGGCCTGAACTCTGGGCCTGGGTGCTGTCCCTCAGCTCTTCAGCTCAAGGCTAGCACTCTACCACTTGAGCCACAGCGCCACTTCTGGCTTTTTACTTTTTGCTTATGTGGTGCTGAGGAGTCGAACTCAGGGCCTCAGGCATGCAAGGCAAGCACTCTACCACTGAGCCACCTTCCCAGCCCTCATATATATTCTTGACTCACCCATTTCATATATATTCTTGAACTCCAGCCAGCAGCACAACGATCTCTACCAGAAAGATGCCTATCTGACACCTGCATTGGCTCTGCAAAGCTTGCCACGTCTCACCCTTAGGAAAGGCCGAGAGATAGCACTTTAGCTTGACACTCGTGGTCCGTTACAGTCAAGAAAAATCCCAACAAAAACAGCTCCTCATAAGAGCTGGATAAGGACCATCATTTACAGTATGAAAGTCAAACCAAGATGGCAGGCCTCACTTTTCTGATCTCTGCTGGAAAACTATGCATCTGATGATGTGGAAACTTGAGCATTCTGTTGGTGCTTTTCCTTGAATAACTGCAGAACCTACCCATGAATGACAGGGATGGGCTGCACTAGTGTGCATGCTTTACACCCTATCGTGGCCCAGGAACTTTCTTTTGTCCTCACAGCCCTGGGGTCCAGGACATGGGATGGAGGGAGAAGAGGATGGAAAAGGAGAAGTGGAGTAGGCTACCAAACTCCTCACAGGTATCTATGAGCAGCCAGTTGGCACTACATTAGGGGATCCTGGGGGGAAAAGCCAAAGATCACACGCTCGCCAACTGCGAGAAATCTTAACCATCATGTGGTCAAAGCTTCTCTGCCTGCTTGTGTCTCCCCTGCCGGGCCAGGCTATTCCCTCTCAGCATCTCAGGATGCCTAAGATGCCCTCGGGGGCATGGCACTCCTGGGTATGTGACAGTTTCCTTTTGACTATCCAAGAAACAAATATCATTATTGTCCACATTTCCTAAGAAAGAAAAAGAGGGTTAAAAAAAAAGGCACCAGGTCCAGCTGGTTATACGTGCATGTGGGTAGTACGTGATGGAATCTCAGTCAAAGCCAGAGGTTCAGGCTCCAGATCCCACCCTGGCTCCACTCCTTCATCTGCCTCTCCGTTGATGACGACCTAGGTCACCTGCAGAGCTTGCTGCGGCCGCCTAGCATCTGAATGCACTGCCAATCCCTCCCACCATAGCCAGGAAGCGGAGCTGGGATGGCCTCAGCCCTCTGGTGGGGACTCTGACATGGAGCAAGGAGGGACTTCCAGCGGAGGGTAGTCTTTACTTCATAGCACAAAGAACAAGTGTTAAAGTGGGCGGAAGAACAGCCAGGGAACTTCTAATACCCTCCATCCCTCTCTGAGGAGTGAAGGTGTCCCACGGGCCAGGGGACACTGAGTCAGGTGGCCACACGGAGAGGAGGGAATGTCCTCTTCAGGAAGGCTCCCTGGGTCCCTGGAGGCCTGTGGGACAGGTGGGCTTTGCCGGATGTCCGCTGAGAGACCCCCACAGGCTCTCCTGGCTGGAGAGACCCTTAGGAGCAGCGAGAGAGCCTCTTGCTCATTCCCTGGCACAGAGCTGAGTTTGCCGCCTGCCTGGGCCATTTGGGCATCACCTCATTCTGGGATGCAGAGCAAGGGCAGGAGTGGGGGGCTGGGAGGGCCTGGGAGTGGGCCAGCAAACCTGTGACAGGCGGGGGCTTCTTGCTTGAGACTAGGATTCCTCACATCTCAGCCTGAGTTTTCCATGAGATCCCACTGATGTGCGGATACCCCAACTCACCCGGAGAAAACTGGCTCCTCATAGTCAGGTGCACTATACAGCCCTGACTTCCCACTGGTGCCCAGTGGTCTTGTCTGGCATGTCCAGCCATAGCCAGGACCCAGGGTGTTGTAGCCAGACCAGAACGTATTCTGTTAGAATCACAGAGACAGCCACTAGGACAGCTGACCACGGCTGCAGACACAGCTTTGCCCTCCAAGTATCCAACCCTGAACTGATCTCGGTACCATACCAGGTCCACACTAGACTTGCAGGCAGAGAAGACACCACGTGTTCCCAGCCTCATCTCCTGGTTTTCCCAGTTGGGTTGGCATGGGAGAAACTCAAGCAGTCTTTGGAGCAGAGTATTAGGGCCATTGGCAAACTTATCAGTAAAGGAACAGATAAATACTTCAGGTTTGGGGCCCACGTAGTCTCAACGCCATGACTCACTTCTGCCTTGTAGTGTGGAAAGAGCCCATGGATAAGGAAGGAAACCAATGAGAGTCATGACTGTGTCCCAATAAAACTTTATTTACAGAAATGCACAGTGGGCTAGGAGTTGAGCTGTAGACCACCACCCCTGATTTAGGATATAAATTGTACCAAAGAGATGGAAGGATTACAACTGGGATGGTGAGGAGGTATGGGAAGCCTTTTGGGAAGCAGAATCTGGAGAAAGACAGACAGACAGAGACAGAGACACAGACACAGAGAAACAGGGAAAGAGGAGGAGTCAGAGGCTCAGGAAAACCTGGGGGAACTGTCTAGATGTCTAGCAATGTGAAGTTGAAAGGCATGTTGAGAACACGCAGCTCCCACTGAAGCAGGAAAATGAGATTACCATCTCACTGGGGCCAGATTATCAAGACCTTGGAGGTCAAGATAAAGAGTTTGGGGGTTATCTGATAGGCAACTGGGGAGCCACCATTGATTTACAAGAAGTTGTCTGTGGGTTAGTGTTGATGGCATGATTAGAGGTGGGCTTTTGATCTCTGGACATACCTGGCACTCTGTCTTCAGCATTCTTGTCCCTGCTTGCTGGGCTAGCAGGCCGGGCTGGGCTCTCTGCCCTGCTGTCTGTTAGATTGGTAGAGCAAGTAACCACCATTCTCTAGGCCTCTGCACTGTATATGTGCCACCTGCTCCATACTGTCTGCTGAAGGTTTTCTATTATTGAGCATCTATTTTTAGCTACTGAGCACCAAGCACTATTCTCGGATCTGTACATGAACTGCCTTATTTAACTTTATGGCAACCCTGTTTGATAGTTATACTGTGCCCACTTAGGGATCAAGGGACTAAGAGGAAAGATTCAGACTGAGTGAATGCCTGCTCCATGCATGCAAGCTTTGCTGAGGATCAGGGTGGCTATGCGGTTGCAGGAAGCTCAGTGTTTCAGACCCGCAGACCTGGCTTTGTTTTTGGAATGCACCTAGCTCTTTGGTTTGGAGAAGACAAGCTCTCTGGGGGCTGTCTCCCCACCTGTAAGATGGAGAGGCCATGTCATCCCTTGCAGGACTTCCTGGTGAGTTAGGGAGTTGGCCATGCCTGGAAGGAAGCAAGCAGGTGTCCATGCTGTCCAGCTGGTAAATGGACATGGCTGAAGAAAAGTACTGCCACCTCGGCCTCCAGCCTCCGTGCAGGCCCTTTGCAAATCTCTCCTCTTTCCTTCTAGGAAAGGCTCTCTGGCTGACCCAAGGACCAGGGTAGAGTCCTCACCCCCCGCCCCTCCATGTGGTTACAATCAGCCCTTTGAGGGGCCATCACCCGAGGGGACGGGGCCAGCTTCCCCTCTCCACGCCAAGTGGTCCGATTAGAGTCAGCCACCAGAGTGAGGCATCCGGGGGCAGAGGCCGGGCAGTGATGGATAACCCCATCCAGGGACGTACACACAGGGCTATTTTGGGGCCTCCTGCCTGGGAGGCGGCCTCCTTGGGGCACGGGGGCCACTGACCCGGAAACAAATTAAAGGCACATCTGTTGGAAGGCCATTTCCAGCAGTGGCTCCAGGCAGCCGCCTGCGTTCCCGGAACAAGGAGGCTGTGTGTGTGTGGTGAGCTAGGCGCGGGCTGGCCAAGCAGACCAACAGGGGCCCCGGCCCCTGGCCAGGAAGGAGGAATGTGGAGGAAGGGGAATGTCGAGCCTAAATCGAAAGAGCCATTCCTGGGCCTAGCTGGTCTTGGTCAAAGTGGAGGCTGTTGTGCAAGTGACGGAGGGCACAAGATAGTGAGACATTGGAAGTTGAGCCTTTTCCCAATTCTCAGCTCTCCAGAGCAGCTCCACCTAGTTGAGGGCCAAATCCCTGTGATGAGGAAAACCACTCCCTCCACTCACACAGGAGCCGTTGTGGTTCACATCCCACAGAGGCCTGGAATTCAGGGTCTTCCAAACTATTGACATTTATAATTTATTCACTGATAATGTATTTCCTCTGTGGCCCTCCCCTAATGACACTCTCTCTTACAGCACCACATGGCTAGGGATATGCTTAGTAAGTTTTTTGTGGGTGAAGATATGAATGCATGGAGGATGGATAAAGGGTCAGTGGATGGATAAATAGATACATGGATGATGGATGGATGGGTTGGTTGGTAGATGAATGGAGGCTAGATGGATGGATGGATAAATGATGGATGGATGACAGATAGAGGAATGATAGAAGATGGATGGATACTAAATGGATTGATGGACAGGTAGATGAATAGGTAGATGAATGGGCAGAGATTAAATTGAATGAACAGTCTGTGTCTACAGAGACAATAAAGAGAAAAGATAAAAAGATGTCCAGGGCATGTTCCCTTGGAATCTTAGACATTGTTATCTCCACATGAAAAGCAGGCCGACAGAGGCTTCCTTACTGGCCCTGGTCATTCATTAAGACTCAGCACACACACACCGCTTCCTCTATGGACCTGCTTGTGCTGACTTGCTCTCTTCTTCCCCTGCCAAGAGAAAGGAAATGATAGATGTTGAGAAAAAGACAAAATTAGTTCTGAGTCCTTGACTCAGACCTCTGCATTTGGAGGAAACACAGCAGTAGCAAGACATCCCCCAAAGGGCTCATGAAATACGTCTGATTTTGCTCACTGCCTATTGAATTTGAAAACCCAAAGAGGGCAAAAGTCTCCACTGACTGAGTTCACGGATCCATTTGTTGAGCAAATACATTCTCTTGGGCATTCACTGTGGGCCAGGCTTTGGATTACCTGAGGGCCTGCCCTCCCAAGAAACTATATACACAGTGGCAACTTGTGTGGTCAGGAAGGATGGAGTGTGGAATCCAGGGAGTCTGGATTCAGCCACTGACTGGCTGTGTGGCTCAACTTCTCTGTGGCCAATTTCATGATCTATGAAATGGGAACCATTAAGAAATTATTTCTTGAAACACTCTGTCCCTCAGGAAGGTCTATTTGTTAAATATAAAATAGCTTGAGATAGAGGAAGTTTCCTGGTGCTGTCCATCTCTTGGTGGAGACCAACAGATACTGGTTCTGAAGCTTCAGGGACAGAGTCTTTGTTGAGGAAGGCCACATCTCTGTAGGGCTGTTCTGTAAGTTGACCGTTACCTGCTGTGCTCTTTTCTTGACCTCATTCTAAGCACACAACATATTCGGTCTTCCACCATGCATCCACAGCCAGGTGTGACTGTGCCACCCCGTCCACCAATTCATCAAGGCCAAGTAACTTACCCAACATCACACAGCCCCTCAACAGCAGACCCAGGTCATTCAGCCCAGCTGATCTGTTTTTTTTCTCACTTTACCTCGTGACTGTAGGTGGTATGAGGAATGTTACTTTACATATTCTGGGGGAATAAAGGTGGTGTTGAGTTCTGGCTAAGATGTAAGTAAGGTAACACATGTAGCTCACTTACACCAATGCAGGTCCATGGAAAGTCCTAGAAGACTGACTTGATCACTCAAACTACCAGTCCCCTCGAAGCCTGGAAGCTGTACTGGCTTCAGACAGATGTCTCCTTCAGAGGAAGTATTCCTATATTGATACACTGCTACCAGGGTATCAGAGAGAGAAACAGACAGAGAGAGGGAGAGAGGGAGAGAGGTGTTGTGTGTGTGAGTGTGTGTGTGTGTGTGTGTGCTCCAAGTTTGAACTCCTCTGAACAGGATTAAGCAGAAGGCAGGAAGGGTAAATGGATGTCTCCTTATTGGAAAATACTGTGGAGCCCAATGTGCCCAAATCTGCCTTGCTGTTTCTGGACCCTTCCCAGGTAATGTATCACTTGAAGTGTTGGAACTCCATGTCCAGTCCTTAAACATCTAGATGCAAGAACAGGTAGCTGACAGTAAATTATTTCTCTATTATATGAAGAGCCCTGGACTAGAACCAGGCTAGCCCTGGACAAGCCCCTCTTCTCTCTTGGTCTGTCTAGACATATGGCTGTCAGGCAGAATGAGGAGGACTGCTGCCAGTGGGTACCCACCAGCCTGGGAGGCAGGCCCAGTGGAGTGTGGGTCTTGTGACTTAGAGGCTGTGAACGCTTCCATAAAGCACCTCAGCCCAGGACAGAGACTCATGCTGACCCCGGATTTTTGCTATATCGCAGACACCTCCCAGAACAGATCTCCCTGAGATTTCCTCTCAAATGCACCCTTCTTCAGGGGTGTCTCTGAGCCTGCCCCAATCTCTGGGTCCCAGTCAGCCTGTGCCACCGCTAAAGGACCTGTGCACATAGTATGTCTGTCTTCCTTTCACCATGCATATAGTGTGTCTCTCTTCCCTTCAGGCCCCAAGCTCCTTCTAGCTTTCCAAAATGCAGGGCACAGCAGAGCACTTTGTTCCTTCCTTTGTTCTTAGAATAGCTGACCTACAAGGAAGCTTCCAGATCACAGAGAATCATCCTTCATTGTGCAGACAAAGCCCAAAGAAGCTAAAGGACCTGGCCAAGTCACAGAGCAAGTCAGGCTCAGCAATTAGAAACCAGAGAATCTGTCTGTGTGCTCTTCTCTGACCACCAACCTTGTCCTTCCTGGCAAATGAGGCCCCAAACACTGGAATCTGAAGTAGGAGGCAACTATGAGCACTGTGTGGTACGTGTATATCATACAGTGTTAGTGGTATTGTGTATCATGTGATATAACAGTACATGTTGTATGTGACTGATGTACGTAACATGCATATTATTTATGTATGTTGTATATATTGAATGTATTTGTATGTCACTTACATTATGTGCTGTGTATGTTATATGTATTGTGGAATATGTATTACATTATGTGTTGTATGTGATGTTTATTATATGTAATGCATGTGTTATAAGTGTATGTTGTATATATTTGATATGTGCTGTGTGTTATGCATGTTGTATATATCGGAAGCATCAGGTGATGTACAATGTATGTGTGGTGAGTGTCCTCTATGTGTATCATATTGTGTGTGATGCATATTGTATTTGTGTTGTGTTCTGTGCTTATGTTGGCTATATTGGGTGTGTTGTGTTTTGCATATGTGTGTGTGTGTGTGTGTTGTGTGTGCATGCAAGCTCCTACTTGCTACTAAGAAAGCTAAGAGTAAGTTGAGAAGTTGCATGCCAGTGGGTGAAATGGGACTATGGATGAACATTTTTTATTCACTTCTTGCAGTCCCACTCCTCTGAGTGCTGTCCTGGGGAGCCAGGGCCATGCTGGGTGATCAGTAAACCTGCTGAGTGCCAGCACAGGGCAGCCGAGGGGAGAGCTTTGCGCCCTGGGAACTGGCAGGAAGGGTGACGCAGCTGGCTGCCCCAGCAGGGTTGAGGCTGGAAGAAGGGCCGGCACTGCCAGTGGAGCTTGGGGCCAGCGTCTCCCCCTGAACAGGCCATGTGAGCATCCGCAGGATCTGCCATGCCAGGGGAGCTTCATGAGAGCAGAACATGTGGGAAAACCACGCACAAAATCAGGCCAGAAGGCTCCCGGCAGAAGGGCCTTGGAAGGTAGGGAAAGTGATGCAGCGAAAGACACCTGCCTTGTTTTCATCAGGCCTTGGGCCCTAGCACAAATGCCCTTCATAGCTTTGGCTCAGTGCATGTCCCCCTGGCTTCCATCCAATCAGAAGTCCTTTCTGTCCTATGTATAGAGACAGAGGATCCAATCACAGGATGTCTTCCCTGCTCCAAAGCAGGGGAACCAATCATGAGAAGCCACACAGCACATGTCCATCTCTTGACCAATTGGAGCAGAAGCAAGTCCTTAGAAGAGGAGAACAGGAGACCCTTTAAATGAAAGGGAGAGAGATGCTGTAGAAACCCAATTCCGAGACCCCTCCTTGCACCACGAGTCCATTTCACTGTTTCTTTCAAAAACTTGCCCTGTCTGCCTTAAACACTTTCCTGCTCATCGTTTCTTTTATCAGCAGAGAAAACGCCCCTGACCCCTGGAGGTGTCGGTGTTCCTCAGACAGAGCTCAAGGGCTGACCTTGCAGGAGTCCACGACCTGCCCAAGTGGAGGGGTACCTTGCTGGTTTTGAGGGGAGCCGGGCAACTCAGCTGAGGAAAGAGATCTGTGTTGTGGGGTCACAGCAGCCCTGCAGATAGGCACAGAGCTCTGACTGAGCAGGAAGAGACATGGCAGGCAGGCTTCAGGATCTAGCAGCATTCTGCCAGCAGAACAAGCAACGGCAGCCAGCCGGGTACCCCAAGCAAGCCATCTTCCAATAATTCCCCAAACTGTGAGAGAAAATGGTCCCGTGAAGCAAAGACGGTTTTCTACAGTAAAGACTCAAAGGAACCTCACTTTTGTAGACTCCAGCCACCCCAGCAGTGCCAGATATCTTCCCTCATCTCTCTCTTAGGTCCTTAACCCCCAACCCTGGGCACAAGGATCTCGCTGCTTCCTAGATCAACCTTCTGCTTCCCCATGCAGTTCATTGGTGACTATGGACCTGAAATCTTATCAGGTCCACCAGCACCTGGGATTCATTCCAGCACTCTGCCTGTCCAAAGTTTCTCTCTAACTCCCTTTAGTTAGAATGCAAGGTTGGTATCCCATTGTAGTTACAGGAGTGGACGGCAGCTCAGCCCCAAACAGCTTGTACTCCTCCACAACCCTGCAAAGAACAGATCACTTCAAAGGAGTGAGCCCTCCATCCGTGGCAGCAGCCCAGCGGCCTCCGTGTCTACCCCTTGTCTCGACTACTACAGATGGGGGCTTCCTGTCCCACAAAGGAGTCGGGGAGTTATGAACCAGACCTTTCTCAGACGGAGCAACACAAAGCCAACCCCTTGCCTCAGTCTGGCCTCCTTCCCCTGGCAGCAGCAGACACGCCTAGCAAAACTCAATTCTGAGTTTCTCTGGACCTCCTGCCCCCATCACACGCTCCTTTCTCAGTCTTTGCCATGCATTCCTCTGTCAGGAGCTTGAGCAGGGCCTCTAGGACAGCTGGTGCATCAGGGTGGTCAGGGGACCCCCCCCCAGTCTCCTGGGGCAGGATGGGGGGGGGGAAAGAGTAGAAAGAAGACTCCACCGATCTTCCTTTGTGGTTATCTTCTCCCATCTGTAAACAGCACTCGGCCCTCTCCGGGGCTGCCGCAGCCTCACACTCAGGGTGACAGGGTGTTTGGACATTCAGAGACCCTCACCCAGCTGCCTTTGTTCTCCTGGCTTAATGAAGGGACTGCTAAAATCCCAGTTGCCAGATAAGATGACAGGGTAGTCTTTTAGGGTTATGGATGGTACACAAGAGGTGACAGGATGAATTCCTGTATGCAGAGGGGCCTCGGAGCCCTGTGCTTGTCTTCACTGGTACAAGTTTGGTCCTTCAGCTTCCAAAACAAACACTGTTCACCCATGCTGAGAGGTCAGAGGAAGCCAGTGGAGACAGGCACTGGGTGGGGTGGGGGTCAGGGGATGGGGAAGAGAGAAAAGGCCATCACCTGCCAAACCAAACCAGGATCACACCTAGGCTGCTCTGTATTTCTACGTGGCCACCTTCAGACCAACTTACCTCTGATTTCTTTCCCATTCATGATAAGAGCCAAGTCTTAGCCAGTACGTTTGCGTTTACAAAGTGCTTCTACTTGATTTTTACACGATTGTGGCTGCTTCTGGAGAAGGCAGATATGAAGTAGGGCTTTGGGATGACCTCATTGGCTCTGCCCTTCATTAGCTCTTGGAACCTGGTCTGGCAGCCTCCTGAGCACTCATTACCTCACTGGGAAGATCAAGACACCCCCAAGCTGGGGAGAGAATCCTGGGAAGAGCATGCTAAGAAAAGCTTGGCATATGAGCAGTGGATGCAAGACCATGAAATTCCAGGGAAACCAAGCTTCATCTGTCTTCTTTCTCCTCTGTAGTATGTAGCATGGGAGTGGAATAGAACTGGAGCGCACCACCTTTTCCTAGCTGAATAAGCAATTCAACAGTGGGTGAGTTTGCAGCTCCCTTCAGCTACCAGGTCAGTAATGGAGGAACTTAGAGGGGGTTCTGTGCCCTACATGCTGACTTGGTAAGGCTGGGTCCATATTCCCTTTAGGCATGCCTGGCCATGGATGGGAAGTTCTGGCAGCTCCTTGCTGGACTCTGGCTCTGGTTTGTGCCACACACCTGGTTCATTCAGCACCTCTGGATTGGAGGAGCTGGATCTCCTAAGCACTGAGAGCCAAGTTCGCCCCTGGCCTCTGCATTCCTGCAGACCCAGGACCACCACTCAAGCCCACGGGTGTGCACACACGCCTGCATTTACTGCAGGGCTGGGCCCAGGCTGGGTGTGGGTCCTGGAACCTGCCCAGCCTCAGGGCATGAATGGTCAGGTCTCCAGCATCCCTCAGGTCTCTGTTCTCTGACTCCCAAGCTCTGGGACAACTCTCACACGACTCCCTTATTAGTCCGTCCAACCTCACTGGGGCTGTTTCAGTCTAGGGCAGAGCAAAGCCATTCTCTGTTCATTGTCTTTTTCAATCTTGAGCCATCTCCCTCCTGTGATTTCCATTTTGCCTGAATCTTGCTCTTTTTTTTTTTTTTTTTGCACTTGTTAACTTCAGTTTTCAGATCAGTAAACCAAACCCAGGGACAGTCAAACTGTTCTGAGACAAATCAGTGCAGTGTATGGTTGCACTTCCCCTGCCTCCCTGACCTGCCTCAATTTCCCTACAGTGTGCTTCCTCTGCTGAGCAGGCTGGCAGGGCCTGCCTTGCTGGGGGAACCGAGAGGAGTCACCCCCTGCCCCTAGCAGCCCCCAGGGCTGAGGTCAATAAAGACCTCTGGGGCAGAGTCTGTGGGATTGCTCGGCCTGATGCATTATGTAACAGAAAATAGACTGTGACAGAGAACAATAAACACTGGGTCCGCAAGAGTGACTTTTTTCTTTTTTTTCCCAGTGCCTGCGTTGATGTGGAGAAATATGTCCCCATTCTTCCTCCCACTGACACACCCACAGGAGGTAAGCCTCCCACGATGCAGGGTCCAGTTCATCTTCCTCCCCAGCTCCCTCCTCTCTCGGCATCTGACAGCAGCTACCCCCTCCCCACAGGCCTCAGTGGCTCCACAGGACAAATACTGCTCTTAGAGCTTAGGAACTAATTCAAGGCCTTCTGTTTTCAACTTTCTTCTCCTACTCTTAACTTTCTTCTCTTCCTCCTGGAGGCAGCTGGATGTCCCCATCTGCTTTCTTGTCCATTCTCCATGTGCTCATAATCCACCATCCCAGGTGCTTTTCTGATCGTTAAACAGACTCCATTTTTCAAGTTCCACAAGCAAACTCCCCATGATCCATAACCTCATCCGTGCACACAATGGATCCCCCCTTGCATTGCTTGCTACTTGCTTCCGTTGTGGGCCCTCCCGTGGCTGTCTCCCATGTCACTGTGTCTGTTCCAGCAATAGGATTGTGACTTTCTCATTGCCAAGCCTCTGTCCCTGGTCTGGAGCTGCTCAGACAAGAGAGAAAAGCAGACACCTACACAAATGTGTGCAGCAATGCATTAGAGGGGCCAGAGCAGAAACATGTTGGTGCATCAGCTCAAGTGTTCAGCCTTCAGAGCTGAATGGGCCCCAGCGGAGGGGAGAGGGAGCAGTGGGTAATGAAATAGGACACAGTAGTTAGCTGAGTCCTGGGCGAATGTTTCCAGGAGAGATGAGGACCTGCTAGACCCCCAATAGGTCAGCATCTAGTGGTGATGGGATGCTTCAGAAGAAATCATAATTAATATACTATCTTAATACCAATAAATACCACAGACCCTCATAATCAGAGCGCAAGCCTTTCCTAATCTAAAAAAAATGAAATTGTACCCAAACCCAAAGAATAACAAATGAACTGGATTAAGAAAACCCCCAGAAATTCAGGACATGTTCAACAGGGTCATGGTACTGACCAAAGGCAAGAGATGTTGCACTCTCTGCCACCAGGAGACAAAGAAAGGGAAGAGGAGGAAGAGAGGGAGGAGGGTAAGAGGGATGCTACAGAGAGGAAGGTTCCAGCAAGGTGAATTGATAGCTTCAAACAAAAGGAAAGCAAGTTGGCAGAATGACAGATGAGATGTATTTTTTTGATACTTTGCTTCATTCCAAAAGACACGCTGTGTTATTGAGAAAAATTTTTGAAATAATAATAATAATAGCAATGTTGAGGCATGGGCAGTATGGCACAAAACAGGCAGAAAATCATAGAACTGCTGAGGAACAGAGGAGAAACAGATACAACACAGTGAGCGTACCTGTGTCTCCCTCTGCCTAAGTACACAGATAGGAAAAAGAACCATTTACAAGACAGAGTCAGTAGTGGATTGTATCCAAAATCTGTGATTAGACAAGATCTTTGAAGTGTCCTGTTCCATCCCAGGCACCAGCAGCTCACACCTACAATCTTAGCTACTCAGGAAGATGAGATCTAAGGATCACAGTTTGAAGCCAGCCTGGGCAGAAAAACCATGAGACTCTTTTTCCAATTAACCACAAAAAGCCCAAAGTAGAGCTGTGGCTCAAGTGGTCGAGCACTAGCTTTGAGCACAAAAGCTCAGGGACAGTGCCCAGGCATTCAATAGCACACACTGACTTATTTCACATGGCTCCTGTCTTAACTAGGTAGGACGCTTCACCAACAACCCTATCCTGTTAGTCTCCTCACTCATATACCAAAGCATCTATAACGTGTATAACATCTATAGTTATCTGTTTATCTATTTATCTATATATCTTCATATCTGTTAGTCTCCTCACTCATTTACCAAAGCTCCAAAACAGAACCAGACACATATTGGTGGTTAAAATATGCTACTGATGAACAACACCATCTATACATGCATACTCCATATATATATATATATATATATATATATATAAACAACAGAATATATTCTTCTTCCAAACAGAATCAAAAGACGAAGTTTCAGGCCATTAGGCTAAGTGGAACAAACCACAAAAGGACAAACACTGTACCAATCCACTTCAAAGAGATCCTTAGGGTCCTCAAATCCGTGGAGGCAAAGCAGGATGGGGTTGGAGGAAGTGTTGAATGGCAGCCTGGAAAGGTTCTGCAGATGAGACTCAGCAGAGCTGATAATTACAAGACCCAGGTGGACAAACTGAGCACCACCAGCATGAACACTTAACGATGGTTGATCAAAATAGTATATTTTATGTGATGTGCATTTTACACACATACACAAAACCTTGGGGAGCCCTGGTAGATGAGTAAGCTGTCAGAAAACATACAGCTTGCTTATGCCAGACAGCATTCCCCTCCCCCCATAATATACAGTTATCTTTCAAGCTAGAGAGATGACCAATGGGGCCTGGGCTATTCTTCCTCCCCCCACCCCCACCCCACCCCACCCTGTATTGAAAGTTAAACCATTGGTTGATAGGGTTGGGAGCGCTGTGGCCCTACCAGCTGTTCAGTAGGGAGAGGGAGGAGAGGCAGGGAGCTCAGGAAGATCACGGGCATTAGATGGGTGATAAAATGGTTTAATCTGTAATGTTCACACACAGAAAGGGAATGCACACCCTTGTAAAGTTGCCTGGATTTTGTGCACAAAGACTCAAGGAGAAATCAGAGGCTGATGAAATGTTTGTGTTCTCCTGTCTCTCTACCCTCTGCAGTCACTCAGTGCCATGCTTTCAATGACTGGAATTTTCAGCTGTGTGGCTGGAGGGCTTAGACAGTGCATACCGGGAGTGCAATTTCGCTCATCTCTGATCACCCACGCAGCTCTGTTGGAATAGAAGTGGAGACTATGCTGACCTTCTCTTAGATGCCCCTGAAGGGGATATTCACCCACCTCAGGTAATGTGTCGTCTGTCAATACTTCATACTTTGCCATTCACCTTTTATCTTTGCAGGTAGGATCTGACTTCCCTGGGTCTGACGTGAGAACATCTACCTGGACAGAGTGTTACCAGCACCACAGAAGTGTGTTTCTTTGGTTACAATGTAGTCTCAGTCTGTGTGAGCTGCCATATAACAAAAAGTACCACTGACCAGGACTTGACATAAGAGCACTCCCTACCTTCAGCCCCCATGGGTGGGTTTACTGTTGAGCCTCCTCCTCTTGGCTATGATTTCAAGTAGTAAGCATCGCCTCCAGATGAAGTGGGGATGTAGGAGAAGATGAGAACCAGAAGCCCTGCTTCTCCACTCCTACACCCTGCCTGCAGCTCCGTAAGCCCCAGGTTTGCCCCAGGAGCCAAATCTCAGGCTCAGGGAAGGGACCGGCAGCTTTAGTGTCCCTGCAGCCCAGAGGCAGACCTGAAAGAACCAGTGCCTGGTTATAGGCAGTAGAACTGATTCAGGTAAAAAAGCCAGTAAGTCCTGAGGCCAAGATGCCATTCTTTCTCTTCCCAAGGGCTGGGAATGAGCAGTCACTCTGGGGCAACGTGAGAGATTTGCCAATCATGGCCTGATCAGCAGTCAGGAGCTGTGGGTCCAGCCCACGTGGTGGAGTAGGTCTCCTCAAAGTTCATGTGTTAGTCATACTCAGAGATGGAGCTTTGGGGAGGTAGTCAGGCTTGAATGAGGTCAAGAGGGTGGGGCCCTATCGTGGTATTAGTGGCTTTCTAAGAAGAGGAAGAGGGGCCATAGCTTCTGGTGTAGCAAGAAGACCCTCAGGGAGGCCAGCGCAGTTCTATTTCCTAAGCCAACCTCCAATCTGCTAAGTTACCTAGGCTATGGTGAGCTGGCCATGGACTGACTAACTCTCACCTCTGGTCTTCCATCCATGCTACTGGGGGCTCTTGTGAGGCTAGAAAAAGTATCCAGAACATTCTGGAAAACCAGAACGTCTTCGAGAGAAACCTTGAATGATAGCTCTTATAAGTATACCACTTCGTTCAGGAGTCCACTGTCTTCTTGAGGCAGGGAAGGGAAGGAAGATGACGCTGACTTTTATTGAGTGACCACCATAGGTGCAGAGGCACCGTACCTCAGCGACTGTGTCTCAGCTCTGTCATGGAGCCCCTGTGAAGAAGGTTCAGGGTGGGCCATGTTCTGAAGTACAAAACAAGGCTCTGAGTCTCATTCCCTGCCTCCCACACCAGCCCCCATCTCCCCAGATGGTTTTAGCACCCCTGGACTCCATATATCCCATGCCTGAACCCAGCAGAGTACTGGACCTGGGTCCATTGAAGGCTTGACTACGACACAAGCAAGGCCCCCGGGTTTTATTCCCTCCTGTCCTGAGGTTGGCATGTTCCCCGCAGTGGGAACCTGTGCCTGCCCCAAGACTGCCCACTATCCATCTGCCCTGGAATACACCTCTCTCCAGGCTACCCAGAGGGTGAGGCTATCCAGGGCCCAGGGGTAGACTCTAGGCACACAGAGCCAGGTGCCAGCCATCAGTGGTGGCTTCACTACTGAAGGCTCTGGGAAGTTGGCACATGGGGAGGAAGAGGCTGGAGGCTGGGAGAGGTGGGAGTGAGGCTCTGGAGCTTGTCCCCAAGCAGTGGGAACTGCTTGTAGGAGAGGACAAGAAGGCATCCTGGGGAAGGAAGCAGCCTTCTGGCCGGGCAGCTCAAATCCCTGAGGAGGCTGTAGGAAAAGCCTCTGTCCTCAGGAGTGCTTCACCCAGTTCCCATCGGCTTCATCTCTGAAGGAGACAAGGTGGGGATGTCACAGAAGGACCTCGTTATACACTTCCCAAGACTGCCACTGCACAAGGGAGGAGATGTGGGGACCTGTCCTCCCCAGGCACAACGGAGGCTACAGACACTCCAGGACACCTGAGCATCATGGAGAGCCCTCTGATCTGATCCTTATCCAGACTCCAAGCTGCAAAACTACACAGGAACTGGGGCCAGAGGACTCATGAGGGGGGCTGGGGAGAGACACACGGGAAGCAGGACAGACACAGGCCTAGCAGGCTCTGCAAGCAAAGCCTGGCTGCTACAGCCCCCTCTCCCCATCATAACTTCTTGGGGCTCCCCCTGGCAATTTGCATGAGCCAGGTTGCAGCTCCAGGTCTCCCCTGGGCAGCCCAGAGAGGGTGAGGTCAGAGCTGACCAGCAACATGAGCCATGAAGACCTCCGATCACTCTTACTCCTTCATCCTCATTGGTCCTCACAGTACCACTACCACCGTCCTCATCCCGGCTTCCAGCTTGCCCATCTGTGACACAAGGGGTTGGGTCCTCAAATCTTGCAAGACTTACAAGACTCTGATGTTCTCAGTCCTACAGTTTCATCAGCGTTAATAACTCTGTTGGACCCTGGGTGAGGATCGCGGCTTCTCTGCTCACTGGCTGGGTTGATTTTAAACATGCTACTTCAACCTCTGTGCCTCGGCCTCCCCATTGTAAACAGGGACTATCTCAGCAGCCTCTCTGGCAGGATTCTGTGAGGCTTACCTTAGCCCTTTTAAAGGACTTGTTGTAGGGAATTAATGTTGGCAGTGTCTCTCCTCCTTCTCCCTCCCCAGTGGGGGCCCAAGTCCATTTTTCCTGAGAGAGGAGAGCACTGCTCTCAGGGAGAAGTGGACTGCACAGTAGGAAGGTGATTGCTCAAATTACCCCCCAAGATGCTGGCAGAACTGGAGAGCAGAGGCAGGCCTGAAGGGCAGGAATGAGGAGAGCTAAGGTTGACTGGTGGAAGGAGACTAATCCTAGCTGACCAGAACGAAGCTCAGATCGGCTAAATGCTGCAGCCAGGGACTTTGCCAACTCTTTCATCCTGGCAGCAGTCAGCTTAAAAAAAAAAAGGCAGGCTTAGCATGGTTCATAGGTGCAGAAAGCAGGTAGCAGAGAGGCCAGGGGCTAGCTCAACCTCCCTGGTTGCCTGGGGCCAGTTGAATGCCAAGGAGCAAACTTGGGGAGAGCTGTTTCCGGACAATAGCCTATTAACACTCATTACCCATAAAACAGGCAGTTTTCAAATAGCCGTATAATTGAGGCCATTGGGGAAAGGGGCTGGAATCACCTGATTAATTACCCCGCTTGTTCAGACACAGCCTAAGAGAAGCTGTTTGGGCTTTGAAGTCTTGCTACACTTTCTCTGTCTCTCTGCAGTCTGAGGGTCGGGCCCAGCTTCCTGCTTTGCCCATACAGAGCACACCTCATCCGTCAACATGGAAGAGCCATAAACGTTTATGTTAAACCCTCGTTTTTAAAAGGCTATCCATCTTGCTGTTTCTCGCTTTTATCTAGGTCCAACACCCGTAGATTCACTCCTTTTTTAAAAATTGATTTAATAAAAATGTATCAAGGGCTTATTTTACCTGCCAAGTTCTACTCTAGGCTCCAGGGCATACAGACGGAAACAAAAACAAAAACAAAAATAAAATCAGAAATGGGTTGGGGCCACCCAGCTTAGCCTGGCTCCAAGTGACTGGAATTCCCAAGCCTCAGTTTCCTTCTTTTAGAACAAGTCCTAGGTAATGGAATTCCCTCCTGTGGTGATTTGGAGGACTCCAGGACACCTTATCTTCAAAAAGAAAGAAAGAAAGAAAACAATCTCAAATTCCTCGCTCACACGGAGAGTGCATTGCAGACGGAGCTGCAGACAAATAAACAAACAAACGCATTTACAGCAGGCCAGATGCTGATAGAGGTTGGGAGGGAAAAGAAAGCAAGCCTTGAGGACATATTGACTTGTGGTGATCCGAGGCCGGAGCAGAGGCGAGGAAGTGGCCATGTGGATGGACGCTTGGGGAGTGCTGGCCTGCCTGGGAGGGTTCTGGCATGAGCACCGGACATCACACATCCGGGTGTCCTTCAGCCCCAGGGCAAAGGGAGCACTGGATTGCCTGGGGACGGAGGGCAGCGCCGGAAGTGGGGAGGGGGCGTGGCTTAAACAGGGATGGGAGGGACAGGGCAGCAGGGACACAGTCCTACTTGTGATAGCCATCCTCATCCTGTAAGGAATGACCAGGAAGTAGTCGAGGAAGGCAGGTGTGGTTCAAACTGTCTTCATGGACTTACTGAACACAGTATCTGAGGTAATGTGCTTTTTAATCCTCAGAATAACCCCTAGGGGCCACACAGTCCCCCTCCCCTCCTTCCCCCCCCTTGTCTGTAAAGGATGGAATCCTGTGGGGTCAGTCACCCTGGCCACATATCCCCCCTCCCCCTCCCTCTTCTCCTCCCCCCCCAACCCATGTCAGAGCCAGTGTCCTCCCCACAATGCCCTAAGTCATCACCCAGGCATTACCAATCTTCTACCTGAAGGGGAAGCAGGCTTATCATGGATTAGCCTTGCATTTTACAACTGGGGAATCAAAGGCTCAGAGCATGGGGAGTCTGTGGTGATGCTGTGAATGGTCATTCACATAACTCAAATAATTATAGTATTTGAAGGCATGAGATATAGGAAAATTGGTATTTGCCCACACACAGGCAAATGGTCAAGGCCTTGCAAGGCCCCTTCCTAGTGTGCCTTTCCATAGCCTGCTCTCTTCTGACACCCTAAATTGCCCTCTTTTGTATGTGTGCCAGTCTTGGGGCTTGAACTCAGGGCCTGGGCACTGCTCCTGAGCTTTTTTTTTCCCCTCAAGGCTTGCATTCTATCACTTCACGCCCAGCTCTACTTCTGGCCTTTTGGTGGTTAATTGGAGAGGGTCACAAACTTCCTTGCTCGGGCTGGCTTTGAACTGTGATCTTCAGAGCTCAGCCTCCTAAGTAGCTAGGATTACATGAGCCAGCAGAGCTCGGCTACCCTTCTTTTGTAGCAGGTTCTGGAGGTCACCTAATGCCCCTTCTCAAACGCATGAGGAAAAGGACTCACCAGGGGCTTTGCCACAACAGGATGACCCCAGCCTCCCCCTGGACCCTTCTCTTCCTGCCTCTGCTCAGGTGGACACGAAGGTGAGCTGCAGCAGGAAAGGCCCCCGGGGACCCTGGCTGCACAACCTCCCATCCCCCATCCCTGCTGCTCCCTTCCCAATGGGGGAGAAGTATTTGTTTTTCCTGTTACCCTGATTTATGGGCCACTTTGTTCTTTATCTATTTGCACAAACTCAGTGAAGTGACCTGCTCTTTTCCAGGGGGCAGGGTCGCTGTCAGCACCTCAGGTCACAGGTCACTCGACCTGCCCTGGGGAGGCCAGGGTTACAGGAGGTCACCTGAAAACAGACCTGGGGTGGGATTGTCTTCAGCTCTGTGTCATTTCCTTAGAACTCAAGAGGACAGAGATGACATCCTGCCCAGAGCTCTTTCTAGGTGCCAGGTTCGATCCCAGTCCCTCTTGAACTCTGACAATCACTCTGCCAGAGGGGTTGGCACCTCCATCCAGATGGCTGAGACTGGAACTGAGGTTTGGAGAGAGAGGTCACAGGCAGAAAGGGCCCACTGGGGCTGGCCTCAAGGCCTCTCGAAGACCAGCCCAGCCATCTGCCCAGCGTCATCTGTTCTGCTCTTGGATACGGGCTAAGAGTACTGAAACAGCACCAGGCACCACCTCTTCTAGCTGGATGTTTGGGTCAGAAGGCCAGCTGGCTTTGCCACCTTCTTTTTTCACCTGTTGAGAACCAAAGGCATCTCTTCTTTGTCCTTCTCTGTGGCCCACCGGCTGCTCTGCCACAGGATCTCTGGGTCAGAGGTCGTACGGGGCCAAGCTCAAACATCTCATAGAGTAGTAGCACCTGGTGCACTTGCAGGTAGGCTGCGATCCCCTCCCAACCTGCCAAAGTCAGGCCATTTCTGAAGGGTTTGGGAGGAAGCGAGGCAGAAACCCTCTGGAACCCTTGGCAGAAAGCAGATGCTGCTCAGCCATGAGCAGGCCTCCTCCTCAGGCTTCCTGGGCTTCTTCATGATGGGTAAGGATGCAGGGACCAATGTATGGAGCTCTGAGAGATTTCAATGTCTTCATCTCACACATGAGGATAGAGGGAAGAAAGGGAACAAAATGGAGAACAATAGAAAGGCTGGAGATGTGGCTGCCCCAAGCAGCCACAGCCCCAACATCAACCCTTTCCAACTGAGCACAGAAGGGTCTAGAAATACGCGGAACTTGGGGGGAAAACCCCTCACTTTGGTGAGAGTATTTCCAAATATGCTAATTGAAGATCTGAGGCAATTATTCAGATAATTAATAGCAAAAAAATACTCCCACGGATTTTTCCCCCAATTATTAGCATATTTCAGGTGTAAATTGGTAGAGTTTTCACTGAAATTATTCGGTTAATTGTCTTGCAGGTGTGGACACATTCCCAGAGGGAGGACATTGCCAAAACTATGTGTGCCAGCCCCCAGCCCCAGGCAGGTTGGCACAGAGAGACCTTGTGAGTGAAACCATCTAGTAAAAAAATAACAGTTATTATTATTTGAAAACATGAGATGTAGGAAAATTGGCATTGGCCCAAGTGCAGAAAATTATGTCCTGTTTCCCCCCTTCCCTACCACCTCCCCCACCAGGAACTGCCTGTATGGGCAGAGAGTACTAATGAATCCCCTAGTCATTATTTCAAAACTGACCCGGGGAAGAGATTTAGCCCCTGGAAGTATTGCCAGGAATTTTGAAATTAATATGTTTAAAGAATGGTAAACATCAGAGATGGAAGAGCTCTTAAAATCATCTAAGAATACTCTCATTTTTATCAATGAGGGGGTGAGGAACCAAGGCCTGAGAAGGGGTTCGACTAGGAGTGAGAAGCAATGAAAAGCCTGGCCTGGCCATTCTCTCTCTGCTTACCTGGCTGAGTCTTACATCCACTGTCCTCTCTACCCTGCAAGCATGTAGGTCAATGGATCCCATGCAGGATAGAAGTGGGTTCGGAATCACTCTACTCCTCCATGCCAAAGCCTTTTATCTGTACACTCAATGTCTTCAAGGGCTAGGCACTTAATCGTCATGGAGATCAGTGTTATCACCTCCGTTGGAAATTGAGGTTCAGAAAGTTAGGTGACATAGACAACCCCTCCCCCACGAGATGAAACGTAACTCAAATTTGATCAGTATTAAAATGGTACTTCTTTGTCATTCATTTCACCACAAGGCCTGCATTGTGTGTCTAAGGTGACAAGCTGTCGTGGACTGGAGAGAGATTGAGAAGAGACTGAGGGTAAGGGATGAGAGGCGGTGAATTTTCCTGGCTCTTTCAACCCTTAGGGGACTTTGAGAATGTCCCTTCCTGTTCCCAGGCCCTAGGCATTCCATCTTCAAAACAATGGTGCTGCAGGACCACAAACATCTCTGAGGCCGAAGCAGCTCCCGCAGCTACTTCATGGGGTGAGCCTGGGGCTCCCCGTTTGGAGGCAAGAACACTGGATTTGGAATCCCAAGACCCCCAAACAGGGTCAGATATCCCACAGCCTAGACGGACAGCTGTGGGCCCCAATCAGACAGGCCTGTGCCTCTCCTTTATTTTCCTGATAGAGACTTTGTGGTTTGACCCCCAGAATCAGCAGAGGCCCCATAAAGCCACACAAAACACTCTTTTCCTCCCTGCTCCCCTGCACAAGGTCAGAGAGAAACAGCGTGAAGAAGAAACAATGTGAATGCTGCGGACTCAAAGGGCCGATCTTGGATGGAAGGTATCCTTCGAAATCCCTGCCTCTCTATACTGAGTGGTTCAGGCAGTCTCGGCTTGGACTCCCTTCCCTGCTCTTCACCCTGGTCAGTCCAACACCTTTCCAACCGAGCGTGTGTCTTTGTGTGCCTTCAGTCATGCTGCCTTCCTACCTACATTCTCTCTTCTCTCTTTCCTCTCTAGACTCCATCCATTCTGCTGCCCCTGAAGTCTTCTTATTCCCACCTACAGTGAGCTCTCCTTCTTTGTGCTCCTGGAATAGCCCAGCAGGAAGCAAGGCTCATGGAATCTGGGTTCTACTCCAGACTATTGCCAAGTAACCCAGGGCTTGGCTTTGAACATACTGGAACTTTGCAAAATCTCCAGTATTTTCAAAGAAAATGAGAAGTGTCTCATAATTGGGACAGAGCAGGGATTGTAGCCTCTTTTCAAAGATGAGAGAAACTGAATTGGAAGTGACCTGCCCACTACCACTAGCACATGTGCCCAGCTGTCACTCCAGCCCCAGACACTGCCCTGCAGGTACCTAGCTGACCTCCCCAGGGAGCACTGCCCCTCCCTCCCTTCCCGTGTCTGAGGGCTCTGAGCCGGTACTGCTGGAGAATGGCTTTGTGACATGGCAGAGATGTCACAACCTCACTTAGTTGGCATGATTTCTACATGCCCTATGAATGTCTGCATTTAAAAAAAGAAGAAGGAGAAAGAAACATTTTAGTGAGGAGGAAACAATTGCTGCCTATAGATAATTAAGGGTCTATTTTTGTGCCAAAGCAGGGAACAGGCTGCAAAAAGTCAACGAAGAATTCTGCAAAGAAGTGATGGGTCTAACTTTCTGTTGAATCCCAAACAATTCACTTTTCTCCCGAAACGAACTCTGCCAGCCTATGTTGAAACTTGAGCCTGCAAGTCACAGGGCACCCATGGGTCCTTAGACACCCTCCAGGCTGAGTCCTTGTCTAGAAGGGGAAGCTAAGGGCTGCCTGAGGCAGCTAGCAAGGCAAAGGCAGGATCCTGCCCGAAACCCTGCTGTCCAAAGTGCCACACACACACACACACACACACACACACACACACACAGAGCTAGCCCAACAGCAGAGCCTAGTCCTCCACTCACTCCTGCATGTTACTTCTGATCCTGGGTGAGTGTCCGGGCTTCTGTTAGATAATTTTCCTGTTACTAGAATGGCATATCTAAGTCTGGATGCTTTATAAAGGAAAGAGGTTTGCTTAGTTCTGGTTTTGGAGGCCCAGAGGCATTGGCTCAATTCTGGTGACCTCGTGGAAGGTGGCATGGAAGCCAAGCTGCAAGAGAAAATGATCACAAGGCCAGACAGGAAGCCAGAGGCGGGGAGGGGCCAGAAAACCTCTCACCAGGCTCCACCTCTAATGGACCCATTAGCTCTTAAATCACCACATCGGGGACTAAACATCCAGGATGCAAAACTTTGGAGGACCAACCTCTCCAAGTCTAAACCAAAGCAGGATTTTTAGGGGGAAAAGAGGAGCTGGAACTAGCATTTGAACTTAGGGCCTCATGCTCATTCAGCTTTCTTACAGCTGGTACTCTACTACTTGAGCCATGCCTCTACCTTGAGTTTTTGCAGGTTATATTGGAGATGGAATCTCTCAGACTTTTCTGCCCAAGCTCGCTTCAAACTATAATCCCTCACATCTCAAACCCCTGAGTAGCTAGGGATGTAAGTATTGAGCCTCTGACATTCAGCACCACGGCAAGGTTTGAACTTAAATCTTCAAGTAAGGGCAGGGTTAGACTTGTATTTGAAGGATGAATTTTCTCAGTGGATTGTCTAGTAGACTTCACATCTAGATTTTATCTTTTTTTCAATCCTCCCTTCTTTCCCTCTACAAAATATTTCCAATCACAGACAGTATTTTCTCATTTTCTTTTTTTTTCTTTATTGTGAAAATACTGTACAGAGGGGTTACAATTACATGGGCAAGATAATGAGTACATTTCTTATCAAGCATTGTAGCCTCCTCCTTTGTTTCCCCTTCCTATCCCATCCTCCCCTAGCCCCCCACCCAACCCTCCTCCCCCCCACCACCAAAGTTGTAAAGTTCGTTTTTGACATAATGACTTGTACGTCTGTCTCATTGTTGCAATGGGGTCACCTGTATCCCTATTTAAACGATTTGCTTAAAACAGGTAATAAAGTTAAAAATAACAACAAAGAAGTGCTTCCAATTTTACTCCCATGGTTATTGACAAGACTCAACTCATGGCTGGCTTGAGGCGTCAATTCTTTACTGGCTGTTGGCAAAGCCACCTTCAATGTCTCTCAGGGCTCTCCCTTTGTAAGGGAGTTGCTGATGCTCACCCCTGTACCATTCATGCTGCTTAAAGAATTCCAATGGAGCTAGACACATTGCCCCAGTGTGTAGCTTCTGAAATCTGGAGGTTGACAATGGACTGTGTCAGTGGCTCCACAGAGAAGATGTGGCTATCAGGGGAAGGATGGGAACCCTACAGAAAAGATGAGCCCTCTAGAGGTAAACTGGGGGTCCACACCAGACTATGTAGATCTACAGGATTCTGGATTCCATCCCCAGATGCTGTGATGGGAGCAAGGCTGAGGGGAAATATACCTGGGAACCAAGGTCTGGAGTCTCTGACCCTGAGTAAGTCATTCACTTCTCTGTCAGTTTCTTCATTGTAAAAACGCGGTCATTCGTCCAACATTTATTATATAACTTCTGTGTATTAAGCAGTTTCAGACCCTGGGGATTGTAGGCAAATAGAACAGAGTATCTGTAAGGTGAACCTTATTTCACTTTTTAGTAAGTCAAATAAATTATTTTGTTTATTCTTTTGTTTTTTTGTGTTTGTCAGTCATGGGGCCTGAACTCTGGGCCTGGGCACTGTTCCTCAGCTCTTCAGCTCAAGGCAAGTGCTCTACCATTTGACCCACAGTGCCATTTCTGCTTATGTGGTGCTGAGGAATCGAACCCAGGGCCTCATGGATGCAAGGCAAGCACTCTACCACTGAGCCACTTTCCCAGCCCATAAATTCTTTTTTATAGATATTTTTAAAATTTTATTTTATTGTAAAGATGCTGTACAGAGGGGTTACAGTTACATGAGTAAGGCAATGAGTACATTTCTTGTCTAGTGAGTGAAATAAATTTTATGCAAACATTTAAATATATAACATGTCAGATGGTGTTTCATGCTAAGAAGCAATAAACCATGTTGAGTAGTGTCCCCCTCCCCCTCCAAGTTCACGTTGAGTTAGAACTTGTGAATGCAACTCTGTTTGGAAGTAAGATCTCTGCAGATAGGATCAAGTTATGGTGATATCATTCTGGAGTGGTGTGGACCCTACATCCAAGGTGACTGATGCCCTTTTAAGAAGGAAGCCCAGTGCAAGTGGCTCATTCCTGTAATTCTAGCTACTCAGGAGGCTGAGATTTGAAAAAAGAAGAAGAAAGAAAAAAGTCAGATGTGGAAGAATGGCTTAAGTGTTGGGATGCCAGCCTGGAGTGAAAAAGCCAAGCAAGAAGACAGTCTCTGAGTTCGAGAAATTAAAACAAAAGGAAATTTGGACACAAAGACCCAGGCTTACAGGGAGAAAGCTCTATCATAACAGGGGCAGAGAAATGGCACACTGTGAGCCTTGGAGCTTCAACAATTGCTTGCAACTACCAGAAACACAAAAAGAAGCATGGAACACATTTCCCCTTAGAGCCATCTGATGAACTAACCTGGCTAACACCTTCAAACCTCACAGGTTTCTCTTCTTTTTATCCATCCAGTTTGTGGCCAGTTGTTATGGCAGACCTAAAAACTGAATACACACAGTTAAGGAGCTCAGGATAGATAGAAGGGTCATGCTATGGGGGGGGGGTCTTCGGAGCACTTTCTTTTCTTTTTTTCTTTTCTTTCTTCCTTCCTTTCTCTTTTTCTTCCTTCCTTTTCCTTCCATCCTTCCTTCCTTCTTTCCTTCCATTGTTCCTTTCTTCCTTTTCTCTCTGTCTTTCTCTTTGGTTTCAGTACTGGAGTTCGAACAGAGTCTTATGCACTCATTTGGCATTTTTGCTCAAGGCTGGAGCTCTAGAACTTGTGCCACACTTCCACTTCCAGCTTTTTGCTGGTTAACTCGAGATAAAAGTCTCTTGGCCTGTTTTTCTCCTGCTGGCTTCAAACTACAAGCCTCAGATCTCAGCCACTTGAATTCCCAGGGAAGACTTGTGAACTAACATGAGCTAAGGTTGGAGTTTTTATTAGATTGAGGATGAGGGCTTTGCTGCTGCCTGAATGCAAGCAGTAGAGACAAAGGGTTTAAAAAGTAATGGACCAAACTCATCATACTGGGAGAAGTAAGTGTTAATATTTGTAAACCTTAGAGTAGAAAGCCTGGCCCCTGGATGTCAGATAAATGCTGACTTATGCACTCGAGACTTTTATCTCGAGTTAACCAGCAAAAAGCTGGAAGTGAAAGTGTGGCACAAATTCTAGAGCTCCAGCCTTGAGCAAAAATGCCAAATGAGTTCTTGTGGTTGTTGTTACCCTTATTGTCATTGCTAAGTAGAGTGAGGTCTTTAGAGGACTTTCAGTGGCTTCCACCACCTTCAAGGCCAAGACCAAGCTTCTTAACAAAGCTCCATGTCCAGCCCCAGTGGAGATGTCCAGCTTCACCGTTCACAACCCCTACCTCACACCCTACCCTCAAACCCTGTGGAAGGAAACAGAGTCACTTCTTCACACATCCCCAGGATTTGCACAGCTTTGCCCTTTGGCCTACTCATTCATTTCTTCAACAGCTGTTTGCAGAAATCAACATGAAGCCAGCATTTTCCAAGTGGTGGTAATCACGACTCAGGTTGATCTCCCCAGGTTGAGCTATTTCCTTGCTGTGTTCCTTTATTTTACATCTAAGGAAACTGTGGTCTGGAGAGGGCAGTGGATTTAAGCCAACATGACATAACCAAACCAGAGGGAGTGAGGTCAATAGGGGTTGGGTGGGGTAGCTTTTGGAACCACACCATGCTTGATTGTAAACAACTATTCCAAAGTGCTGCCAGCTCTTTGTAACTAGGCAGTTGTTGACAGCTACTTATTTTTGATCTTCCCCATCAGCCAGACTGAGCACTCAGAGGGTCTTGGATGATGGTGTGCATGTCTCCACCTGCCCTGGCTCCTGCTTGTTTTTATTTCCACCGGCTCAGGAGCTGTTGTCCTGTGTCCAGGAAACACATACTTCACACTTTGCTGGAAGGGACAAAAGAATGTAGGGGCCCCCCAAAACAGAAGTTAGATTGTTATATTGTTCTAAATAAGAATGTGGTTGAGCTGTTGCCAGAGATTCAAAAATGACAAGAATGGATATTGTGTGTATTTTGCCGCTGGAGAGGAAAAATATTTTTTTTGGATGGTGTCCTGCGATAAAATGTGCTCTTGGTGCGAAGAGAAGAATCAGCTAGCAGTGATGGGACAGGTGGGAGCCTGGAGACCCAGGGCCAAGGCTTGTCCACGCCAGCCACTCACAGGCCACGTGGCCGGTCCACATCACTTCCCTCCTGTCACTTGCCAGTTCTTTAGTGATAGCTGGCAAGGCAAAGCTAGAAAATCCCACAGCACGTCTCCTCTCCCCTGTGACAGCAATCTAGATAAGCTGAACCTAACAAAGACTCAAGGATCAAGCCTGTGGTCACGAGCTCTGAAAGGTCCATACCCCATTGAGGAAAGAGAAGCCGATGCTGACTCCCTGCCCTGGGAAGACCACTTTTGCATCGGTAATGGCCTCTCTCCTCCCTGCTAACCAGGCTTGCACCAAATGCTGGCAACTGCTCATGGAGCCTGTGGGGCACAGACAATAAATACAGCTTTTCCTGTTGGGAAAACAAGGCCCAAGGAAGCCAGATCTGACTGACTCCTTGTCTCCCATCCTCCCATGACCTCTCCTGCCGGCCTCTTGGGGACACAAAGGAAGGAGAAATGAACCCTTTCCCCCAATGCTCGCACTACTGTCCGCTGCCCTCAGTATTATCTGTCACCCTCAGGGTAACGGAAGAGCCACTGCTCAGTACTTATGATGTCACTGTACATGACAAGCCCAGCTCTCATCTCCTGCCCAGGTGAAAACTCCCAGCCATCAGGTGTTCACAGATCTTCAGGGAGCACAAGGCGGTCCACTGTACAAGGGGATCCAAAGAGCCTTTGTCTTTGATGAGATCCACAATTACAGACCGAGGAGAGGTGGCCAGCTCCCTCCTGCCGAGGGTGAAAATTGAACAACTCTGACCCAAATCAAGTTCAAGCTCCCTAGTGTTAAGGGAACAGCAGTAAGGGCTACTTAGGATTGATTTTTGTCCTTCAAGTTACAGGATGACTGTCAAGAATGATAGCCTGGCAGCTCCGAGCCCTCACTGTGTGCCAGGCACGGTGCCAGGGCTTCACAATGGGCCTCGTATCTAATCACACCGGAGGTCCAGGAAGCAGGTAGCAGTTTTGTCCTCACTGAACAGAATAAGAGATGGAGGTTTAGGCAGAGGCGTAGCCTGCGTCTTCATTTACCTTTAGGCTAAAAGATATCAGTAAGCAAAAAAAAAAAAAAAAGTTCATCCCATGTCTCTCTTATGGTTTTGATGTGCTACTTTTTTTTGGAGCAAGTTTATTTGAAAGCAAAAGAAATGCAGTAAAAGTGACAAAAGACTCTCTTCAGAGAGGGGCCTTAAACTTGATTCCAATAGAGTCTTCTCAGAGGGTGGTAGTGGTGGTGGTGGTGGTGGTGGTGGTGGTGTGTGTGTGTGTGTGTGTGTGTGTGTGTGTGTGTGTGTGTGTGTGTGTGTATGTGTCTGTCTGTCTGTCTGGGTGTCTGGGTATGTCTGTGTGTGTGCATGCCTGCCTGACAGTACCAGTGCCTGGGTACCTTAACTTTTTCACTTGAGATTAGCACTCTATTACTTGAGTCACAACTCCACTTTCAGCATTTTGGGTGGTTAACTGGTGATGAGTCTCACTGACTTTCCTGCCTGGGCTAGCTTCACACCGATCCTCAGAATTCAGCCTCCTCCTAAGTAATGAGGATGACAGGCGTGCGCCATCTGTGCCCTGCTTCGGAGCGCGGTTATTAGAGTGTGGGCTCCTCCCATCCCTTGGGTTTTGCGTTGATTGCCCAATGCCGGATGCATGCTGCCCCCTGGGTCTGTTATTGGTTGAGCACCCTGGGGCTTTATTGGAAGAAGTGTCTAAGGCACCATGGGAAAAAGAAGTGCTATGATGGGGCACAAGCAGATCTAAATCCACGCAAAATGCAACAGAAAACACAGAAATGCTCGCCCTCCCCTCGCTCCTCCCCTATGCTCTTGCCCCTTTTTTGAGGCCAGTGGTGTGAGCTGAGCAAATTTCTTCACAAAAAAAGCCAACTTTTCAGACCCCCAGATGCTCTCCGTTTGAAGCAATGAGCTTTTGTACTGGTAATATCAAACGGATCATGAACCCTCTCGACTCCTTTAACGAAGTCTGAGGAACTCTAAGCAGATTCTGGTGCACATCCATGGCCCCTGCAATACCACACTATGCAGGGCTCTCCAGCACCTGAGGGCCCTGACATGCATGGCTCAAGCTAGGGTCAGCTCTCTCCAAACCCCCGCTTCCTGCTTCCACCTCTCCCTGTGCAGCTAGTCACTTCTGACCTGCTCTTCCCACCCACCAGGGGAAGAAGTTTATGTTTTCCTGAGGAAACCAAATGAAGTCATTACCGCTCACTTCATCTATAATTCTCTGGCCTCAAACCTTGACAAGAAAGCCTGAAGCTGGGTTTAGCAGATATCTGTTCCACAGAAAACTGGCGGGAGCTTGTGGGAGCCATTTTGGTTATGACCTGCAAACACCATCTGCTACTTTCTGGGAGGATGGCTCTATCCAGGTACATGGGAACACTGGTAATACTCACAGTTATACAGACTACCATATGGGCTTGGTAGACAGTGTTTGGTCATGGGTGTAGGCAAGAGAAAAGTGAACCTGAATTCAGCTCAAAGAGGCAGGGTAGGGCATGAACACTGTTAGGAGCAGAGAAGCCTGCGTAGACACTGAACATTCAGGATAAGTACATTAGAAGGAAACCGAGGATATGAACGGGTAGAAGTGACTTGAGAGGAGGAGAAACAGGCAATATAATACACATCTAGAATTCTCCCTGTGGGGCTCATCCTCAGGGATTACCCCATCTCATTCAGCAGAAAGACAGTGTCAAGTGATATAGCTCATTCAAGTGAACCAGCAGTGTGGTGCCTCTCCAACCAATAGACCTTACATATTAGGTCTAATATTTACTTGAAGAGGAAGTTGCTGAGCAATGAATGCAGGAAGAGCAGAGAAAGTGACCCAGGGGGCATTTCCCTGGCTCTTCGCCATCTAGCCTAACATTTCTGCTGTGGTTTAAGTGGCCTGCCCTACTCAGAAGAATGAAGGTCTTAGGATAAACCAGAGCCACCCACAGTCCTGAATGACACTTGGCATGGCTCTTAGACATCTCACCCTGCCACCTGCATCCTAAATGACTTGCTGCATGCCCCTTTATTCTACACAGTTTGCAAATCAAATCTTGATATATTTAAGTATCTCCATGTCATGTCATTCCCCATTGTTCAGCGTGGCACCCTGGGCAACTGTCCAGCTATTCTGCCCTCCATCCAGCTCTGGGGTCCATGTAGGGGGAAAGTCTAGAGACCTTCTCAAAGGGGCAATTCAGTGACACATAGGTATACAAACACATAGAGTGACATGCATGCCTGTGGCTACAACACTTTCTCCAGTGTTTTAAATGAAGGGGCCCCTTAAAATTACTGAATTGATGTGGAAACAAAGTGCAGAAGGCACAGAAATCTCCAAGCAAATCACTCAAGATCGCAGCCAGAAAGTTCCAGAGCTGTGATTTGAGCCCAAGTCTGCCTGCTGCCAGCTGCTCCTGTCCTGAGGTATTCCTGACACTTTGGGGACCCAGACAGACACGGCAGAGCACTTGGACAATCTACTCTCCCCCTGCCAGGGGCAGAGGGGGTGAGCTCAGGGTGGATTGAATGAGCTAGGAAAGGTGTGGCCTGAATCTCGAGGCCAAGGAAACTCAGAGCTAGGAACAAGGTTATGCTAGAACCCACTGTCATCCATTGATGCTGGGTCTGGTGTGAACCGGACATCATATGGCCCCAGTTACCGAGTAGAGAGAACACTAGGCTCGAAGAAGGTGGGTCCTATATTCATAAGCACACTCAAGGGGAAAAGCTGTATTAAAGAGGCTTCTATTCTTTCAAGACAGAGAAGAATATCATAACCATTAGAAAATGGAACCAGCAGGAGGCATGTGAGCAAAAGGTAGTGGGAGGAAGCTGAGCACTGAAGTTGGTGCATGCAGCATCTATGGTTTTGTCTTTCTCCAAGGTTTTGCACTTGGACTAGGCAGGTGACCTCTCTCTGGTACTTGGGCTGGGACCGTCCTTTTCAGAGCCCCTGGATTGCTACTCTGAGCTGGTGTGGGGGAACCACAGCTTGGCTAGGAAAGGAAACTAGTATTCTAAAAGAACCATAAGACCAGGAATGAGACTGGGTTAACCTGTATACCTATTATCTTGCTGATACTATGTATGTTGATTATGTAGATTGATAATATGTATGTTGATTATGAAATGGGTTCTCAGTCCCCCTTTTCCTGTGGAGAAACTGAGGCTCAAACAGGTTAGTCATGCTGAGCACATGGATCTGAAGTTAGAGAAGATCTGAGCCAGGATTCAGACCCAGACCTTGTTGAGTTCTTTGCACCGCAGCTGCTTGGTGCCCCAGAGTGGGTATCTTCATTGGAGACCTCTCTCTGACAGCACGACATGTAGATTGGAAACTGAGTCATCTATATTGGCGACGGGTCCTGATGAGTGCGAGGCTAATTTTAGATTTCCTCACAATTGCTCCTCCTAATATAGAACAGCCTCTAAGGATCATGTTGGCAAATGTTTTGTTTTTGTTTGATTTGACCAGAGGAAAAAAAAAGAAAGAAAGAAAGAAGGACCAAAAAGGAGATGAGGTCATGCGGGAGAGAGCTGTCCCTGGCACCCTGCCAGCGAGCAGGGCTCCAGGAAGCTTGGATAGGGACCACGCCAGGAATCTCCACGGGTTTTTCCAGCTAATTGTCAAGGGTCTTTCTTCCACCTCCACCCCTGTAGATGCAGTCTGAGCTTCCTGGTTGGAGAAAAACAAAATCATCCTGACTTAGATCCTTTGGCATTTCTGAAGCACAATGCATGCTTGCAGGAAAGCAAAGTACACAAGGCCCTGTGGCCAGCTAGCCCTGCACAGGGGCAGGGGCGGGGGACCGGGAGCAAGCTGGCCAATCAGAGATGAGCACAAAACCCCAACACAGCTACAAGCCCTCTCTTCTTTCAGCTTCATGATCACAAATGGAATCAGGTTGTTCTCCCCTGGGAGCTCTGCAAGGCCCTGTCCTGGGAACCCTACAATGGCTAAGCGTGCAGTAGGTAGTTTGTATACACTGTGAATGAGTACGTTAAAATGCCTTGGCAGCATAAGCTAGATTGTTGGGATTTTAAAAGCAACCCACAGCTAGATGACAGTGGCTCGTGTCTGTAATCCTAGCTACTGAGAAGGCTGAGATGCAAGGATCATAGTTCAAAGCCAGCCTGGGCAGGAAAGTGAGGCTCCAATAAACTACAAAAAATAAAATAAAATAAAGAAGAAGACAGAAAGAAAGAGAGAGAGAGGGAGAGAGAGGAAGGGAGGGAGGGAGGGAGGGAGGAAGGAAGGAAGGAAGGAAGGAAGGAAGGAAGGAAGGAAGGAAGGAAGGAAGGAAAGAAGCCAAAAGTGGAGTCATGGCTCAATGGTAGAGTTCTAACCTTGAGCAAAAGGAGCTCAGGGACAGTGCCCAGGCCCTGAGTTCAAGCCACAGAGATGACACACAAAAAACAACTTACACCAGGTGCCGGTGGCTCTTGCCTATAAATCCTAGCACTCAGGAGGCTGAAATCTGAGAATCTTGGTTCAAGGCCAGCCTAGGCAGAAAAGTCCATGAGACTCTTAACTCTAATTAACCATGAGAAAACTAGAAGTGGAGCTATTGCTCAAAGTGGTAGACCACTAGCCTTGAGCGAAAGAGCTCAGGGACAGAGACTAGGCCCTGAGTTCAAGCCCCACAACCTACAGAAATAAATACATACATACATAAATACATAAATAAATAAGGCAAGCCAGCAACTCACATGACCAGGTCAATTGCATGGTGTTTCCACAAGACACCATTCTGCTTCCCCTGCCTGTGAGAAGCTTTGAAACACAGCTGAGCTATCTCTGCTGTATTAAAACAAACCTCCATAGAACCTCAGGAGCTGCAGTTAACAAAAGCCGTTTCTACCTCAGGTGAGCCTTGTGCACGGGAGTCTCAACAGTCCAGCCTGAAATGTCTGTGCAGGGGGCCTGTCAGGAGGATTAAGTGAGCAGTGTGGTTGGCTATGGTAGGCTAATGCAGTCCTTCAGAGCTCTCACCCTTCCAATCATCTCCGCTGATAGGTAAATACTTTCTTCATGAACAAGAAGTGACAAAGGAGTTGCATTTTTAAACATGGTGCTTTTTGGAAAATAATTTGTATGGCTTTAGGAGCTCCCAACTCTTAGTTGCCTTAACTGAACCTTTCAGAGACCCATAAGGCCTTCAAGCTGATAGTCAGACTAGAGAACGAATGGAGAGGAGATGAGGTTCACCTGTAATCCCGGCTCTCAGGGCCATCCTCAAATATATAGCAAATCCCAGGCCAGTTGCAATTGGTTGGCAAACCACATAATCATCCTAACAAGACAATGTCTCCCAAAACAAAACCAAACCATAGAAGCCAGGCGCTGATGACTCATTGTTGTAATCCTCACTTCTCAGAAGAGATCTGAGGATCGTGGTTCAAAGCCAACCCAGGCAAGAACATTTGTGAAACTCTTATCTCCAGTTATCCACCCCCAAAAAGCTGGAAATGGAGCTGTGACACAAGTGGTAGAGTGCTAGGCTTGAGCACAAAAACTCAGGGACAGCACCCAGTCCCTGAGCTCAAGACCTAGGACCACCACCAAAACAAACAAACAAACAACAAAAAAGGACAAAAACATGGTGGACATCTGGAAGGGGACCTGCTGTAGAAGCTCCCTCAGCCTGGGCAACCTACAGAGGTGGCTCTTAAGACCCTGGTGAGAGTCTGAGTCACTTGCTCAAGGCCACACAGTTGCCTGTTGAGCAAGGGAACTAGAAATCACCTTGAGTTTTATCAATGGTCTTGGGGTTCCTATGAAGTAAGCATCAAGGTCTTTGATCGATTTCTTTGGAGAATGAATGAGCCTTCTAAATCGCTTCCTGCTCCCTTCTTCCCACACCTGCTCTGCTCACCTGGGAGGGTGGCTAACGACTTACAGAATCCATTGTTCCAAAGCTGTTAGTCCCTGGGAAACTGAGGCCTAGGGTGAGATAGAACTTTGACCCTGAAATACAATGCATGGCTAGACCCATACCCCTCAGTCAAACAGTAAAGGCAGGGAAATGGGGGAAAGGGTTCTATCCTGCATGCCTTCACATGCGATGTTTCCCCCCTCACTTCCCCATTCCCCATCTGATCTATAATGAGTGTGGGTGGGATGCACGGAGCCCCCACAAGCTGTAGTTTTTCTGTTCCTTCACCCTACACCCCACCCTGAGGCACAGAGCGGAACTCCTTGCCCAAGCCCCCTCCTCCTCTCCCAGCCTGCAAGTGATTAGAGAAGAGACAGCATTCCGAGGGGCTGGGGTGCTCACGGGCCCGCCCACCGCGCCCAGCCTGGCCGGGGCTTGCTCTCTCAGCTGTCTGCTCGTCACTGGAAGGCCCTGGCCCCCAGCCATAGGAATGTCAGGAATCCCCCTCCCAAACTCCATGGCTACTTCTCTCCCCACAGCCTGCCCTCCCTCCCAGGCATCCATCAGCTCAGGCCTTTCTGGAATGCGCTTGCTCCTGGCACCGCCAGCGCCCGGAAAAGTCTCGGGCTAATCCCTGGGCACATTCATCACTCCTCCCCAGAGAGACCCTGCGGCAGGCCGGAGGAGGCCCAGCGAGAAGGCCCTGCCTCAACCTGCCAAGGGCTGGACAGATGGCTGGGAGGACGGTCCAGAGAGGCAGGAAGGTGGCCAAGTGGGACATACCAGCAAAGGCTGCCAGACAGCCATTCTCTAGCACTTGGCAAGGCTGTCGTACTTCTAGAAATCCTGACCTTCAGCAAGGAAATCTGTTGGGTGGTAACGCAGGTGAACAGTGGTGAAGGTGTTTGCGGATGGTGAGACGGAGGACCCCGATGGTTCAATGGCTAGATGCAGACCTCACGGTGTAAGATGGAGACCCTAACCCCCCCCCCCAGAAATGTAGCCTCTAAGAAGCTAGAAATGCAACGTGCCCTGATTTGGTTAAGTACAAATATTGCACATCAATTAAAAAAATAAACATTTAATTTTTTTTAAAGATGACAAAACCAATGCTAACTCTTTCCAAGTATCTGTCTCTTTCCATTTCAAGGGTTGCTATGGTTCTGTAAGAATTCCTACAGGTTCAGGCTACCGTGTCTTGCACGCACTGTTCCCAGGGTCTTTTCTGCCACGCTCCCTGCGGGCTGTCCGCTCTCTACCCCGTCCCTGCGACCTTCTCCCTTCCCTGTCTCGGGATACCCATCTCTATGACACATGCTGTCTGAGCGCCTGTGTCTTCCACACTGCACAAAAGCCCTGCGAAGGTGACACCTACTTACTCCTTTTGACAGTGCGACAGCCTCAACTCTCTGCCATTTACTGGTGGCAATCTCTAGAGCCTTTCTCCTCTCTTTGGGACAAGGATTTCTCAGAGAGAGGCTCTAGCCAGGGTGCCCTCAAGGCTTATCTCAACCTCGCCATTCAGAAAGTTTAGGTTGCAGCAGCAGCAGCAGCTGAGAGCCCTATAGCAGCACCTATTGAAAGCATTGGGCGGGGCTGGAAAGGTGGCTCCGTGGTAGAGTGCTTGCCTTGCATGCATGAGGCCCTGGGTTCAATTCCTCAGCCCCACATAAGCAGAAAAAGCCAGAAGTGGCGCTGTGCTCAAGTGGTAAAGCTCTAGCCTTGAGCTGAAGAGCTGAGCAACAGTGCCCAGGCCCAGAGTTCAGGCCCCACAACCGACCAAGAAAAAATAAAAATAAATACATAAATAAAAGCATTGGGTTATTTAATTCCCTTATGTGCATGGATACCATAAACCTAGCAAATACTTACAGAATATGTCTTATTGCTAGAGAGTGTGCTAAGGATGAAAAATGGAACAGAAAACCAGACAGCCCCTTTTCTCAGGAGATAAACTCGTGGACTGGCAGGCACTGAACTGTCTGTAGTGGTTTGGGATTGGGACAGGCCTGCCCACTAGAGAGATGCAGGAAGGCTTCTTGGAGAAAGTGGCACTTGGCTAAGACTGGTGGGATAAATAGGAGTGAGCCACGCAAAAGGTGATGGGAACCTGGAGGATCCTGTTTAGACAGACTGTGTTTCTCTGGAGCCCTCCTGAGCTTCAGGCCCCTAGGTAGCCACATGGCTGAGGCCAAACTCTGGGCATAAATCACTGAGATCCATAAAGGGCTCCCGGCTGTCCAGCCTGGGGAGGAATGCAGGAAGGGTGGAGGGCGCACTGCACAGAGCTGGGTAATTTTAGACTTCATTGTCACAGTGCCCTGGGCCACCCCTCAGGCGGCCCTGCCTGAGCTGGGAAGGGCTTCTGGTCTGGAGACCTCGAGAGGATGTGGGCTTTGGAAAGAGGCCAGGGCAGCAGGATGGGAGGCAAGGCCCTTCCTCCATGGGGGCAGGATGCTCAGGTCGGAGGCTTGGTACCTTGGCGAGGTCTCCAACTCTAAGGAGATACACCTGCTGACGTGAAGGAAAACCAGCAAAACAGACCCAAGATGGCAGAGGGAGTCTGATGGGCTGGGTAGGTGGCTCAGTGGTAGAGTGCTTGCCTAGCATGCATGAAGCCCTGGGTTCGATTCCTCGGTACCACATAAACAGAGAAAGCCAGATGTGGTGCTATGGTTCAAGTGGTAGAAGCTCAGGGTCAGTGCCTAGGCCATGAGTTCAAGCCCCAGGACTGATAATGAAAAACAAAAACAGAAAAACAAACAGGGAGTCTGATGGCTCCATCAGATGGAGCAAAGAATGACTGAAGCATCCAATGTATACCCTGCAAAATTAAGAAGAGTGAGAGAAGGGGTGGGTAGGGGAGGGATGGGTAAGAATGCAGAAAGGGGTGATACTGATCAAGGTACACTGTATTCATGAACTGCTTTGGTAGATGGCAACTCCTTTGTACCACTACCTAAAGATAATAAGACAAAAGACAAAAGTAAAAACGCAAATAAACAAAAATGAGTGGCGGGCAGGTGGCTAGGGTGGATTCAGAGGTGCTGTGCTCGTAGATATACAGTACAAAGCTACTGTGCTTCCATTTCTCCATTTGCTGAGCTCTACCAGTAGTAGCCCTGTCAATTCCATGGTGACGATGGAGAAGAAATGACGTCATCTGTGTAGAGGGCTAAGCAGAATGCCTGGCAGAGAGTAAGAACTCAGTAAATGTTAGCCATGATTGGTTTATTACAGACGCCATGGATTGTGGGCCCACATTGCAACCTCTGGCCTCAGTTCTTGGTCCTCTGTCCAGCCTCTCCCCTTCTAAGTCCCAATCTTACAGTCCGCCTCCCGGTGCAAGGGCATGCCCTCCAGAATAGGGGATAATTTTTCAGACTACGCAGTTCTAGTCTTCCTTGAACACTCTAAGGTCCCCGAAGGGCTGGGAACCTCCAGGAAAAACTCACTGTTTCTGACCACAGCAGCTCAACAGGAGGGACATGGCATAGGGAAATAGTTTGGGGGGGGGAAAAAAACCAAGATCTTGGGAATCTGTATGCTATCTGGGAGAGCTCTCTGGGCAAAGCTCTTTGCAGAGAGAGGATTGGCTAGGAGGGAGGAGATCTGAGTTTAGTGGCATCTTCATGAGGCGTCTGCAGACAGGTGTGTCCACAAAGCCACAGTGCTCTTCCCCTTCAGCCAGAGGGAGTGTGTTACACCTGCACACACTGAGAGTGTCCTGGTGAAGGGCTTCACTCATTCAGCTGCTGTACGAGTGAGAGGGCAGAGCCCCACCCTGGTGACCTGTGGTCCCAGGAAAAGAGCAGCAGAGTGATGGGAAGTGTCGACATGTCTAGCCTTGTCCTGAGTTTTCCCCACACTGCAGAACCTGCTCCTCTGGCCATCCTCCTTTTGGATCCTCAAATAGTCTCCAGTTCACACAAGTGGTCCCACCCCTTGCTGTCTCTCTGGATCCCTACCCCTTCATGATGGAAGGGTCTTTTGAAGGCAAGGGAATGCCAGACCCTTCTTTCATGGAGAGAACTCCATTGGTTCTCTTCAAGGCCAGTCTTTACCACCAGGCTTTCACAGAGTGAAAGGAACAGAGTGCACCATGTGGGGGTACAGCCCTGCTCCCAGAGACATGCTCAGATAATGCACAGTGATCTCCTTGGCATTACAAATGAGATTCAAGTTCAGAATAATACAAGGAAAGCAAACTTCATGCTGTTCCCCCCCTCCAATACACACACATACACTGAATGTAGCTGAAAAACCTGCACAGGATACATGGAATGATTACAATAGGAAGCATCAAAACAAATCTCTTGGCGGTAGCCAGAACGAGTGGACAGAGAGTGAGCAATCATATAGAAGAACAAAACATTAACTGATATAGCCAATAGAACTAAATACTATTCCTAGAGCACTTCATCTATCAATGGAAGGATCCACATTCTTTTCAAGGACATATTAAACATCACCAAGATATGCCATCCATTAGGTCCCTAAAATAAAATCTTAACAAAGTTAAGGGAATTGAAGTCACACAAAGTATATTCTCTGAGGATCACAATGGAATTAGATGAGAAGCCATGAAGATAATAGAGAAATCTTTGATCATGTAGACATTAAATAATACACTTATAAATAATCTCACAGTGAAGACAAAAGTACCTGAGAAGATAAGAAAATGTTTGAAATTTCACATATTATACTGTAGTTCATCATTTATTGGCATGAAGAACTCAGTACTGAGCCATGAAAAGTATATTCAGAAACTTTTTTAAAAAAAAGAACCTTTTGGTACTATCTACAAATTCTTGTGAATTCACAACATCTCAAAATAAAGTTTAAAACAAAAGAGCTGGAGGCATAGCTCAAGTGGTAGAATATCTGTCTGGCAAATTCTAGGTCCTGATATCAAATAACAGTACTTAAAAAAAAAAAGCACCACCCCCCCTTTAAAAAAAAGTAAAAAATAAAACAAAAACCCCTACTAAAATAATAAAAATATAAGCAACTAAATTGAGGGAAAGGGTTGTAAGTCGTATATATGAAAAAAAGGACTTTATCCACAGTATGTTAAGAAATCTCAAGGAAGCCGGGCGCCAGTGGCTCACATCTGTAATCTTAGCTATTCAGGAGGCTGAGATCTGAGGATCGCTGTTCAAAGTTAGCCCAGGCAAGAATGTCCGTGAGACTCTTATCTCCAATAAAACCACTAGAAAACCAGAAGTGGCACTGTAGCTCAAGTGGTAGAGTGCTCGCCTTGAGCTAAAAGAGCACAGGGACAGCGCCCAAACCCAGAGTTCAAGCCCCATGATTGACAAAAAGAAAAAAAATAAGAAAGAAATCTTTTTTTTTAATTTAATTTTATTTTATTTGTGAACATACTGTACAGAGGGGTTACAATTACATGGGCAGGATAATGCGTACATTTCTTACCAAGCATTGCAGCCTCCTCCTTTTGTATACCCTTCACATCCCTTCCCAGCCTCCCCCCTCCCGCCCAATCTCAATCCTTCTCCTTCCCCTCTTTCCCCCCCACCGCACCGACGTTGTAAATCTCGTTTTGGACATGACAACTTGTACTTAAGAAAGAAATCTTAAGGAAAGTATAAGAATACAAATTTAGGGCTGGGAAGGTGGCTCAGTGGTAGAGTGCTTGCCTTGCAAGCCTGAGGCCCTGCGTTCGATTTCTCAACACCACATAAGCAGAAAAAGCCAGAAGTGGTGTTGTGGCTCAAGTGGTAGAGCCCTAGCCTTGAGCTAAAGAGCTGAGGGACAGTGCCCAGGTCCAGAGTTGAGGCCCCACAACCAACAACAACAACAAAAGAATACAAATTTAGTCTTAAAATTAGGTTAAAGATTTGAAGACACAGTTCATTAAATAAGACAGCAAGTCATAAACACCTAGATTTTCATTGTCTAGTAGAAAGAGGTGAACAAAACAGTAATGAGCCAGACATATTGTAGCACACATCTGTAATCCCAGCACTCAGAAGGCTAAGGCTGGAAGACCATGAGTTCAAGATCAACTTGGACTACATAGCAAGTTCTATGACAGTCTGGGCTAGAAAACAAGACTCTGGCTCTAAAATAAAGTAAAATAAAACAAAAGTTAAAACCATGAAATATTAACATGTCTATACTAATGGCTAATTAAAAAAAGCTAGCTGGGAACTAGTGGCTCACGCCTATAATCCTATATAACCTATAATCCTAGCTACTCTGGAGACTGAGATCTGAGGATCTCAGCTCAGAGCCAGACCTGACAGGAAAGTCCGTGAGACTCTTTTTTTTTGGGGGGGGGGGTCCGGTTGTGGGGCCTGAACTCTGGGCATGGGCACTGTCCCTCAGTCTTCAGCTCAAGGCTAGCACTCTACCCCTTGAGCCACAGCACCACTTCTGGCTTTTTTCTTTTTGCTTATTTGGTGCTGAGGAATCGAAGCCAGGGCCTCATGCATGCAAGGCAAGCGCTCTACCACTGAGCCACCTTCCCAGCCCCAGTCTGTGAGACTCTTATCTCCAATTAACCACCATAAGTGGTGCTGTGGCTCCAAGTGGTAAAGCCCTAGGCTTGAACAAAAGAGCTCAGGGACAGCACCCAAGCCAGATGTTCAATATCATTAGTTATTAAAAAGACAAATTAAAACCACAGTGTGGTACTATTATATGCAGAACAGAATGGCTAAAATGAAAAGTACTGACAAGGATGTGGATGTAGAGCAACTGGAATCACATATGCTGCTGGTAGGAAGGTACAGTGGTCCATCCACTCTGGAGAATGGTTTGACAGTTTCTCCATGACAAACACATTCACTAGATAGTACCAGTAGTCTTTCTCTTGGGTGTTTAAGAGAAATAAAAACTTCTGTTCACACAAAAAAACAGTATGCAAATGCAACTGGCAAAATTCCAGAAACAATAGGTAAACTGGGTAAACACAATTTGGCTCATTCCATAGAACATCACTCTCGATAAAGATGAAGAAGCGACAGGGGTGCCCTATAACTTGGATGATTCTCAAAAACACTGTTGATCGAACGAATCCATTCTCTGTCTGGGGCTATGGCTCAAGTGGTAGATAGAGCACCTCCCTAGCAAAGCACAAGGCCCTGAGTACAATCCCCAGTACTGCAAATCATTTTTCTTTAAAAATCCCAGTTCCCATAGGCTGTGATTCAATGATTCTACTTATGACATTCTTGAAAAGCTAGAACTAAAGCCAGACAAAATTGAAGTGGTGATGGGAGGGGCCAAGAAGGGGTAACACGAAAGGGGCAGGACAAAAGGGTTTTAGGGTGAAGGACTGTCCTGTGTCCTATCAGATAAGTCTATATATGCACCACACTTCAGAGACCTGGGCACCCACAAGAGTTAACTCTGTACAACCATTTTAAGAAGAGATAAAATATTAAGCAGTTGGACATTTAAAAGATAGCAGAAAAAAAGAACTGGAGTGACTTAGACCACTGCTTCCTACCCCAGTACCTGGGATCTCGGAAACTACCATAGTCCCATTAAGCCCTGCGAATCAATCAACTGCTAGTGGAATGTCCACCATTTCCTACTGCTTCTCTCTGGGGTCCATCCAGGGACCCCCTCCTGTACGCTTGTCAAGTATCCCGACAGTCCTGGTCTGAAGATGACAATGGGGTAAAACCAAAGCCTGAGAATGCTACAAAAAGAAAACCAAGTTAGCCAGAAAAGTGTTCACTGACCAGAGGGTTCGATCAGGTCAGGCTTCCCTCAGTGTCCCTATCTATACATGGGCAAACACCTACCTTCCAGGGTTACTGCACGTCCGAGGTGATATACTATATAAAATCTGTTAGTGTCTCTGCCTGACAGCTGCTATTGTTATTTCCCCATGGCAAATGCTCTGCTTGTTTTGGAATTCATTCCTTCATGTACTTATTGGTTCATTTACACATTTCTCAGTGAATAGTTGAAGAGTTTAGGGCTCGGGCTGGGCTGTGTGCCGCATGGTAAAGATTCACTCCAGCCTCACGGGGGACCCACTCCCAGACAATCACGACACCGCAAAGTCACGCATGTGTAACTGTCATGCTGAGTACCTGGGATACACAGGAGAGAAAAGAGGAGAAGCCTTTGGGGTGTCTGTAAGCATGACTCCCCAGGCAGGCAAGCTGGATAGCAAGGCATTTCTGATGGGAAGAATTGAATGCATGGATGTGGACGCATTAAGGAGCATTACCTGTTCCTTAGCATGTTGTGTCTGAATAGCCAGGAAAATTCCTCTCGGCTGGGACAGAGAGAGAGCATGGAGAACAAACAGGGCACTGGGACTTTCAAGGAACAAATCGGTTTGGACCACAAGCTCCACGCTAAGAATGTTGAACTTGACCCTGAAGGCAGTCAGGCATTATCAGAGGATATGAGGCCGGGGAGGGTCAAGGTCAGATTCATTTCTCAGAAAGGTCATTTGGCAGCTGGAGAGAACACTCTTGGCAAGGGGAGGATGATGTTCTTGGAGGAGATGATGTTCTTGGAGGACTTTTCAACAACTAGGAGAAGTAGTGACCGGGATGAAGAAGCAATGCTGTCTTGTCTTCTGAAGCTCACAAAAAGCTGGAGCTATATATAGTTCCTTGGGGTGGGGAAAGACCACCAAAAATAGCAACCACGGGATGTTTCAGGATTCATATCAACCTCTTGTTGAAGAAAGAGCCACCTGCTCTTTCTTCCAGATGAAAACCAGTAGGGAGGGTGTACTTGGACTCTCCAAAGACTCTTGGAGTTTCACACCTTGTACTTCTTGCAGAACTTGTGCTCTTCCGTGAAAACGGTGAGGCTATCCATGTGATAGAACCACAAGTTCCCAGACTACCAAGTCTTTCCCAGCTGCCCTGTGCACATGAATTAGATGCTTATTTACTCCTGTCAACAGCCCTGTTCTGGGAGCTGTACTGGCCATGATAGAAAGGAATGAGTGTCCACAGTAGCATGGTAGAGCTTCAGTTCTGCAGCCGTGTGCTGCCTGGCCTGGCTTGCACTGAGCTTTGGTTTCCAATTTGGAAAAATGAGGAAGGAAAGTTTCTACTTTGTAGCATTGTTGCGTCATGTGTAGCCCAGAGTCTTACTCATAGTAACTGCTGGTTGTAATGCTGATGGCCCTTTTGACAAGGAGGCTTTCTAAGCGGATGCAATGGCCAGGAGGAGACTTAATGGCTGCCCAGGGAGGAACAGGCTCAGTCACCAAGTCTCCTTTCCCATCCACACCCTAGGAGCCCAGGGTGTAGGAGACACTCAAAAGATCTCAGACAGGGAAGAGGCTAAGGTCATGGTCAGATCCCCACAGAGCTGCCTTTTGCCTTGGGTTGGGGTGGGAGTGGGGGGGGGGCTCCAATACGACATCTAAGCAGTTGCTTTAGAACAATTTCCCTCCGCCTTCTGGGAAACGAAAAAAGCAGCCAGATGCATGCTTTAAAAATAAACCATGCAAGAGAAAGAAGGAGAATAGTATGCATTTTGCTCCCAAGCTGGTCTGAAACATTTGAAAGGCAGAGACTCTAATCTGTCAGGAATCAGCAGAGCTCTTAGGTTTGTTTCCACATTCTCAATGCGCAGGGTTAAGAAACAAAGGAATATGAATCTGTTCTTTCAAGGTCCCCCACAGCATTTGGGATTGGTATAACAATAGGCATGTTTCATCAAAAGAAAAAAAAATCAGAGCAGGCTCCACGTACAATCACAGGCTCGCTCATTTGGACTCCACCAGCAAAGTATTTGAAATCACTCAGACAAGGCTGTTTGATCGTTTACTTTACCATGATTGCAAAGAGAGAGTTGGCTCTGCAGCCAAGTGAAAAGAGAGTTTTTAAAAACACATATAGCTTAGTGGTTTACATCAAACACTCTGGTGCCAGACGGCCTGAGTCTCAGCCCCGGCTCCACCGCTCCTGACTGCTTGACCTTGAACACGTGACTAAACCTCACTGGACCCCTGCCTGGTGCCATGAAGATTAAATGAGCAAATATTTACTGAGCATAACGTCTGGCTTGTTGTACGTGCGATGAGTGGTTTTTTTTAAAAAAATAAAATAAACAAATAACATTAAAATTGAAGGTAGAAATCTTCAGCCTTTTGGAGGTGTTCTCTTTCATTTAGAATGCTAGCATCTCAAAGGATAGCTCGTGCTCAGGATCTAAGTGTCGGCCAAACACTGATGGCTTACTCCTGTAATAAGCTGCTCAGGAGGCTGAGATCTGAGGATCACAGTTTGAAGCTAGCCAGCTGGGGCAGAAAAGTCCATGAGAGCCTTATCTTGAATAAACTACTCAGAAGAATCCAGAAGTGGTGGTGCTGTGGCTCATATGGTAGAGTGCTATTCTTGAGCAAAAGAAGCTCAAGGACAGTGCCCTGACCATGAGTTCCAGCCCAGGACCACCACAAAAAAAGAAAGAAAAGTAAAGAGAAAAAAAAGATGCATGGTCCCCAGGTGTCACTGGCATATCTGTTCAGGAAGGCTCATCTAGTCTGCACATCTAACTCTCTACCAGTCCCCCACATCCTTCTTTTCCTCGATCTACCTGTACTAAGTCAAGGTCCCTGAGAAGAACAGTGCTGTCCTTAAAGAGCAGCCAGGGATCAGGGACGCCATGGTTAGTGCTGTGATGGGGTAAAAGGTTCATGGGAGACCCCATGTCCAAGCTGAGCCTCCAGAGTCCTTAGGAGGGGAAGAGCTAGGGGACTGATTGTGTCTCAGGCAGGGGACCAAGCCAGCAGCTTCCAGAAGCTGGCACAGAGGGCCCAGCTTGAGAGGGACTGGAGAAGCATTGGCAGGAAGCGGGACCCTGAGAGGTTTGCCAATACAAAGAGCCAGCAATTTACCCCTGAGACCAGCCCTGAGTGATCACGAGGGACAAGGTCACTTCCGGGTCGTTTCTATCCATGAAAGCAGAGCTTCCCTAGCAGACACACCCAAGTGTCACAAAAGGCATCCCAGCATCCCTTGGGACAGCTGGCAACCCCTGCGTTGGCCCTGGCTGCAGTTGCTTTCAGCTTGCACTCCACAGAACATCTTGAGGAGCTCTGGACTGGGATAGACCTGTTTCTGTCATTCCCAACCCTCCACCTTGACCCCTAACATCCACACCCCCACACCGCACCACCACCCCCAGGAGGCTGAAGCAGGGGATGGGACTGTTCCCCAGGCCAAGGCACACTCTTGCTCACCAGGAAGTGTGGGCTCAATAATGGGGGGTCTTGTTGGCAGCTCCTTCTTAGTCCCCAGAGAGAAGGACACCCCTGGTACTGAGCAGACTGTGTGGCCGTCTCACCATTCCTGGTTGTATTTCTTCTCTATCCCCAAATGCGTGATGTCAAAGGTCCCAGAGCAGGGACTCCCAAGGCCCCACCAGACCCAGGGCAGCCTCTGGGCTCATCCCTGGCCTGACCACTGCCAAAGTGCAGCAGCCAGCCCCTGCCACCGAGGCTGGACGTGTGGCCTGGCTCCAGGCCCTACCTGCACAGTGTGTGTGTGGGGGAATGAGTCAGCACTGTCTTGTCTCCTCATGTGACCTGAGGGCCATGCGGAAGCAAATTAACCCAGGAACAGTTCAAGCAGGGAGGTCCCAGAAGCCCTCCAAGTCCTGAGGGACCTGGAGATGGGGAACATCCTTCTCAGAGCCTGGAGCCCCCAAGGGCAAATCCTCCAGGGACTTTGAGAAAATTACTGGACCTTGGTGCCTCAGTTTCCCTATCTATCAAATGACAGTGATAATGGTGTCTGCCTAGGAGCATTGTACAAATGAAGTGAGTTAAGCAATGTAAAAAGCATCAGGATCTAACAAATGTCATCCTTGACTATTGCTGCTCTTGGTGTCCTTATTTTCTGCCCACCCTGAGAGTCACAATCACAAGAGACAGCTAGCCCATGGTCAGAGCTCCAAGATGGCTCTTTCTTGGATCTATAGAGAGCACCTCTGGTCCCTTTCACCCTAACAGATACATAGTCAGAAGTCTTTCTGGGGGCTGGGAAGGTGGCTCAATGGTAGAGTGCTTGCCTTGCATGCATGAGGCCCTGGGTTCCATTCATCAGCACCACATAAGCAAAAAGAAAAAAGCCGGAAGTGGCGCTGTGGCTCAAGTGGTAGAGCACTAGCCCTGAGCTGAAGAGCTGAGAGACAGCGCCCAGCCCCAGAGTTCAGGCCCCACGACGGGACCCCCCCCAAAAAAAAGAAGTCTTCTGTCACCTTCACACACACACACACACACACACACACACACACTAATAAGTTGAGGCCCTTACTCTCTTCAAAAGACCCTCCATAGGAGAAGCTTTGCTCTCTGCTCCTTCTGCTGGCCCCGTTCATCTCATAATTTACCAATTTTTGTTCACACCACCTCCAAACGACTAAAAACAGTGTTCCACAAGTAGACAGACTGGCACAGATTAGAGCAAGATCATCACTTCTTTTCCAAGGGTAAAGAATCTTTTTTTTTTCTGCCAAGGGCCATTTGTATATTTACAATGACATTCAACAACCATACAAAATTATCAAAACAGGCAGATAGCCCATGAGAGACGTATGAGGAACATAGATGTCTGTCTTACCACATGCAAATGATTTCACAAGCCTGCCGTGGCACTCAGGCCAGCCCCCCTGAACTCAGAAGCTGATGGAGTACCCTCATACACAGCTGGCCCAAAAGATTGAGCTTATGTTTCTGTAGAAACTTCCAGGTGCCTCCTCTTGTACCCCGGAGAGCCAAGTACTCTCAATGCATGCTTCCATCGGTGCTTGTTGCACTCGAGTTTTTCAACTTCAAGACGAGAGCCAACACCCAGTATGTTGACATCTGGCCTGCCCTTCATAGGACACCCTCACCAGTGCACCTGGAAGGGCCATTAACCCCATTCCAGCCATCACAATCAAGCCCTCAAATCACAGCTGCACCATCCCGGACACTGTGTCCCTCTCATTTCACTCTTCCCTGAGGAAGTGGTCCAGGAAGGCCTGGTCACCTGCACACACAGTCAGCTGACCCCTCCTCCTTCGACCCACTTCCTCGGGGGCAAAGGTGGAGCTTGTCAGCTCACAGAACCACAATATCCAGGAGCTAACAAGGGCTGCAGAGAGCCAGGACCCTGCCTCCTCCTCTCACCTGGCCCTGGCCTTAAGTGTGACTTAGTTGAGACTGTCTCTAGACATCACCCTCTAGATTTGCTGCGCTTGAAATCTCAGGCCCTGTCCTGCCTCCCAAATCTGTCACTCCAAACAATTGGGCCACCAGAGCCCTGACACGCCCCATCACTGGAATGGTTCACCCTGTTGGTTTAAAAGTTTCCCAGATGACTTTCGGGCTCAGCCTGACAAATGACTTATCATGTTGCCACCTTCTGATTTTTTTCCTCCATGTGTTTACCCTTTCCAACTATCTGTAAGCCTAGAGAAAGATAACCTCTCTCTGTGTCTCTCCTCTCTCTTTCTCTCTTCCTGTCTCTCTCCCTCTCTCCCTCTCTCTCCTCTCTCTGTCTCTCCTCTCCCCCTCTCTCAGCACCAACCTCAGAGTACGACACATAAAATAATCCAGTATGTATTTGCCCATTCCTAACAGATGGATGCGATTGCAATTTTCTCACTCAGCTCCACAACTCTCTAGCATTGAGGCTATTGAAGTGTCTGCACTCAGAGATTGTTTCTCCCCTTTGGGTAGCAGCACAGTGTCTTCAAGGCCCCAGGATATATCAAGGTGAACCAAAGGACTTCTTCCTTCTAAGCCATGATCTTCATTCCATCATGAAGGTTCATGGTCAGCTCCCTGAATGAGCTACTCCAACCATTGTCAGTAATAGCAATTCATGGATCCCAATTGGCTGAGTTCAGGAAGTCACCATGAAGTCACCAATAGAAGCCTTCCTCATGGTTCTCATTTAGCTCTTCCTTTTTTTTTTCTAACCAGCCTGCATCTCACAGCTTGTAGGCAACAGATGTCCCTGTACAGCCACATGGCTTGTGTCCCTAAGCTCCTCAGGTTTTCATTCAAAAGAAAGAGCATCCATGCTCACCTTATAGACCACAGTAGTTCCCTCATGGCTCTGAGATGATCCCTTCCCTGCCTCCTTCCATCCTACCTCCTTTCTGAGTTGATGCACCATCGGTGTGATTATTGTGGATTTCCCTTTTGACTATACATTCCAAGAGACACAGATGCTGTCACTTTGTTAACTTCAGCACCCCTCCATCCCATCCACCTTGTGCTAAGACTAGAACCTGGCTAATAGCAGACACTTGGCTTAGGAGTGTCCAAAGAGTCAATTAATGTGGAAATATTTGGAGACACTGAGACACTGGATTAAGTCATGCTAGAGTTCAATCTCAACACTTTGACCTGCTCAGTGGTAAGCCATGGGCTTTTTATCTAGTGAAACCAAAAAATTATACCTGTTGACTGGCCTCATGAGGATAATGCGAGGATTAAAGAAGATTAAGTGTCTAGGGGCGCTTCATAAACTAAAACATGCAAATTAAAGCACACAGCAAATGACACTATTAGGAGGAAAAAGGTTTTAATACTGGAGTTAGAAGGAACAATTGAAGTTATCTCCAGAGCTCCAAACTGTAGAGGCCCTGATTGACTCAGCACCCACTCACCAGCCTTCCTTGGCAGCATGTAGACATTACAGGCTTTGTTGGCATCCGCAGTGGCAACAGACACTCAGAAATACCCTGAGGGCTGTGACACCTGCCTAGATATCCTAATAAAAGATGAGAAGTGGGTAGGACCCTGTGTAGTCCATGGTGCCTCTTGGGATGGAAGGGGTGCTCTCCGCTGAGCTTCTGCTGGGTGGTCACCTGCAGGCCATGCAGATGTGTAGGGCTCAGCCATTCCCATCTAGAGTAAGACTCACAGGTCTTAGATATGGGACATCCTTTCCTGGGATGCAGACCAGTTCTGGCCATAGCTTGGGTGCTGCCCCAGTGAGCAGCCTGAACGACAGACCAGTGCTCACAGAGTTCACACCTGGCTTTTTGCTGGTTAATTGGAGATCAGAGTCTTAGGGACTCTCCTCCCTGGACTGGCTTGGGAATCCTGGTTGGAAGGAGCCACTCTCAGGAGCATGTTCCCTGGGAAGGAACTGCCTCCGTTGGGGGCATCTTTACAAGAAGTGACCCAAGAGATCACACTGTGGATCTCTGGGATGCCAGCCTTAATGTTGGCCAGGAGTGTTGATTCTTCTTGTCCTCACTCCAGTTGTGCAATGAAGGGTCTTTGATTCAGCTCTGCTCTGGTTCATGGAGATGAAATTTCTAAAGGCTGCTGCAGAGGTCTCTAGGTAACCCCCGCATTTCTTGGAATCATGAGCCACATGAGGCCGCATATAATACAATGTCTTCTAATTTTCATGCACTGCTTCATTTCCTACAAAATGCCACACGTGGGAATGTTCCTGAGAATGAAGAAAGCAATGAAAACACTGCGTGACCTCCGCCAAATATCTGTCTTTTCTTTCAACCAGGGTCACCCATCAAGTAACGAGAGAGAGCTGGTTGAAATAAGCTGTCGAGTGTTCCCTTCAGGGGCATTTCCCAAATCTTCCATTCTGGGAGTTCCATAAGGTATCATTGAAAAAAAGGATCTGAGCATGTGGCTTTCAGGAATTCTAGGTTTCTAGTTTCTGATCCCCAAATAAACAGCCATTTGAGTTCAAAGAGAGCTACTTATCACAGAGAGAGCTCATCCCACCGGTGAAGCGGGTCCAGGGCTGGTCTCAGTGGGTGGAGCACGTAGGAGGCATGAGAGCCAGGTGAAATGACTTTGCCTTTGGCTACACAGCTTTGCCAATGACAGGCAAGAGCACCAGGAAGCTATGGCTAAGGCTTTTGGAACCCCAAGCTATGTGGTCTTTAGCCAAACTGTCAGCCCCAACTTCACTCTTTGAGTTCTCCCCTGAAGGGTCTCTGTCTGATCTGCAGCAATCCTGAGCATCTCCCAGGGATGCTGGGTGTGACTTGGGAGTCAGGTTTGTCTAGGAAATCCTTAGGTGATCTCAGGGTCCCTGCATAGTTGCTCATAGAACCCCTACTCAAGTCTTAAGAGCCAGTTTGAAAGGAAAATTATTTGGTTGCCCTATCCAGCAATCTGAAAACCAAGGCTATCAAATTCTCAATTTGTCGTGCCTCAAACGATTGTAACTTGGAGATCTTATATGAGTTGTGTGTGTGTGTGTGTGTGTGTGTGTGTGTGTGTGTGTATGAGAGAGAGAAGCAGAGACAGAGAAGGGGGAATGAAAAACACAGACAGAGCCAGAGAGACATAGAGACAGAGACAGATGCAGAGACAGAAAAGAGAGAGAACATTCAGGTATTAATGTACATTGACCCTGTATCATTTTCCTGCTCCAGTTTCTGGCTGTGACCCACTTTTCCAATATCTCAGATGACCCTCCTTTATCCTAAACTCATGCAATCATATACCAAAAACAGTATCACCTTCCCCCTCTTTGGAACAGATAAGTAAATGGATGATTGGAGAGCACCTGGAGAGGAAGCAAGGCAATCGGAACCCTAGGAACTGTCATGTGTGCATTCAGAACAAGTTATTTTTAATTTCATTTCCTTCATCACAGGCTCCCTGGCCTGGGCTATTGGTGAGACTCAATAGACAAAACAGAATCACACTCAAGCTAGCCATCTGAAAAAGTAGGTCACATGTTCCTCCTGGACATATTGGAAAAGAGTGTGGCCACAATGGTAATTTGCTAAGGAGCCGAAGAAAGTCAGCTAGAGAGCCTCTCCTCCGACCAGCCTCAGCAGCAATTGTGCTTGGATGAGGAAGTGAAAAGTGAACCAAATCACTTCTGCGAGGGAAGCACAGTTGGAGAGATGTAACTTTGAATGACCATGATTTTAGGACGTACAGAATCTGCAAAGGCTTCAACAGAACACCTCTGCATATGAGCGCCAGTTCCTCAGTCCAGTCTAACAGCCCATAGAGGAAGCATTGGGGAAAGATTAGAGAGGGGTTGTCAGCATAAGCTCCATGTGGATCAGCAGGAATGAGATCATTCTTAGCAGGCTGGGACAACTAAAGGTCATGTGGATCAAGTTTATTATGAGACCCAGAATAAGAGATGAGAAAGAGCCTCCCCAAGGTAGCTGGTCATGTCACATTTGTGATAGGATCCTCACTACAGTGGTCAACATCAGGCTGGAGCTTATCTGCAACACATCCTAGCTCACATGCAAGCCAAGACTGCTTCTGTCAGAGAGAGGATGGAGAAGTCCGAAGTGGCAGAAGCCACTTTACTAGGAGGAAACCAGACCACTCAAGGGGAGCATAGGTGATACAGGAAGGCAGGTGGTCTCTTCCAGAGGAGGATTCACACAGTGTGAGCCACCTACATTGGAGCTCCACAATGGAACTCCAGGAACACCTTTCTCATGGATGGTGAGTTACCCATTATTGGAGACATGCAAATACAAGCAGAGACTGTGACTTGCAATGTGCTGAAGACTGAGGTTCAGACAGTGAATGGAAAAGTCCAACAGTTTATTTCATTGTGTGTGTATGTGTGTGTGTGTGTGTGTGTGTGTGTGTGTGTGTGTTTCATTAGCACTTGAACTCAGTGGCTGGATGTTATGTCTTAGCATTCTCATTCGAGGTTGGCACTCCACCATTTGAGCCACATCTCCACTTCTAGCTTTTTGCTAGGTAATTGGAGATAAAAGTCTTATGGACTTTTCTGCCCAGGTTGGGTTCGAACCATGATCCTCAGATCTCAGCCTCCTGAATAGTTAGGATTACTGGTGCAAGCCACCAGTACCCAGTTTCATTTTGTGATTATTGACACACAGTGGATACTCAGAACTATTTAATGATTCCACTTGAAAATGACTGAGCTACTTAAGTAGCGACACAGCAAGGCCATAGCCAGACCCACACCTGGCTAGCAGGCAGCCCCTTCTTCTAGCAGTGTGAATGCATGATTCTTCCTTCTTATCACTGTGGCTGTTGTGAAAATCCAATTAAAGGAAATTTGATGTGGTAAGGATCAGATGAAGGGAGATGGCTGTACCTTGAAAGTACAAATCTTCATGACGAGGCTGGGCTTGTGTTGAAGTCTCTTCCTGGGCATGAGAGTCTTGGAGTAAGTGTGTGATTCTTGTCATAACAGTTCTGACAAGAAAAGGACCACCACCGCTACCCCCCAAAGAATTTGGCTCTAGCCTTCTCAAAGAAAAAGACATGGAAGTCTTCAAAGGCAGATAAAGTAATTTGTATTTATATGAAGTCAGAAATTTCTCCTTTTCCCCCCTCCCAAGTTCCCACAATTTAGACTGTTAAAAGAACCATATTACAAAACAAACCACTCTAAATAAAGAGAGGAAATCAATCCCAGTTTAGACCTTGTTTAAAGAAATCATTTCAATCCCACACAAGAAAAACATACACAAGCCCTGATAAATGCTCTGGAAGCCTGGGCGGGGAGGGGCCTAGGGATGGCTGGGATAGGACGGAAACACACGTGCTGAGCAGAAACATAGGAGCCTCTATGTCAGCCTACAACGGCAGCAGGATGGTCCTGGCAGGGGGACAAAGCCCTGGCTTAGTCTGGGCAGAGTGGGCATCTGAAGGTGGTGAGCCCAGACAAATATGTGAGTCTACACGAGGACCCAGGGTTCTGGAGTTAGCATTACAGATCAGGGTACCTGGACCCGATAAACAAAAGCCATGAAGCTCTACTTTAGAAGCTTCTGGGGAACTTAAGTAGTTTCAGAAGAAAGACCCAACTTGCCAACTATAGGCCAAAGCGTGGGTGAAGGGAGCATGGATGGAAAAGGCTCTGCTCCCAACTTGTGCGATATCATATTTCTGAACTTTTTCTTCCTAATGAAGTAAGGAGGCCAGTTCTGGCGGGCGCCATATTGGCCACATGGTGGATGGTAGGGTCTGGCATCTTGTCTTCATGCTGGGGGAAAGAGGGAAGGAACCCCCTCCCCCATGCCCATCACCTGTCCCCCAAGTGACGGGCATGCCCGGATCTCTGCAAGCAGGGGCAGGCCCTTGGCTGATAGGTTACTGAATCTGTCAGTCCAGTGCCTGGAACTGGGAATTTCCGGAGGATCTGCCCCCTGCGCCGACCTACTTTAGGCCCCGACAAGCTTAGCTGCACAAAAAGGCCTTGCCACCCATGTCTCTGTGATCGTGTCCTGTGTACTGTGTCCTGACTCCTGGCTCATCTACGGTCACCATGGGTCCCAATTCAGCTGTCCGTTGGAGCTGAATTGGCTTGCTGGTATTGTTTTTGTTACTTCTTTCCTCTTTAGCATGTTTCTTAGCTCTGTTAGGTGTCTTTGCATGCTGTAGGCCTTTGTAACAACTGCGGCCTGCAGCACGTTAAATGTAAAATAAAGATTCCAATAGTCTATACTTTAAAATGTAGCTTCTGGGATGATTCACCTTACACACATTCCTACCCAGACATCTTGCTGTCTATCAAAGCCAGGCTGCTCTCTCTCCACCTCCAGGGTAGAGTTACTTTCTCTGGATTTTCACATCCCTAAGGTAGGTTTTCACCAAGGGTTTCCAAGAGGCTGTTCTCTCCCCTGCTGGGCTGTGAGGCTCTAGAGAGGAGGGAGGATGTGTTCTCCTCCAGGACCTTTGGGGAAGATCACAAAGATGGATAAATAGAAGGGTGGGGCCACATGGGGGGCACATGGGAGGGAGAAGGCAATCAGTGTAAGTTACAGGGCAAGATGGAAGATGGTATATGGAACCAGGGTTCACAGGAGACAATGGCCTAAAGTCAGGGGCTCCAAAGCATCTCTTGAGCAGCCTCAGCTCCCGCTAACCCTCCCTCTTCCCAACCCCTTGGACCCTGGGAGCCTTGTGGCTTTCTTTGTACCTGCCACTTATTCATCCTCTAAATTCCCCTTTCCTCTGGGAAACCTTCTCAGACCCCAGGCTATACACATCACTGGAGGCTCTGAGCTGCTTCCAGGGTGTCCTGCTTCAGTAGGGCAGAACTTGTGTGCTCCTGAAGTCCTATAAGGCTATGGCTGTCCAGATCCTTGTTCTCACCAGATTCCCAAGGACTTTTAACAGTGAGATCCAGTCCTCAGGATTCTAATTTTGGAAGCAGTTGCTCAGGAAAACTTAGGGGGTGGGTTCTCCTGCCCTGTACCCTAGGCAGATGGCACCAAGTCCATTTCCCTTGTATCCTGTTGTGTCAATGATGTTCCCAAACACAACACATTTAGTAGCAGCCACCCTGAGTTCCTTCCACTTCAGAAATCAAAGAAAACTAGGGCTAGGGGGAAAGGAAACTGACCACAAAAGGTGTGAAGAGGAACCACTAGATTCCTAGGGAAAGTCCTGGGTTTCTCCATTTCACAGCCACTTGTTCTTGTTTATGTAAATTCCCTCTGCTATGCCCATGTTTTTTTTAAACCTCTCTAGCTTTCAGTCAAGTCTTATGCAAAAGTAGGAGACTGATGTGCTACAAATTACTAGTAAATGCCTAGTTTAGTAGATACTCGTTGAAGTAATGAATGAATGAGCAAATGAACATAGAAACCCCTCTGTTTTTATTATGGATAGCCTTCCCCCAGCACCCTGGTATTCTCTTCATAGCATTCCATGCTTTGGAAGCTCTCCTTCATGTCTGTGTTTAAACCAAGCTAGACAGTACTGTCTCCCATTTGGAACCCACCACACCGTACAACGCCACAGCTAGAGACAGGTCTCAATGAGTATTAGAATTAATGACTGAGTTAATCAATTAATAGCTAGGTAGAACACATTGGTAGGAAGCCCTTTGCCTGGGGAAAAGAGACTCCTGGCCTTGAGTTATGGTCCTCATACTCTTTAGGCCTCAACTTCCTCATCTGTATCTCTGAAAACATCTACTCCTGATGTCTCTATGGCCACTCCCACTTCAACAAAATCATTTGTTTATCCATTTGTCTCTCCCTGTGGATAATGAGCTCTATAAAGCCAAGGGTCATGTGATTTTTAGAGATGCACATCTATCCAGCTAAAAGTTCTTAGGACCAAGATCTCCCGGTGTCCACCCTTTTTAGAGACAAAGTACCTGCAAGACCAATCCTACTTTCTGTGTCACATGAAGAGGAAGCAGCATACATATATTCAACTGAAAATCTCCTTGGCAGGCCCTGTGCTTGGTATTGGGAGACAGATGGACCACTGTGGGTGAGAATGGAGCTTGTACCAGGATGGAAGAAGATGCAGGGTACTGAGCACAGAGCCAGAGGAAAGAAGGAAGCCTTCTTGAGACTGCAGTCTACAAGTGAGCTGATATCTTGAGGAAAAATTATTTTGCCATTGGGACTGCAGACAAAATTTTGTGCTTGAAAGAAAAAATATCTGAGTTTAATGGATCATTAGCAATAATCCACGATAGGATAATGCCTTCACCACTTTGAAGCTCATGCTCCAAAGAGCTGGCCTTAGAGAAGAGCCAATGGCTATGGTGATAGAGCTTATCTCCTTCCTTGAATCGGATGACTCCCCTCATATGTCCTGGTCCCAGCTCCCGTGGTTTCTGGGCATGGAGAAGGGACCACAGGGTCCCTTCCCAATCAGTTCCATCCCTGGGAAGAGATGGCAGGCGAAGAGCCTCTGGTGCTCAGGATGGGTTACAGTTCTAGGAGGATAGAAGGTCCAGGGATGCAGGACACCAAAAGCCATCTGGTTCCATATGCCTTCTCACTGCTCCTGGTTGAACGGCATCCATGTCAGCTACAGTGACTTAAGCCAGAGGAACATTGTTATTAGGAGTGTCAGGCTCATCACATAAAGGATGAGTGGCAGGAGGATGAGCCAGGGGAGCTTTCAGACTCGGAAAGTTGGAGGGAGTCAAGGCGCAGGATAGATTACCCCTGCCAGCTAGGCCAGGCAGTCTGGCCAAGGTCAGCCTACCAAGCAAACTCCTCCTTTTCGAAATTTGAGTTTCTAACCTTTTGGGGCTAGCCTTAAAATAGTCACTTAAACTTTTTTGAACCATATATGAACATATAAAGAAAAAAATCTGTATGATAGCAAGAATAGATTCATCTCTATTTTAACTTATTATATTGTAATATAAAGAACAGAAGAAAGAGTCCAACATAAGCAAACTCTCCATAAATGCTAATCACTCACCTGTGATCAGTAGAGCACTGTTGGTATACTATGTATGCATGGTGGAAAGGAGAGTTACACAAAAAAAACTCACTCAGATGATGTTTCTTAAGTAAAACAAGAGAGCATCCTCTTCCATAACTGTCAGTCAGGCAAGAATTAAACACTGACAGCATCAGGTGTTGGTAAAGATATGGATCAAGAACTTATTTAAACTGCTACAAATGCATGCAATCACTTTGGAGAACAGTTTGTCACTACCATTCAGATTGGATATATGTATACCTATACATACACATATATGTACATACTTAAATATGAACATACATTTATATGTATATGTGAATATATATTCAAAGGTATAATTCATAAGTGTCTTAAGACACTTACAAGTATTTTCATCCCTTTGTTCCTGAGAGGAAAAATCCACATCCATCTGAATATAAATAAATAACTTGTAATGGATAATAATAGGAGGGTCTAATAAATATACTGAAGTCCCTAGATGAGTAGGAATGAATCTTTTGCTAAAATATCTTTATTGTGACAGTGATTAACAGGGAGGTTACATAAGCAAATTAAATACATAGTAGATTCTTTTGGAAAAAGGAATGTACTTGCAGAAAGAATCACACACATGCAGTTATTTATTTTCTAGTGTTTTTTTTTAAAGAATGGAGTATATCATCTTTCAAGTTTTACATGAAGTTAGAAAATACTCCTAGCTTTCTCTAATAACTTGGTAAATTCTCTTCTCTGTTTACAATTCAGAAACAAAAAAACTATCAGTAAATATGACTAGGTCTTGCAATTATAGGTAAATCCTAAAGACAAGGGCATAATAAAGGCACAGATGATGAAATGATTTCTGCTGGAAAATGCCATTCTTTACACTGGGAGATGGTGTCAGTTATTGTGATCAGAATATTTCTGAACTGTCTGTCCCAGCTCCCTCTAATGAGCAGAGAAGGGAGGGATTTAAAAATCTTTCTACTTGTTCATTTTCACACCTTTCCAACCTTTCTTTCTACCTAAATCCAGTCCCATTGTCAGTATTTCCCACCAAAGTCTGTAAGTCCTTAGAATTTGGCCACATACATAGTGATTCACAATGCTACTGCTCATTGATTCACTTAGATGGAGTGAACTGTATCCACACTGTAGGAAGTGGAATTAGATGCTGACACAATAATGGTATTATGTAAGGATCATGTCCAAGGATGATCTTCAGTGAGATGTTCATCCTCTAAGAGGTCTGTGGAACAATAGATGGATCAATTTGGCATAGATGGTAGACACTACTAGTGTGAGTCATGCGTATATTATAGAGAAATTCCAGTGCATTCGATCGGGATGAATTCTCCTTCCCGGAGAGCTGGAGGTGTTACACAAACCTGAACACTGACTATAGGTAATTAAAGGATGTGTCCCTTGCCCCACTAAAACCTTCTGCTCCCATTGGGTTTCCCATCTTTGAAAAATGGCTCTACTTTCCTTCTAGTAACAAGACATCTTAAACATCTCTTTCCCCTTCACACCATTGCATTTAAGCAGAGGCTGAGACACTTGCCACTTGCTGATCATGCATTCTTAGCATCATGAATACTAGTCCCTTTTGACTGATATTTATCTCCTGTCACATGATTGCCACATTTCATACCAGTGAACTCTCTTCACTTTTGTGAATCCATCCTAGGCTCAGCAAGTAGACATCTAACATGTCTATAGGAAAAAAAGGCACACTCTTTAAAGAAATTGTTATTGTCAAGGGGTTACAGTTATATAAATCAGGGAATGGGCACATTTCTTTTGGAACAATACCACTTCTTCCATCGTTTTCTCCAGACTCTCCTCCTACCAAGTTGTATGGTTCATTTTCAACATAGTGTCTAGTGAGTATCACTGCTGAAAAACTACATGCTCTGAAGTGGGCTCAGGGATCTGCCACAGTCCTTATTCTAAAAGTCATTTCCTGCTGTTTCTTTCCACATCATGTTCAGTACTGAGCCAGTGAGAATTTCTAGAATTCTCCATGTTTTTCTCTACCTGTGAGGCTTTGCATATGCTGATACATCAGACCTCAATGCTTTTCCTCTCCTAGAATCTACCTGTAGCCTTTTATGTGCTCTTGGGATGTATTTTCCCTATGATGCTTCCCTGAGTCCAGCTATCCTCATCATGGTCAGGGGTGCTGCATAGCTTACACCTTAGACAACACATCTCTCCAGCGCTTCTCCCATTTCCAGTTTTTCCTCTTAATCCTGGACATTTATTACAGAGCTTGAGAAATGCTTCTTGGAGGTATTCTAGAAATTTTAGAAGTAAATTGAATAGTATTTTGGTAAATGGCTAATGATTCTTTCTACATCCAGTAGGATGTATCATGCATAAAGAACAAAGAAACCATCAGCTCCAACACAGGAACTGAGAATGAACAGATGGACGGGAAACTAGGACCCAGGGCAAAGGAAATGGTTTAGAAGATCCCAGAACAAAGATCCTGAGCCAGAATCCTACAGGAATTAGAGGAAAAACTGTGCAGATTCTCATATTTAAAAAAAATCCAAAGACCTCTTGCTTCAGTTTCTCTGGAGAAGCTTGACAAACAGACCTGGGGCTCACAGACCCAGGAGCTGAGCTTTTAAAAGACTGACTTAGTGGCAGGATGCAAGGCCTTTAAGGGGATCCACACAGGTCATCCACCATCCTTTCTGCAGGAATAAATGCACATCTGAGGAACATCAGTCATGGCTTTATCAGGACTCAAGAAAGGAAAGCATAGAGACTCAGAAGATTCGCAAACCCTCAATCCTCATCTGCCACTGGAAGCCTACTTCATATCACATATGTCAGGGAGATCTGGCAAACTACCCTCCCAAATCCTCCTCTGCCATTACCCATCCTCTCAAGCATGCTCCTAGATGGGTCTCTTGGCAGTCTCTTTGCACTCCTGCATATCTGAGCTTTTCGCTAAGTACCTGGCCTCCTCACCTGTTCCCAAGAACCCTTCCAGATGGCACTATTCTAATTCTTCAGAGGATGCACCCTTGCAGGCAAGGCAGGAATTTCTCCTGGTCCCTAGTTTCAGAGCTCTATGACCTACTAGCCTGTGCCTATACACTCCTACATTATCTAAGGGGTACAGTTGACTGTCAGTTTCTCGGTTATCAGCTCTTAAGAATGAGTGAGTCTTAGCCAGGTGCCAGCAGCTTACGCCTGTAATCCTAGCTACTCCTGAGGTTGAGATCTGAAGATCACAGTTCAAAGCTAGCCTGGGCAGTAAATTCTGTGAGACTCTTATCTCCAATAAACCACCAGAAAAACGGAAGTGACACTGCAGCTCAAGCGGTAGAGCACTCACCTTGAGCTGAAGAGTGCAGGGATAGTGCCCAAGGCCAGAGTTCAAGCCCCACAACTGACAAAAAAAAAAAAAGAATGTGTGAGTCCCAGTGTCTCTGTTTCCCAGTTCTCTAAAGGCTCCTGCAAGATTCCAGGATTCCCCTGGAATTTTTCTTGTGACAAAATGCTCACTACCAAACCATGAATCCAATCATCTCATGTGTGTGCTCTGCACACTTCCAAGGACTCTATCCCATTATCCTGTGTTCCAGGTGAAAAGTCAAAGTCCAGGAAGCTTCACAAGGTGATAGCAACCTAACCAGCTCTCCTGACTCCCTGTCTGCACAGGCCCCCTGGACTATCACTGCCTCTTCTCTCTGACTGCAAAAGCAAAGCACCATTTCTAGAGAAGCTCTCAGAATGAACACACTTGTCTTCCCAGAAAGTTAAGTGAGGACAAGGATGTCTTCCTTGCTTCTCTCCCAGAGGTGTTCTGAGGATCTGCTAAGATAATACATGACAGCTCTTTGAAAAGCATACAGTGCTATAGAAACACGAGATTCAATTATAGTCAAGCCTTTGTCGAGTCACGTGGCCTCTGCAGTATTATTTTTTAATGGCAGAAAAGAATGGAGCAGGACTTCTTCTGAGAGAAGCTGCTAACACCTTGAACATAAGGAAATCCTTCCCCAACAGAGCCAGCTCCAAGCTAAACAGGGGAGAATTGTTTGGTAGGGGCTCTCATTTCCTCCTTTCTACCCTTCCCCCTCGATGTAGAGTATTCAACAGGCACTGATTTCACTTTATAAATGGAAACTGAATCACTGCATTCCAGAATGGAAAATGATTGGAAATGAGAGTATGTCTGAGGTCAAGACCTAGCCACTTCCTCTCTGGACAGGAAGTGGGCTCTCCAAATGTTTCTTGCAGGGTCTCGGGTGATAAAAGCCCTGCTTTGGCCCTGAGCTGAGAAAGCTCTATGCTGTTTCCAAATCTCACTTTAAAGGAGAGAGAAGAAAAAGAAAAACCCGGATGTCTCTCTCTAAACAGGGATGTTAGTGCAGGAAGGAGGGGTTGTGCAGCTGCCTTTTTGCAGGGGCTGTCGACAGCATAAGAATTGTTTAAAATCTGTTATAAACACAGGCATAGAATTATGGTGAGTCAGGGAGAGGGGCTAGCCCTCGTCAAGCACCGCACAGGGCCTCTCGGGTCCATCTGGGCCCTGCTCACACAGCTGGCTACTCCTTCAACGAGTCTGAAGATACTAGGAAAACAGTGCTTTTAGAGGACATAGCTAACTGATAGGGAAGAGTGGTATTCAGTCACGAAATGTGTTCCATGCTTGTGGTCAAGTACTTGGAGAAGACGCATAGAGGGGAACTGGGAGATGAAGTCATAGGTACTGCTCTGCATGGGGTCCTTAGGAACAAGAACTAGTTATTTATTTCAGGATCTCCAGTTTATGGCTCTAGGTTGAATATGGAGTATCATCCATAAAGCTGTTAGGCAGAGTAGGAAGTCAAAGAGCAGTATTTCTTGACCCCTGCAGCCTACATAGTGACTCAGGAAGCAGCAATGATTGCTGGGAAAGATTTCTAGGCATTTTCTACCTTGATTGTATCCAGGAAAGGATCCTGTCCCTACTCAGGACAAGAAGCCTCCAGTAGACTGGGAAGAGAAAAGGTGTACATGATTAAGAGGGACAGAAGCAGGAGGTTCAGTAGAAAAGGCAGACATGGATATGAGTCTTTGTGGACGGGATGTGGTGTTTCAGATCAAGTCACCACGTAAGTTCTCCACCTCCACAACTGTAAACTGGGCATAATGATATCAGAGTTTTAGAGGATTAAAGATTGTGTCTAGAAATGCAAACCCATGTTAGGTTGGAAAGCTAATTTGTTTATTAAAACATCTGTCTATTGACCAAAACAAGAAAATCAAGCAGTCTTGATCCCTAGATATTAATAAGAAAAAGAAAGCTGACACTAGTATGTTCATTTTTTCTCATTGTAAGAGCAGGATGCACACGTTGTAAAGCACAAAGAAAGTAGATAAGCAGGAAGAACTATCACTCAAGGCAAACACTGTTAACATGTCTGTATTTTCTTCTAATGTTCAAATTAATTTTTAAAGTGCTTATCATACACTTGGTGTTAGTTTTGTAATGCTGCATAACAATTTCCCCAAAACATAGTAGCTTAAAACAACATCCATGTCTTATCTGTCAGGTCCAAAATCCAGTGGGGACTTACTATGTTCTCTGCTTATGACTCTTATAGGCCAACACCAAGCTATCTATCAACTAGCTTGGCTTATTTAGAGGCTGGGGGAGAATCTCCTTCCAGTCTTACTTGGGTGATTGGCTGAATTCTGCTCCTTGTGGCTGTAAAATTGATTTCTCTGTTTTCTTGCTGATTTCTCACAGCTTCTAGAAGTTTCTTTCAAGTACTATACAAGGTTTTTGCATCTTTAAGCCAACAAGACTGTGTCGAATCCAATTCACAATCTTCATTTCTTTTCTTCTCTTACCAGCCAGAGAAAATATTTGGCTTTGAAAGGGCTTATGTATGAGAGAGATTATAAGATCACAGTCCAAGACCTGCCACAGGCAAAAAACATGAGACCCTATCTGAAAAGCAAACAAAAGCCAGTAGAGAAGTGGCTCAAGTAATAATGTGCCTGCTCTGTAGCACAGGGACCTGAGTTCAAAGACAGTGTACAACCAAATCATAGACCAGGCATTTAAAGATAAAGGGCTCGTGTGGTTAGATTGGACACACCTGGACAACTTCTGTTCTACCACAGAACAGCACATAACCTTAGAATGAATGAAGGTCATTGGGATGATTTTAAATTTGTGTTTACCATGCATTGTAAATTTAAGTTTGTATCCTAACACTAGGGTGATAAAAATTCTGATTATTACCACTACCCATTTATTATTAGAAGCTGTTAGGGTCATGTCTTGTTTTGATTGGCTAGTTCTGATTAGTCGACTATTAACAATTTGAATATAGCCCTTGCTTATATGAATTTTCTCTTTCATTATGATGGTTAATTTTGTGTGTCAACTTACCTAGGCTAACACAAACCCATAAAGCTGTAGAAACATTATTTGTGGATCTATCCATGAAAGTACTTCTAGAATAGATTAGTATTTGCATTAACTGACTGGATAGACAATGCTCCTCATCGATTGGGAGTGTAGGGGTGGGGAGAGAGGTTACTATTCAATCTACTAAGAGGCTAGGTAGATAAAAAGGCAGAGGAATCAGGGCCCTGTTGGCTCACACCTATAATCCTAGCTACTCAAGAGGCTGAGATCTGAGATTGTGGTTCAAAGCCAGCCCGGGGTACGGTTCTAAGGCAGTCTGGGTAGAAATGTCCCCATGAGACCCTTATCTCCAATTAACCACTCAAAAGCCAGAAGTGGCACTGTGGCTCAAGTGGTAGAGCACTAGCCTTGAGCACAGAGATACTCAGGGACAGTGTCCAAACCTTGAGTGCCCAAACCCAAGCTCCACAATTGACAAAAAAAAAGGCAGAGGAATAGTAAATGTTCTCTCTTCTGGAGGTGAGATGTCTACCTTTAGTTAACAGAACTCTTAGACCTTTGAACTCTGACACATCCCTGCCCCCAAATCTTTTCACAGTTTTCAGGCCTTCAGACTCAGACTGAGTTACACCACCACTTTTTTTCTAGATGGCAGAACTCCTTTGCCTTCCTAATCATGGGAGTCAATCCTGGGAGGATCTATGTGTGCACAAGTATACAAAATTCATTTAGTCACTCATTTATCCAGCAAACAAATCTCCAACATATTCCTTGACTCTGGGGAATAAGGTGATCAGCTTTGGATTCATAAAGATTACTCCTCCTGAACCTGGAAGGCTAGTGGAAGCAACAGAGACAAATTGCTAGAAAGAATCCCGGTAGGAGAAATGTTAGCCAGTTCCCATCTTTACTGAGAACCTCACATATGTTCTGTCTTTTATTGATCTAGCAGACAAATACTGAGCATTTATCATGTACCTGGTACCTATTCTCTGCTTCTCTGTAATAAGCCAAGATCTAGTTCTAGTTCCTCTGTGGTCTTTTATACGGAACAGAATCCACAGCAGACAAAACGGGAGGCGGCTGATTGTTTCCAGGGCGGCAGGAAGACAGGCAAAGGTTAGAATAGAGAAATCTTGACTGGAAAGTGTTACACGTCCTTCCTCATTCAAATATTAAAGACATATCGTCCAAGGCTTCAGAATGCAACTTTGTTTAGAGATAGGGTACTTTTTAGAGATAATTAAGTTAGAATGGGACTAGTGTAATGGACCCTAATCCAGTAGAACTGATATCCTTATTTTAAAAGGATATTTGTACATAGACAGGCAGACAAGAAGAATGATCTGTCAAAATTCAGTCAACAGTTGGATGCTGGTGGCTTATACCTATAATACTAGCTATTCAGGAGACTGAGATCTGTGGATCATGATTCGAAGCCAGCCAGGACAGGAAAGTCCCTGAGACTCTTATCTCCAATTAACCACAGAAACAGCCAGCAGCAAAGGTGTGACATAAAGTAGTAGAGCACTAACCTTGAGCAGAAAAAGCTCACAGACAGTTCTCAGGCCCTGAGTTCAAGCCCCACAATTAATGACACCAACAACGACAAAAATTCAAGCAACAGCCAGAGGCAAGAAACCAGCTTGCTAACTAACACCTGTCAGGAGCTAGGAATGAGGTTTATGACAGGTCTTCCCCTTCAGAAAGAGCATGGCCCTGCTAATGTTTGACCTCGAATTTATGGAATGTGAGACAATACATTACTGCTGTGGAAGCTGTAGTAATCAGTTCAGTTAAACCACAGGGAAAGCCTATTCCACAATGTGGTATAAAGTGATGGCAAGTTTGGGACAGGAGGCAGGGACAGGGAGGGAAGCAGAAGCTGAGATGCGGAGACAGGTGGGCTCCTACATGCTAAGTCTAGGAGGTCCAACCCACAAAGGGATTGTGAGCACTTGATTGGATTGTTCTGGAGCTTGTGTGGAAGGAGGGAGAAATAAGAAATGTATAACCATCTAAGATCGTTGGAGTTACCAAGGCAGCCTTGGCAAGGGTCTGATCTGGAGCAAGAGAACTAAGAAAAGCCCAAGTGAGAAATTCAAAGAAGTTGAAAACATAGGACTCAGTCATGAGTGGTGTGTGATGAGGAAGGGGACATTGATGATGACTCTCTGCTTCTGCTCATAGGTTATTGTAAAAAGGCAATGACTTTTTTTTTCTTTTCTTTTGCTGATCATGGGGCCTGAACTCGGGGCCTGGGTGCTGTCCCTCAGCTCTTCAGCTCAAGGATAGAGCTCTACCACCTGAACCACAGTGCCACTTCCAGCCTTTTCTGCTTATGTGGTGCTGAGGAATCGAACCCAGGGCCTCATGCAGGCAAGGCAAGCACTCTACCACTGAGCCACCTTCCCAGCCCCGAGTCCATGACTTTTCAAAGGAGAAATGGCAGCCCTACCCATATGAGTTGGCAGACAATTGTTACTTTCTCCTGTTGCCAGGCGTGGCAGCAGTTCTGAGTGACCAAGCTAGGATTTGACCTGCTAATTCCAGGCCTCCTTGTCTGATAACAGCAGTTGTCATCTCTGTTCAGAAAGCGGAAGTGAAGACTATCATCATCCTATGCCCTCCCATGGGGGTGTGGGGAGAAATCAGTGAGTGTTTCCATAATCACTACTGCCTTGGGAGCTGCCAGGAAGTTCCAACAGGAAACTCCCATTTGGAAGTGTTTTGTTTTGATTACAGCATGTTTATTCCCCTCTAAGGATGCACTTTGAAACTGGGGCTGAGCCTGGAGCTTGTGGCTGATACAGGATCCTGGAGGGCAGCGGTCACCTCCCAGGATGGCAGGCATGGCCAGGATGGCCCCAGGAAGCTGCTATGGGAGCAGCTGGATGACGTCTGGTTTGGGTCCTGGAGGCCCCCAGGGTGGGGAGGGGATCCAAAGGGAGGTGGGAGGGGCTTTGGGAACCAAATCAGCTGGAGATTTGGGAGGAACCTTGGAGTCAGTTCCTGGTCCCCAATCGTGAATGGCCTTGGGCCTACACAGACAGCAGCAGCCAACCAGGAGAAGATGAGGCAGCAGGAGCCCTTTGTCTCAGAGGCTCGAGCACAAGCTCTTCCCAAATCTTCTCCACCTCAGTTTCCAGGCACCAGGAGGGCCCTGCCCAGGCTGCAGGAGAAGATCCAAACTGCAAGACCAAATGCAAGGGTCCTCACCACATCCTCACCCCGCGGCTCTTGGCGAAGCTGACCAGCCCCAGAGACCACCAGCAGTTTCCGCCTGTTCTTCGGCCCCATCCGTTGCACCTTAGCCCCAGCAGAGCTTCCCAGGGCCTTCCTTTAAACGTCAGGCTGTCCTCCAAGAAGAGCCTGCCATTCCATTGGGAAGAGTCACCACTGACAGCCTCTTCCTGGGAGACCAGAGCAGGACTCCTAAGCGTCATCCTTCCCTTTAAATTTGAACTAATGGCCTTACAAGTCAAGCCTCCCAGGAAAGTATGAGTCCAAGGCATAGGCCTGGCTCCTACCAGGCTTGGGGAAACTCTGGCGCCCCCTTTCCTTGCGGTCCCAAGGCCTCTGCTCTCCATAGGGACTCAGGTTTGGTCTAAGACATCTGGAGACTCACAACCAGAACTCCCTTTTTTCTCAGAAGTCCAAGATTATGAAGTGGCCTATTGGAGAGGAGTTTTCCCCCACCCATTCCCCGCCCTCTCTCCCTGCCCCCCCCCCACGCTCAGCAAGGCAAACTTACTTTTGCAGAAAGATACACCATTAGCCAGAAATCTAACAAGCAAGCAAACACCCAAAGCAGGCAGGCTGTTCCCCTATTTGTCCCTAACACAGCAGGCCCCACCCCTTGCCACACTGCTAAGCTAGGCTACTAAAGGGCCAATAGATGTCTCAGTGCCCAAGATCCTTAAAGAAGCTTCCTGTAGGTGTATGATCATTCCCGGGTGAGGACAATAGATCAGAAGAGTATCTTCATTGAAATGCTAGCTTGTTACACTTCCCAAGAGAAGGGGGTATACCATGCCATTCATGCCAGACAAGGAAGCATGGGGTTGGTCAGGAGGCAAAGGGAACAGAAAGAAACCATGGTAGGGTTTTTACACTGGGGTTTCGGTCGGAAAAAAGGAAGGAAGGAAGGGAGGGAGGGAAAGAAGGAGGGAGGGAGGGAGGAAGGAAGGAAGGAAGGAAGGAAGGAAGGAAGGAAGGAAGGAAGGA
>NW_012267236.1:17413367-17454346 GCF_000151885.1 Dipodomys ordii
AGGAAGGAAGGAAGGAAGGAAGGAAGGAAGGAAGGAAGGAAGGAAGGAAGGAAGGAAGGAAGGAAGGAAGGGTCAAGGCAGGGAAACAGGCTTACGGCTGATGGTCTGAATGGCTTCAGTGGGCTCTGGGATGTCTGGGGTGACTGTCCCCGATTGTCAGGTCTTAGTCTTAGGGTGATCAGGCAAGTGGGTAATGGCCAAGAGTGTGAGAGCCCGGTGGAGGAGGTAGCCAGGGTGGGAGCTCTGGATTTCTTGCCATGAACATGAAAATCTCATTCACTGGCCTAGAGTCACTGGCCTGGGTGACACAGATGTTGCCTGTAGTATCACCAAGGCCCAGATACCAAAGTGTCCAAATTAAAACAACACACTTGCTGCTAGAGCAGATAGGCTTGTGTGCAGCCTTGGTGTGGATGCCAAGGGCCCCACAAGGATACACACAGGTGACCCTGGACAGAGAACTAAGGACTCCTTGGCTTCCCAGGAGTCGCAGGCAGTTGAGGCAGAATGGTAATCCCCATTTTACGAGTGGTGCATAGGCTGTGCACAGCTAGGCCTTGACACAAGCCTTCCTGGTTGTGTCCTTGCAGTCAGTCCATCCTCTGCGTTTGGGGGAAGTAAGAGATAGATCCAAGACAGATTGTGAATTCATCCTTCTTACCTTGGTTTTGGAAGGGGAGAAAGCTATTGTCGGAAAATATCTGTTTTCCTGTGGTTGCACAGATAGCCACATCAATGGCTAAATAAGTATCTGTTTAATTAAGCAAAGTCCATTAAAAAGCAATTAACACCTTAGTGACGGCATTTATCCACTTCCTGCTATCTCCTGGTATCTCTTGCTTTGTAGTTCATCGAACTTCTCATGCGTTGTGCTTCTTGGTTTGAGTCAATCGAAGCAGTTCTTAGTGAGGTTTAATCTGTGCCAGGCCCTATTCCATGAGCTGGAGAAACAAGGAATAAAATCCTGCATCTGTTCCCGAGACACAATGGAGGTATAAGAGATGACAGGGCATTAAAATGTCATATGCAGGATACACAAATATGGACTGAGGATCCTGAACACAACCACAAGGGAAATGATTTTAAAAAAATCTTTAGACAATAAGAACCACAGAATGGTTCCTACAGGAAGCAACAGCTGTTCCGATTTTTAGGGACAAGTTCACCAGATGGATAAGAAAATATTCCTATTTTGTTCTTGTGGTTGTGGATGGAAATAACCTGGACAAAGTTTTAAAATAAATGGCATATTTGCCATTGAATCAGATTGTTCTCAGCTACGGGTAAAAGACTCAATGTGTCTTAAGCACTTTTTAATGCAACCAAAAACCAAAGATGACACTAAATTTATCTCACACAGTAAGCCCAGGGGTAGAACCATCCCAAGGTAACCATTTCAATAGTTTAATGATACCGTCATGGATCTAGTTTCCTTTTCTCTTTCTTTCTGCCATCCTTAGGGAGAGACTTCTATTTTCAGACTTGTCCCCTCATGATCACAGGGTGGCTGCTATAGATCTAAACATCACAGCTGCACACACGCATTTCAATCGACTAGAAGTATGTCCAGCTATTCCCAGGTCCCCAGTTTTGGAATGAAAAACTCTTTCAGAAAATCTTTCTCAGAAGCCTCCACAGAGTTCCTATAATCCTCATTTGCCAAAATGTCATCACAGGGTAATTTCTTTATTGAAAACCATTACTGGTTAGACAAATAGAATGGTGTAGATGTTCTTAGACTAGCCCAAGTTCTCTTCTAAAGAGACTCATAAACGTGCTTGGCCTTCTAACACCTGCCCAAATGGGAGCCTCCGTATGGGAAGCCACATCCATTGCCCTAAGGCCTTGTTTAGAACTGGAGCCTCCTGGGCTCAGGTACCATTCCAGTAGCTGCATTTGCTGTGTCTGGGTTCTCGCTACCCTAATTGGGAACCCTAACACCCACAATAGGTGCCACTTATTTTGCAGCTAAATATTGAAAACTTCCAAGTAAATGTGTTTGAAGTAAGTTTGCTGTTTTGATCTTAAACTTTGAGGAAAATATTTTCTGGGCTGCAAGTATTAATTCTTGCAGGCTCCCGGAAAAACTTGGCCACAGCAGTCACTATACCTATGGTAGCTGACAGTCACAGCGTCTCTGGTTCTGAGGGCTGGCTAAGGAGGGAAAGAGTAGATTCTTCCTGCCACCAATCCCCAGGTAAGAACAGACCTAAGTGCACAGTGAAGGCCATATAAGGGTCCTTCCCTGCAATAAAGATAGCCCGGAAACCATTCGATCTCTCTTTCTCGGCACCCGCCCTCCCCAGCCTGCCTGCCTGTGTCTGTCTCCATCTCCAGGCCCCGAGGAACACCAGCCCTCTGAGGCTGTCAGCGCCTGTGGCTGATGTGCTAGGCCTCCTGGGACACAGAAGCTTGAGTCCAGCCATCACGACTCAGGCCTGCCAAAGTTTCCACCGCCCCCATGGGCCAGAGCGTCTTCCTTGAAAAACAACAATTATTGTTTTAAAGGAAAGCAAAGAGGAGAAGGATGACAAGTGGCAACAAGAGGTCTTGCTCTCTGGCCTGAGCAGATGTTTCTGGTGATTCCCCGCTGGGGAAGGGCCCCGTGCCTAGAGTCAACTCTGGGATGGAGTCCTCAGGTTTGGAACTGGTGTGTGTCGTGGGGAGGGAATCTAAAGGCACCAGAGTCATCAGGTTCATCATCCTTCAACCTCAAGAAGGTGCCCAGACCTCAGTGAAGGAACCTGGAAGTCCAGAGAGATGGAGCCAAAACCTACCCAACTGGCCAACAAAGGCTCTCTCCCATGATTTACAGAATGGGAACGAGGGCCTTGCTGGTGAGCCTGCATTCAGAAGAGCGCAGCTCAAACCCCTAGACCTGGCCTGCAGAGTTGTCTGTGATCTGATCACTCATTTGAGGCGCATTTCAAATGCAGCCTCCCCCGGGGTCATAAACTCGTGTTTATCCACCTGCATTCAACCTTCGCTCCTCCTCACACGTACTTGGCACCTGGGTCTCTTCTGCCTTCAAGGTCCCCTCAAGCCAACCGGCATCTTCCAAGCAATGTTGGCCAGGCCTCTGCAGCCCCCACTGCATTTCTGTCCCTTTCTGAATGGTGACAGCTTCCTCTCATGGCGCATGCGTGTGTAGGCTCCACCAAGCCATTACATTTTATTCACTTAGGTGTCCACTCTCTCTATGTCTGGCCCCTCACCCCACATGCCTGGCTTCATGCATTACTGTTAGTGCATGGGAGTGTAACGGGGGCATTGACTTCAGCGAGGAGCACTAGCTCAGGCTGCTCTGTGTGGAAGGCCCCTGCTGGCCCAGTGAGGATCTTCTCCACTGGGACGGGCCCCTCCTCGGGATCCGGGTAGGACTGCTCAGCTGCCACTAATGCTAACCATGTGTACACACGCTGGGCGGGCAGTGAGCCACTTCGTTACTTCGTGCTTAAAGAAACGCCTCCTAGCTCTGCACTTGCCTCTTTAAATTTCACAACCACTAAACTTACTCCCAGTGCTTTTAAATACCAAAGTCACTGGGGAGGGTATCCTTCTGCAGGGCCTGCTGGGAAGCAGCCTGGGGCATCCAGGGGCCAGAGAACATGGCTGCAATGATACCTTGCTGTATGGGCCAGGGGTCTGTTTGCAAGATCAACAGGACCTTGGTTGAGGAAGACTCTCTTCCTAAGTAAAGCCTGAAAGTATACTTATATCTACACATACATGCCTATAAATCCATATACATGTATATAGATACATGTATGTGTAAGGTCTGCCCTGCCCTCCCCCCCCCATGCAACCCCTGGCCTCCTCACCTCCTGCATAAGTCTCTACTCAGGACCCACATCACCTAGGTAACTGGCACACCTGGAAGCAGTCATCTCCCCCTCCTCCTAGATCACATCCTGGGCCGCCCCCATCATGCCTCCCACAGGACTGGGGAAGGGGCCCAGGCCCTGAGGTCACATCTGCATCCAGTGTGGCCACACCCCTCCCTCACCTGGCCACACCCCTTCCCTAGTAAACCCAGGTGGGACCTAGGGCCCCCCCCACCCCTGCTTTCAGATGCCTCTCCACCACACAGCGGGACAGTGGTTTGGTAATAAAATAAACTTCTCTTCCTGCCTGAATACCGCGTGGTGTTCTCTTTCTCAGCTACCTATTTAAATCCACCTATTTAATTTACCTTACAATATGTATACACATGTACGTGTGTACATGTGTGTGTATGTATACGTATATACATACAGAGTTGGCTTTACATTTTTAAGAGCAGCCAAAGTTAGGTTCTCGGCAAGTTGGAGAAGAAGCAAAGCTCCCATTCATGCTTCTTCCCACTCACCATTGTCTTCACAAGCAATGATCCCATTGATAACATCACTACCCAAAGCCCATAGTTGGCATGGGCTCACTCTTGGTGCTGAGTATTGTGTGGATTTGGGTAAGTGTATGATGGCAGGTGTCTACTATTTCAGACAGAATCCTTTTACTGCCCATACATCCCTTCCTTCCCCCCAACCCCTGGTAACCACTGGCCTGTGCCCTGTCTCCATCATCCTCTCTTTTCCAGATGGTCATAATGTTAAAAGTTATAACCACTGGGCTTCTTATTCTGGATTCTGTACTTAGTAATGTGCACTTTCATTTCCTCGGTGTCATTTTTATGAGTCTGTGGTATTTCTAGCATCCCAACTATCCTTCCCCATCCATCACCACTGCATGTCTGTCCTACCTTGACCGATGCTCAGGCTGGGCTCCACCTAGGGGCTCTCTTCCCCTGTACTCTCAAGTGACAATGCTTCATTAGGACCTCCTCGTACTAAAGTATTTCATACAGAGGTATTATGGGTACAGTTTCTAACAAAGCAGGTCAATATCAAGGACTATCATCCATGGACCAAACTAATGGATGAAGCAAACCTTCTTATCCAGCTTCTTTCCCAGACTCTGCCACCTTCTTAGCAGGAAGTTTAAAAACTAAGCTTTAGAGACTATGCTAGCTAAGAATGAAGACAGAAAGAAGACTATGCCAGGGCACACTGGCCACTTAGGAAACTGAGGCTGAGAGGAGCTTCATCACCTGTCCCAGGTGCATGGCACATGCAGAGCTAGGAGCACTAGGAAGGTGTGGGCAGGAGGAAAGGCCGCTAGCAGAAACTACTGTCTCCATGACTACTTCTTAGTGGGTAACAGCCGGGCCTCAGGAACACCATCCACCTGGCATAAGCTATCCACCTCTGGAAAGCACCCTTGCCTACAGCATCCCAAGATGGATGTTCTGAGACTCCAAATGTCAGACAAGAATGCAGCCTCCAAATCGCAAAGATGAGCCGGAGTTAGAGCCGGAGTTCCAGGAACTGCCTTTCCCACTGGGTACCAAATGCTCTGGGCCAAGGAAAATGTGTCCAACCTAAGCCTACTTCCACTTCTCTCTCCCTAGACCATTCCTCATGTAGTCAGGACACCACAGCCCCATCTTCTCAGTGGTCAACGAAGGCCATGGGTGTGCTTACTCCTTGGCTTAAGACAGGGAAATGACCTAACTATGCCAAGATCAGCATGAGTTTATATGCAAACGATGGAGAGGTTCAATGAAGTTGCATCCCTGTGTGAGACAGAACTATGGAAGGAGAGGAGGGGCAGGGTGCTGGCTCAGAGTCATCAGGCCTCATTTGGGGGGAACTTCAAGTTCCCCAAATACAAGAGAGACAATGGGCATCATCCTTAGTCTCCTTTTTCCCCCTGGGGACAGACAACAGACAGCTGCCACCTCCGGAGCAGTCTGCGTTTGCTAAGCAACCAGAGCCCTTCAGCTGCTTCTTCTGGTTCTCTCGGGTTGCTATGGAAGCTGTTTTAGAAAACCTCTCCCGCCAACAGTCATGACTTTCTTGTCAGAGCCTGGCTCGGGAGCCTTGCCTGTCAGTCATGGGAAGCGCATGCCCAGAGGGCAGAGGGTGGCAGGGAAGAGGGCAGCCACCACCCCAGGCTGGCTGATGGCACTCTTGCAACTCTGCCAATTTTGCTAGAATCAAACTTGTCCTTAGTTTCTCCCTGACATATTTGTCCCTCTCAAAAAAAGGAAGGAAAGAAGGAAGGAAGGAAGGAAGGAAGGAAGGAAGGAAGGAAGAAAGGAAGGAAGGAAGGAAGGAAGGAAGAAGTCCTCTCTCCGAAGTCATCTCCCTCCCCAGTCCCTCTTTACCTCTTGCTCCTGATCAGCTGTCTGCTGTGAACTCTATCATGGAACCCTCAGCATGTCAGAGCCTTCACATTTTGGGGTGAGGAGATGAAAACAAAACTCACCTCTCCCAGGCCTCTGGTGATGCATCTTTGAGAACTCTCCTTTGGTTTGGTTTGTTTTATGCTGGTACTGGGGTTGAATTCAGGACCTCACACTCCTTCTTGCCTTGTTCACTCAAGGCTGGTGATGTACCACTTGAACCATGCCTCCACTTCCAGCGTTGCGCTGGTTACTTGGAGTCGCTAGGATTATAGGCATGAGCTACCAGAGCCCAACTTGGGATGGACCATCTCTTGTCAGCATCCCTGTATGTTGTGGAATTGGGAGCCTGTGTCTCCATTCTCTCTGTATACTGGATGAATGTTCCCCTTCCTCTCTGCAAGTGGCTCTGGACTGTGGCCCCCAGGTCCGGTGAGATAGGAAGAGATAGACCACTCATTCCACTCTGCTTTAGGACATGTTTCTTTCTAAAGTAGACAACCAAGGAAGGACTAGCCAACAAGAGATTGGTCTTAGAGTGAACAGGAAGGCTATGGAATCTGAGCTCATCCAATGATACCATGACCAGCCCCCTCCTGGGAGGGAAACTCCAGAGGATGGAAGGCAGACTGGCTTTCAGAAATAGCAGCTCCAGCATGAGGAGTGTTACCGTCCTTTGGTTCTGTCACCTTGAACAAGGGAAGCACTGCTCACAATAACAATGCTGGTTCCACCTCATGGTCTTCATGGCCAGCCCAGAGGAGGCCTGTGCCTCCACTCTGTGTGCATGGCATGTGGGTATCTGTAGTTATGGACTGAGATTATCATGCAGCAGGTGGCTCAGTATGGAAAGCCATCATTGAGGCATGGTAGCATTCTCAGTTGAGGTAGTGTGTGTCCAGTTGTGCACAACTGAGCCCCAAGAAGAAGGCTGGGGCAAATGACATCAAATACATATTTGTGGAAAGAGTGCATGTCACCCCAACACCCCCAACAGCGACACACACTCTGGCTCACCACCACTACTGAGTATTCAAAGATTCTGTTTCTATGCTGTATTTTTGTTGAAGGTGAGCCATAGTACAACACCCTCATATCTGAATGCACACTTGTGTAAGTGAATAGAACAATAAATAGGACTAAAGAACCTAAGGAGACAAAACCAGACCATACTAGGCTTCCTAGCACTAGGGACAGACGTCACCCTGCACTGGGGACAGGTGTCACCCTGCACTGGGGACAGGTGTCACCCTGCACTGGGGACATGTGTCACCCTGCACTGGGGACAGGTGTCACCCTGCACTGAGGATATGTGTCGCCCTGCACTGGGGACATGTGTCACCCTGCACTGGGGACAGGTGTCACCCTGCACTGGGGACAGGTGTCACCCTGCACTGGGGACAGGTGTCACCCTGCACTGGGGACAGGTGTGGCCCTGCACTGGGGACAGGTGTGGCCCTGCACTGGGGATAGGTGTCGCCCTGCATGGGCAGCAGGGAATTCCACTAATCACAAACTGTTCTCTTCTTCCTGCATTGTGATTTTGGCCCAGGGCATCTACTGAGAATCTATTTTTCTTCTCCAAAAAAGAATCGTTGTGTGAGAGAAGTAAGACATGTTCATTGAAAGAAATACCTGAATTATTATAACATGGCTCAATGAAAGTCACAAAAAGGGGATTGAAATTGATTTCTAGAAAGTCAGTTTATTGTTCACATTTGGCTTTGAATTTGAAATAGAAAAACTTCAAGAGAAAACTATAATGAATATCGCTTTTAAAGGATTCCTTTTAAAAACTGAAAAAAGAAGAAACAGCAACAGCTCAACTTCCTACGATCTTAAGAAACACAGTTAAATATTTGAAAATGAACTTTTTAATGACCCAATCTCACACTGCCCCAGAGTCTCAGCCTTTCCAAACAACAAAGACAAAGCCTCACACGTCTCAAAGCCTAGGTCTCCTGCCCATTCTATATTTCTCTTTGGCTAAGCAGGGTAGTGCCTTTGGATCTGGACAGGTTGAAGTTCAAATCTCAGTTTTACCATCTTTAAAGAATAAGAACAGCCTTGAGCAAGTCCCCTACCCCCTCTGAACCTCTGTAAGCATTTCCATGTAAAACCCTCACTTCGCAGAGTTAAGAAAAGGATTCACCTGGTGACCTACGCAAACTTCTAGAATAATGATGGGTATTGTTTCTTTCTGGAAGAGGTATGGGCCAGTTGCTGGTGATGTTCAGTGGTAGAGATGTTCAGTGCTCATGCCCACCATCTCTATACTCAGCCTGACCCAACTGCATACCACGCCAGCTTCTCCTAAGCCAGACCAGGTCTGGTATTCTCTGGTAGGACACTTCCAGTCTCTCGCCTCTCGGCACTCACATCATCTAGTCTGGAGTCTCGGCTTCAAGGTCCTCACCTTAAATCCCACCATCTCCACCCCACACATTCTGTGCATCACCTCCTTCCCATGTTCAAGTCTGCCACCTGCCAATTTTCTCTTTGCTGTAGTCAGGACCCCACCCCCACCCCCTGCCCTCCCACCAAACCTTGCCTTGTGCTATAGTCCTAAACTACTGGGAGCATCTTTTGAATTTCTTCCTATGAGGAGTAAGGATAGAGATTTGATGGGGACAGAGAAAGGTGTGATGCATAAAGGTTTGTCTTGATGCTTATTTGAGGAGTTGGGGAGAAAGGTGGAAATATTCCCCACCTCTAATTTGTCCACCATCATTGAGCCCTCTCTGCCCTGACCTTCAGAATCCTATACACAGACAGACTTCTAAGTGGGCACACCCATCCATTGCTCCCTGCATCCAGAATGGCAAGAAAGAAAAGACCAGCATGTACCAATCTTCAAGGAAGGAACTAACTAGTCCAGTTACTCTTCTGCATACTTCTGTGTATGGGCATCAAAAGGTTATACATACTGTGCCTGCCCAGCTGAACTGGACTTCATTTCCCAGAATTCCAGAACCTGGGTCAGGTGCAGGTGCAGCTCTAATACAGGCGTTGCTCTGAGGCAAAGTCACTCTGCAGGCCACCTGCATCCTGATCCTGGAGGCAGAAAGGCTGACCATAGTGTACTCCTTGCCAGTGCCAACACTGTTCTGTTCTTCCTGCTCCATGTCCACTCTTCCTGGGTCTGCCGAGCTCAAGTCCAAAGCCATTCATAGTCTTGTGTAGATAGTTTTTCAGCATCCGGGTATAGAGACCATAATCCTTCTTTCTAAATCCTTGGTCTACATCACTTACTTTCTAAATGCTTATTCTACAGCTCTTGTTCTGGTTTTCTCCTGCTATCTTTCTCCTCTTCCTCCTCCTCCTCCTCCTCCTCCTCCTCCTCCTGCTCCTCCTCTTCCTCCTCCTCCTCCTCCTTCTCCTCCTTCTTCTTGTCATTGTTGTTGTTATTATTATTATTTGGTGGCACTGAGGATGGAACTCAGGGCCTTGTGCTTGCTAGGAAGGCACCCTACTACTTGAGCCATGCTTCCAGCCCCTTTTGCATTGATTCATTTCATAATAGGGTCTTACTTTATGCCATTCCAATCTAGGATTTTAGCCTTTTATTTTTGCTTTCCTGTGTCTCAAGGGATGTATCAATATGCCTAGCCACTGGGCTTCCCTCATAGCTAAGAAAACAGGTACATGCCACCACAGCCAACCATTAGTTGTCTGGGCTGATCTAGAACTGTAACTCCCTGGATCTTCACCTCACAAGAATTATAGGTGGAGCGGCCACTCTTGACTTGGTCTTGTTTTCTCCAGGAATGCCTGGTAAGTAGTTCATATAATGCCATGGCTAAGGAGGATGGTGATTCCCGCATCTAAACCCTGATGGTGTTATGCCTTTTGATAGTAGCAGCTGACATTTGATCCCACCACTATGGTCTCCATTCCTTCATCTGTACAGAAGATTGACGATATCATCTCCCACATAAGAGTTGTGGCATGTCAATGGCACAAACAAAGCAATTGGGAGAGTATTTACCACTGTAGGCATGATTATTACCATCTTCTTAGCTTTTCTTTAAATACATGATAAGATCGGCCCATTGTTATATTCCTATAGCCATGGAGGGAGATTCCGAAAGGTTAAGTGACAAACCCTCGCTCCTTAGCTGATGACAGAGCGGGATTTGCTTCCCAACTACACTCGGCATAAGAAGTTTCCCCTTTCATTTCTGTATTTCTAATCCTTTTGGGAAAGTATGTCTTTGGAAAGCATCCAAGCCTCTTGTTTCATAATGACCCTTAATCATTTTAATCAAGAATGGAAATATTCATCAATTTAGGACTCTTTAGACAGATTGAGAGAATTTGCAGAAGTGATCATTTTCCTTTCAACTCCAAATCCTTTTCTGAACATAGTACATCTTCACTGTTGACTAATTTTGAATTTCAATTAATTGACAACTATTTGCTCAGCACTAGTCTCTACCCAGTGTTGTTGAAAATGCTAGGAGAGAAAGAGGCCTTTGTGAAGCAGAAGAAATCTAGTAGATTTCACTTTGAAAGCCTTGTACTCACCTATTCACTTTGCAGTCTCTTCTTTGCAAAGAAAAGTAATGAGATCTGTATTAGACATTGTCATGAATTGGATGATATCCCCCAAAATACATATTCATTGAGGCACAGAGGTACACATCTATAATCCTAGCACTTTGGAAGCTGATGCAGGAGAATTGAAAATTTGAGGCTAACCTGAACTACATAGTGAGTTCAAGTCCAATCTGAGCTATGTAGCAAGACATTGTCTCAAAAAAAATGACTATAGATGTAGCTCAGTGGTAGAGTATTTGTATTTGTCTAGTATATGCAAGATCTTGAGTTCAACTCATGATCTGGAAAACATACATACATACAGACAGACAGACAGATACATACATACATAGATCTAGATTTATACATCTCTCCACATCCTGGGAATGTGAACTTACTTGGAGGAAGGGAGGTCTTTGCAAATGTAAATTAGAGCTCTTTGCTAGTACAGCTTGAAGTCAGGGCCTCACAATCTTGTTTAGCTTTTTTGCTGAAGGCTGAAACTTGACCACTTGAGCCACCCTTCCACTTCTAGCTTTTCTTTTTCTGGTTCATTCGAGATGAGTCTCTTGGGTTTCTTTGCTCAGGCTGGCTTCTAACATCAATCCTCTGATCTTAGCCTTCTGAATAGCTAGAATTATAAGCATGAGCCACCAGCACCCAACAAATTCAGGATCTCAAGATGAGGCCGTAAACCTGAGTTCTCCGGGTGGATCCTCTACACAATGACAGGTGTCCTCATCTGAGAGAAAGCCAATATACAAAGAGGACAAGGCCATGAGACACACCAGGACCACCAGAGCCTAGGAGAAGAGAAAGGCTCTTCCCTGAATCCTGCAGAGGAAACTCAACATTGTGTGTGCCTTCATTGCAGACCTCCAGCATCTAAGGCTGTGAAAGAACACATTCCTGTTGCTTAAAGCCACCCAACTTGTGATAATTTGTAGGGGCAGCCATAAGGCATCTTCCTAGCCATAGGAAGCTATTACCTACTGCTGTGCAACCAATTACCACAAATTTAATAACCGGAAACAAAACCACTTGGTAATCTTATCATTCTGTGGGTGGGAAGTGGAGGCACCCCATTGCTGAATTCTCTTCCCAGAGTTTCGTGAAGCCAAAATCAAGATGTCACCTGGCTGCTTGCTCCCTGGCAGCTCAGGATCCACTCTTTGCTCAGCACTCAGGTCCCTGTGGCTCTAAGGACTGAGCTCTGTTTCCTTGCCAGCAGTCAGTCAGAAGCCAATGCTCACCTCCTAAAAGCCACTCACATTTCATGCTACATGGCCAGCTCCATCTTCCCAGCCTCACTCACATTTCAGATCTCTGCCTTCCCTATCTCCGACCTCCAGTCCCCCATGGAAAGAGCTCATGTGATCCTACCCAGATTATCACCCTTCAACGGTGCCTCAGAACCAACGTATAGGATTGAAATGCATCATTTTGATAGTCTCAGGACAGCATTTTGGCAGGGCATCTTAGAATCCTGTCCACTAGTCATATGCTGGTGACTCATGCCTGTCATCTCCTAGCTACTCAGGAGGCTGAGGATGAGGATGATTGTTTGAAGAGCTCTACCAGTCTTCTGAATAGAAAAATCCAAGAGACTTTTTCTTTCCAATTAATCAGCAAAAAGCTGGAAGTGGAAGTATGGCTCAAATGGTAGAAGACCAACCTGGAGCAAATAAAAGGGCCTTTCAAGATGGAAGGTCCTGAGTTCAAGCCCCAAGACCAGTACACACACATATAAAAAGTATGCTGTCGGGCTGGGAAGGTGACTCAGTGGTAGAGCGCTTGCCTTGCATGCATGAGGTCCTAGGTTCGATTCCTCAGCACCACATAAGCAGAAAAAGCTGGAAGTGGCACTGTGGCTCAAGTGGTAGAGTGCTAGCCTTGAACTGAAGAGCTGAGGGACAGCGCCCAGGCCCAGAGTTCAGGCCCCACGACCGGCAAAAAAAAAAACAAAGTATGCTGCCCACAAGAGATAATTATCACTATTACATGAGGTATCCAATAAATAACCATGTTAAGAATATGTAGAAGGTTAGTCATTTCCTAAATCCATACTTACTTGGAAGCCCAAGGATGGTAGCAAAAGTGAATGCCAAGTACTGGAATGAATAAATCAACACATTGATTCTCATGACACCATGGGCTTCCTTCGGCATTCAGACTGCTATCACAAAATGCCTTAGACTGGGTAATTTACAAATAGGAAGAATTTATCCTCACAGTGCTGGAAGCTCAGAAGTCCACAATCAAGGCACCAGCAGCTACCGCATCTGGAGAAGAGCCCACTTCTCATGGATGGCCCCTCTATGTTCCCTCGCATGCCAGGAACAGCACAACGCTCCCTCAAGTCACTTTTAAAAGACTGCTAATCTGACAGGTGCTGATGGCTTATGTCTATAATCATAGCTACTCAGAAGGTTAAAATGTAGGACTGAAGTCCAAAACCAGCCCAGGTAGGAAAGTCTGTGAGACTCTTACATCCAATTAATGATCAAAAATCTGGAAGTCGAAGTATAACTCAAGTGATAAAGTATTGGCCAAAAAAGTTCAAGGACAGAGCCCAGGACCTTGGTTCAAGTCCCAAGACCAAGAGAATAGGACACTCATCTCATTCCAGAGGGCAGAACTCTCAAACCTAATCACTTCCCAAAGACCCCGTCTCCTAATACCATCGTCTTGAGGGTTCAATTTCAACATATGAATTTTGGAGAGACATCAACATTAAGACCAAAGTATCTTATGAGTTTGGTTTCATAAAGGAGAAGATGAGTCCAGGGAAGGACTTAAGTAAATTTCCAGGACACACACACACACACACACACACACACAATTAGTAGAGTTAACTCAAAGCATCTAGTGGTAGAGGCATCCTTATTGCTATTATGAAACTGTTTCTTGCAGAAGGAAAGATGAATCATGGAGAGGGCTGGAAGTGCTGGGGTGAGACATAGCTACAAGCACACAAGGAACTGAGTGGGAGGGAGATAGGACAAAGTGATGAATGGGAGGTGGGCGGAGGTGGGAGCCATCTGAGATGCTCAACCTCTCATCTGCAGAAGGGCTGGAAGGTAATAGTACAATCATATGGTGGGGAGAATCTGGCTCAGCCTGTCTGGAAGTTTATTTTATTTTATTTTGTAACTTACTAATCAGCTCCATGGCCAGAAAAACCTTCCGAAACTAATACCGAGTTAAGTCAGCTTCATTTCTAGATTCCAATAATATTCAAGAATTGTGCACAAAGCCATACCTTTGGGCATGCACCAAAGGTAATCCATGCAAAGAGAGGAGGATGGCAAGCAGTCCAGCCCGGGCTACATACAAGAACTTGTCTCCAATAGACAAACACTCATAAATCCAAGGATCATGTTGGAAATGGGTAGCTCCTTAGTGGCTCACAACAATTGACAATTGAAATCTATAAAAACATGAGAACTTTGTGACAACTGTATTATTCAAAGTTGGTCATAGCAATATATTCTTTTTTATTTTATTTTATTTTTTATTGTGAAAATACTCTACAGAGGGGTTACAATTACATGGGCAACATAATGAGTACATTTCTTATCAAGCATTGTAGCCTCCTCCTTTGTTTCCCCTTCCCATCCCTTCCCATCCTCCCCCTGCCCCCTACCCAATCCTCCCTGCTCCCCTTCCTCCCTCCTCCCGCACCAAAGTTGTAAAGTTCGTTTTCGACATAACAACTTGTACATCTCGTTGTTGCAATGGGTCCACCTGTATCCCTATTTAAATGATTTGTTTTTCCCCTTCCCCTCCACAAATTATACCGACATCAAATACAGTGAAAGTAGGGGTTATACTGTGGGGGAGGGACATACAAAGCAACAAAGAAATCATCTTATAAATGTGTTAGAAACAATTCATAGCAATATATTCTATCTCACATGGCTTTCCTGAAAGACTTTAAGACGTAGGTTCCTCTTGAGTCTTCCTCTATGACTGCTGTCAATAGTTGTTGACAGCTTCCACTTGCAGTCCCTGGGGAGATATGGTCTTGAAACCCAACCTTCATACAGTTGAAGAAGCCTGATCTGCCCCATAAAGAGATTCGTGGACAGAAGAAGCAGCCATTAGCCCCAACATGCCAGCACAAGAACGAGCTTGAGTGAAGTAAATGTTGTTTTAAGCCACTGAGGTTGTAGTGGTTGCTATGTGGCAATACATAGGTAACACAACACCTGGAATCCCAGGTGCTATGCCAACGAAATCCTAAAGTGCATGACCTTGGTTTGGGGGGGCCAAGCATTAGAAAAAGCCTTAGAGATTTGAGAAGACTACTGATGAAGGGATTCAGGAAGGTCTCTTCTGAATGTCATTCTTCCCAGATATGAGAATCTGCAGGGGTCTTTGGTGATGACAGGAAGCCTGGAGATGTAGCCTGCAGTTACATAGGAGATCTTGATCTAGTTAAGAAGATTCCAGGTAGCATACTGAAAATGTCACTTGACTTCTTGCTAGCTATAATAAAATGTGGGAGGAGAGAGATAAGCTCAAGAAGCCAGAACATTCTAAGTTCAGAAATCAAGATGCTTTTCATTCCTAATCTTCCTGGAGAACAAATCATTCTTAAATTATGAAAGAGACTCTAAAATGGGATGTAAGATCGCAGGAAGAAGCTCTGTGGTGCTACCTCTAGAATACCTTCGGCAGACAAAGGTCCTCTGAAGATCTTAAAGACTTAGCCAGGAGGCTGGGAATGTGGCTTAGTGGTAGAGTGCTTGCATGCATGAAGCCCTCGGTTCAATTTCTCAGAACCACATAAACAGAAAAAGCTAGCCACTATGGTTTAAGTGGTAGAGCACTAGCCTTGAGCACAGAGAGGCTTATGAACAGAGCCCAGGCCCTGAGTTCAAGCCCCAGGATGGGCAAAAAAAAAGACTTAGCCAGGCACCAGAGGCTCACACCTGCAATCCTCACTACTACTCAGGAAGCTGAGATCTGAGGATTATAGTTCAAAGCCAGCCCAAGCAGGAAAGCACATGAGACTCTTAGCTCTAATTAACTATCAAAAAAAAAAAAACCCTCCAAAACTGGAAATGGATCTGTGGCTTAAATGATAGAGCACTAGCCTTGAGCACAACAGCTCAGGGAAAGTGCTCAGGCTCTGAGTTCAAGTGACTTCCACACACAAAAAAGAAAAAAGAAAGAAAGAAAGAAAGAAAGAAAGAAAGACTCACTCCAGTGAAGCTTATCTGGCCTATGTCCTAGTTCTCAGAAATAAACTCCCTTGTGATTAGAAATTCATGAACAAATCAACGATTGTATTATCTATGGTCAGAAAAAATGGAAGGTGTTTGATTATAAAGCAACTGATGGCTATGCACATGGAAACCACTAGCTCCCACTGACACCGTGGTCTGTGATTTCAGCACCCAGTCCTCATTCTTAGAGTCTTACCCCAAGGACAAGTTGTAATTGGCCTCAGCAACAGAAAAATCGCCATTCATTTTATAGCATTTCTGACTCCCAGAGCCTGAACACTCCATAGAGAGAAATCATCAGGATTAGCATCCATGGCTCCAGTCTCAGAAACCAAAGGAACAGCGAGAAGACACAGGTGTAAGGTGAGCTGGCATTGGGCTTGGCAGAAAGAAATACCTTCAGCCCGAGGCCCCTGCTGGATGTTGTCTGCCAGATCTTCATCCCTTCTCTAGGCTGGTTCCAAGGATGTATCTGTGGATTGTTTGAAAGGAAAATGCTTAGCCTATCCCTCCCTCCTGATGACTGGGGACCTTGCCTCTTCCTGTGAGCATGCTAAGGAGCGGGGCCTGTTAGATGCAGGTTTGGCCCTCCTCCCACCTTGCTGAACATTCACTGATCAGGACTTCCTCCATGCTACATGTGGGGGACATGCATAAATTGGGGGGGCATCTGTCTGGTAGATGAAGGAGGCGGAGATGCAAACAACTACAGCATTAAAGCACACATTGGGCCATGACAGCCCAAAAGGGAGGCGTGAGGCTAGAGGAGAGACTGACACGGATACGTGTAGGAGGGCAGGCCTCTGAGAAGCTGCCCAGGTGAGCCAAGGCCCTAGCTGTCAGCATGACCTCCTCTTCCCCTAGACTCCAAGATGTGACCCGGCTTTGGGGAACTATTGCACTCTCCCCAGGCTGTCCCTCTGGCCTTCCATTAAAGCTCTCATTTATGCCTATAAAGATTTCTCCATCCCGTTTGGCTAGTTCCTGTTCTCCTTTGGAGTTCTTCTAGTGACCTCTAAGATACGAGTCATCTAGCCTTTATCTCCTGAGGCCCATTGGATCCTTTCCCCCATAAGGAAACCAAGGATCACATATTCAAGGTACTTGTGCAGTGTCTGCATTGAAAATGTATACATGTGGAGTCACATACACACAGTGCTCCAGTCTGTACTGAGAAGCCAAAAGCTTCCTCTGTCCCACTGAAAAGTATTGATATAAATATGGTCTAACAATAAATGTGTTAAATTAGCTCCTCCCCCCCAAAGAGCTTCAGTTGTATTTATATATAGTCTACTTTTATGTATATTCTACTTTTTTTCTAAAATGTTAAACAAGTATAATGTTAAACAAAATAATTATCTGAGGTAGAGTCAGAAAGTAGACAAGTATTTGGTATGTTATTCTGTCTTTTCCACTACATATAAGAATCTTTATCACTTTCTAGCCATTGGTTTACTTTAATAAACCCTAAGTAATCAGATTTAACATTTTTTATTCAAGTGATCCAACAGCTTCTTCTTCTTTTTTATTTTTTTTGTACACTGACAAGCAATCTCAAGAAGTCAGAGTAAAAAATATGTATTTTGCCCTCCTGGTTCAATTCAAGCATGTTATTTTCCTTTTTACCTTTCCACTTCTGTTCCTGATTCACATGGAGACAATATTTTTCATAATCAATCACAACATATATTTCAGTTTGAATTCTGCTTTTTGCATGGACCTGTCATTGCCTTTTTTGGCCTGAAGATTATGGTCTGAATAGTTATTATTTTTAATGGCCTCCGCGTTCTATAACTTACTAACCAGACCTCCTATTATACCCTACTTCAATCATTTCCAGGCTTTTGCTCTTCTAGAAACACTCTCATAAATACCTTTATAGGTATTACTTTTTAAAATTTCTCTTAAATCATATATATTTATATAGCACAAGAAGTATATTTAATCAACAAAATTCTTCAATTAACATTGTGCTGATTTATAATGAACAAGTATGTATATTACTACTCTGCTCATGTTTAATACTTGTATTTACTTTCTATTTATGTAACAATTTCTTCTGTCTTTAGTGGACTTATTCAGATGATGTGGCTATAAAAGGCATTTCAGAAATCCCATTACCTGTTAGCAAATGAAGGAATTTCATAATTTGCATCCTAACACCGAAAGGAATTCAGTATTTTGCTATTTCTACCATCTTGAATTCTTTAGTTCCCCTAAATGAGATGCTGTCCCCACCTGTCTTTTTGTGATGGCAGAGTTGTCCATTTCTTCTTACTGTTGGTGCAGAATAGAGCTCTAAGTCTGGGCACAGGCAGAAATATTGAGGAGCAGGACAGAGAGTGAGCTAGAAGGGAAGAAGCCACAAAGACCATCCCCCTCACCATAGCTCAGCCCCTCACAGGAGAGAGGAAGGCTGCAACAACCTTACTTTTGGTCCTTTAGCTAGACTGAAAATTGGTAGCAAGAATGGTCTATGTGAAAGGCATTTTATAGGCATGTTCTTTCTGGTACTGAAAGAGGTTCAGATCCATTGTTCCCCTTGTAAGAACTATCCCAAATGGACAAACTCAGGGCTGAGCCATGGCTCAAGTAGTAGAGCACCTGCTTGGCAAAGACAAGACCCAAGTTCAAACTCTAAAATTAGGAAATGCACAAGTTTATTCTCAACAATCCAATCATTTCTGTCTTGTTTTACAAAAAGTGATAAGGAAAACTCCAACTTGCTCTGAATTTATTTGATTAAAAGTCTGCAGAGAGGGAATTGAAAGTGACGTCAAGGTGACGCCCTTGAGCTTGACCTCAGCTTCCAAGTACGGATGTTATGGAGGTTAGTAAAGAACCACCAAGAAATGGAAACACGTGAGCTGAACATTAAACAGTAGTGTGACCGTTTCCACTTAAATAAGGGACATTTCCAGGCAGAGTTGACAGCATGGGCATCCTGGAGCCAGGATGTGCCTGGGAATACTCAAGTGAGAGCAAATGAAGTAAGTGTGATTGATGCACATGGAGATGGGTGGGGGCATGTAAGTCAGTAACGGTTATGTCATGTTGTGGTGACAAATATCCCCCAACCCCAGTTGCTCAGGATAACAAGACGCAGGCCATGTGGTTCATGGTAACTCCCCAAGTTGTCATCTGTCCACTTAGACGGAAGTGGCATGCAGAATTACCTGTCCATGGCCACATGAGACTGATAGATGTGACTGATTGATGGCTAGCATTTTTGGACAGCATAGATAATACAGAACATTTGTAGAATTGCAGAGAGTTCTGTTGACTAATTCAGTCTAGAATAGCAGTGTTGAAACTATGGCCTGGGATCCAAATCCAATCTACCTTCTGTGCCTTTAAATAAAAATTGATCAGAACAGAGTCCTGCTTGTCCCGTTGTGTATTGTCTATGATTACTTTCACATGACAACAGCAAAGTTGAGACACTGCCACAAAGACCATGTGGCTTATAGAATTGAACACATTTATAGGGAAAGTTTATTAGTACCTGGTCTAGACCATTGCCCAGCTGTGAAACAGAGGGGGAAAAGCTTAGGCCTGCCTACATCACTTCTGCTCAAAATTCATTGGCCACAGCTAGTTGTTTGCCATAGCCAATCACCTGGGAGGTAGGAAGTGTGATAATGACTATTTTTCTAAAAAGAGGGAAAACTGGAAACAGTTGGCATAGTATGACAACCACGAGGAGAGTTAAACTTTATCCTCAGAGGAATGGGACATTTTCAGGAACAGATCCAAGGGATAAATGATCAGTAGGCTATTGAAAAATGGATAGAAGTAATGGTTACTGGCAGGAAGTCCGGAGAAATGGGAGGATCCACAAAGACCCGATGAGGTTTTTGGAGAAGTAACATGTTCCAAAGAAATGCAAAAGTGTCCTCACCAGGTAACAGCCCATGTCCAAGGCAGAATAGAAAGAGCAAACACACATAAACTTTCCATGGCATGTGAGCCATTGTCCCCATCATTTTTATTTATTTGTCTATTGATTGATTGGTTGATTGATTGATTGATTTTGTCAATCGTGGGGCCTGAACTCTGGGCCTAGGTGCTGTTCCTCAGCTCTTCAGCTCAAGGTAAGCACTCTACCACTTCAGCCACAGCACCAATTCTGGCTTTTTCTGCTTAAGTGGTGCTGAGGAATCGAACCCACGGCCTCATGCATGCTAGGCAAACACTCTACCACTGAGCCACCTTCCTAGTCCTGTCCCAAACATTTTGAACATTTAACCCTCCTGGCAAACCCATGAGGTAGATACCATTTTGTCCCACTTTCCATAGAAATTGAGGAACAGCAGGATAAATAACCCACCCAAGGTCACACAGTGAGTGAGCAATAGAGCAAAAGCCCAAAGCCAAGTATCTACTGCTCCAAGGTCCTGTGCCCAGCGCAGAGGACACCTGCAGCTGTCTGGGGCACAGGTAGCTCTGCTCTGGCCATTTTTTTTCCTGGTCCTTTCCTCCCAGCTCTTATCAGCTCTGTAGAAACTTGCCTGGGATTATGTGGACTGTTGCTTTTTACTCTCCAAAACACATTAAGCGATTTTGTCTGGAAATGTTTTACAAGCCCCAATTACGCCTCCTACATTCCCTCCCTGGTTCGACCCGTAGTCCCCAGCCTGGACTGTAAAAGACCTTTTTTTCTTCTTTCTAAGGCTCTTAACTCTCTACCCCCAGAGAGGACCGGTCTTCCCCACGTCTGGGAACAGCAAAGCTCCCGTCTTGGCCCACAGGGAGTTTTTAGACGGACCATCATGTCTCAGGCCTGCCCTTGCCCTCCTCAGGAGGCTCTTTAATTAGGTTCAGAAACATGTTTATGATCCTGAGAACCAGCCCGTGTTATATTAGGCAAGTTCAAAGCTCCATTCCTCCCAATAACTCTCAGAACATTTCAGTAAACTCAGAGCCTGGCTCCCAGCCATCTCTGAACAAAATCAGACTGTAGGCAAATATTGCCTCCGGCATCCCCTGCCCTGAACAGCTTTGGAATGAGGATGGGATTTGGGCTTGTGTAGGCCTGGGGTTCCACCCAAGCCCCTCCTTCTGCTGATCAGATGACCCTGGGCTCCCTATGTAACCTCTCTGTGCCTTTGCATGGTAATTTTCAGAATACACAGCTCGAAGACAACCTTGCAGAAGACGAGGACTGGGTGATGTTTAGTGCTCTTCAAGTTCTGAAAGATTGGGTGGAAAGCATGATTAAAATCTGTAAAATAAGTGAAGACATCCAAGGGTTGGTCTTTAAAGTTAAGGAAAGTTTGGCATCGAATCAGCAAAGAATGAAAATTCTGCCAAGAGCTATGGACCCCAGTTTCTTTCTCCAGCCATCATAATGTATTCTGGGAAAGACAATTTGGAAGGCGGTTTCCTGCAATAGCTTATGTTCCCTGTAGGTCCATTTCATCATATTTGCTTATAAAATGTATTCACTCTTGATCATATATGTTATGCTGAATGAACCTTAAAAACTGTTCTTGAGAGCAAGATGGAATAAGCACTTGCGATTTTCTTTTTGTTTTTCACCTTAAGATTTTTCTTGCATACTTTCCTGATGCAGCTTCTCTCTCTTTTTTAAAGTTTGGGTTGTGGCAAACATTATTAAGTCTTTCTGTCACTGAAATTACCATAAAACAATGGCATATTTTTATTGATTTGGGAAACTCACAGTAAATAAAATTACCTCATTCTATTGGAAAATAATTTGACTGGGAATAAAAAAAGCCTCTGGAAATGATCACAAGAGCTAAATGATATGATTGCTTGTCTTCCCTCTTCCCTCCTTGGCCTGATGGGAATATGGCAGGGAGAACTACAAGGTTAATGGTACCCAGACCCTTATCCTTGGGGTTGCATTTGCATTTTCCATCCTGGGAGTTGCCACCCCTGCTTAATAGGGAGCTTGGCTTCAATTCAGGGCCCCGAACTCTAGGAGGCATGAAATCCTCACAGGGCACCCATGTTTCTGTAACACACTTAGCTAAGCCCATGCCATGAGGTCACCGGAGACACATAGTTCATGGACACAGGATCCTGGGATCTTGTCAGTCCACAAAGAAAGGTATGACACGTATCCTAACTTTACAAAGGATGCAACTGAGAAAAAGCTTTACCTAAGACTTTACAGTGTATTAGGTACAAAACAAAGACGGGAACCTTAGTCAGATCCAACTTAATCCTGTGACCTGTACCTCCCCTTTCATCCCCAGGGCTTTGAAATGCTGAGCAGATCCTTCTAGAAGCAGTGTCAGGTTCTGCCAGAGCAGGCACAAGGCCATGTGTGTGCTGCTCAGGTTCTTGTCGCCACCACTTCTTGCTGGGTCCCCAAAGAAGGGACTACTGCCAACACACACCAGCAAGCTCAGAGGAACCCCAGCCCTGCTGCGCTCATGAGACCCACATCTCCCCTCCACCTGTTTTCTACCCACAGCTTTTCCTCTGGTCTTACATGCACTGTGCTTCTGCCAAACAAGGGCTCCCTCCTCTCCGCTTTTGCCTGTGAAGCCTCCTCCCTCATATGGAGCCTCCTCCAGCACGCCCTGCCCTCCAACCTGTGCCTGTCCTGTTGCGGGGGGGGGGGGGGGGGGGGGGGAGGGGGTCGTTCCCTGGATAGAGGGGAGAGAAGAGGGGGCAGAGGGGAGGAGAGGAGGGGTGTTGGAAACACTGAACAAAGTCCAAAGATCCAGCTTCTACCTCAGATTTAAGAGCAGATTTAACTCTGCAGGTCTCTGCTCAAAATCACCAGGCTGAGCTTCCCCACCCACAGGGACCCAGGCGCCGTTCCCTGCAGCTTTGGCCCTGCTAGACCCAGGTCTGCAGAGGATTTAGTCAGAGAAAGCCTGGAGTTCAGAGGTTCTCAATGGATCCACAGGGGAAATTCCGACTCTTCAAAGACTTAGTGATTTTCAATGAGAGACAAGTGGAACTGGGAAGTCATCACTCCCATTGGCAGACCCCCGGGTCTGTGTGTGTCCATCACACAGGGAGAACAGGACCCAGGGCTGCACTGAGGGAGAATGCTGTGTGACGCAGGGGACCTAGGCAAAGCACCTGTCCACACGCTCCTTCCTTGTCTCAGGCCCCAAGTGACAGCACGACCAGAAGCAGCTCCTTCAGCCTCCCTGGGCTCCGGCCTCCCACTCTCCAATGAGCAGGTTAGGCCACAGTTTCCTGAAGCTTCTTCCTCCAACCTGCTGTGTCTCTGTAGCCAATGTATGGAGTTGTGTGTATCATTTCCTCAGTCCTTGAATCTCATGCCTTGAGAGAGAGAAAGAGAGAGCGAGAGTAAAGCAGCTTTTTTTAAGGCATGATTCATCCACCATTCGGTTGTAATTTACAAAAGAATCCCACACTTCTTAGTTATCATTCTCTCTTCTCCCCGGCCCCCCGGCCCTAGACAAGCACTAATCTACTTTCTGTCTCCCTGGATTTGCCTGTTCTGGACATTTCCTATCCAGGGAATCCCACACGATGCGGTCTGCATGCCTGGCTTCTTTCACTTAGCTTCGGGGCCTGGGGCTCACCCACATTGCTGCATATACCTCTCCCTCTGCTTCCCGTCCCTCCTTGCCTGGCCTCACCCCTGCCTGCTCTCAGCCAGCCCAGCCAGCTGGTGGCCACTGGCTCACCTCTCCTTCCCCAGCTCCAGGCCCACCCCTCTGGAATGTTCTCCAAACAGGGGAGGGGGGAATTGCTGAGGAGGGGTGTACAGTCCCCCCCAGCCACTGCCTCCTGCCCCAGGAAATACATTTCTTAGTCCTTTCCACAATTTGAAAGGTTTTAAGACAAACTGACCCGCTGTTGACAGCACTAATTCCCTTCTTCCTCTCCAGTGCTCCTGTCTCTTCTCTCTCCCTCTCTCTCTCTCCCTGTCTCTCTCTCTCTCTCTTTTTTTTTTCCTAAAGGAATTTTCTTAGATGTGTGCATGGGGTTTTTTTTTCCCCTGCCTCCAGCTGTCACTTTGGTATGGGGATTGATGTTAAGTAGCACTTACTGACTCTGGCTCTACTCCGCTGGTGTTAGACACAGTATCTCCTTTTCTCTCAAAAATGGTGGGGGGGGGCATTATTATACATTTGTTGTCAGCAAGGACCCTGGGGCTCAGTGGGATGCTGAGGCTCCCCAGCGGCTCTCTTCAATAAGCAACAGAGTAAAGACTTGAATCCTTGTCTTTTTGCCTATCCAGGGACCCAAGTCTATAACCACCCAGTAGTGGTTCTGACAAGTTCCCCGAAATCCTAGGCATGACCAATCATGCCCCAGACCAAGGGAAGGCCAGTCCTTTGTTCCCACTTGATCTCTGCAAAACAAGGTACTAAGGAATAGCTCTGAGCTCTAGTTGTAAAGGCTTGTTTCTGGAAGGCTGCATTGTGAATTAAATAAGCCATCAACACACTCATTCTGTATCTAGTTGTACTCATTCATTCCCTGGCTCTGCACCCCCAATGGCTTCAAACCTTCCTCCAGGTAGCACGAAAGGACCTTCACGCTGAAGGAAGCCACCTCACCTGACACAAGGACTCCTCCATTCCCAGTCTTCATGTTCCATTTCTCAAAAGCTTTCAAACCAGAGAGATGATATGAAAACCTATTGTCAACTGAGATTTCACTCCCAGGGTGAGGGAGAGCACTGGGAGACACGACTCCTTAACTGACAGGAGTTACTGAGGCTCAGTCCCAGCACACTGAAGAGCCCTTGGGGGGTTGCTAGGTGGGACTGTGTGGTGACCTGGAAACATCAATTTGCACAGAAATCAATAGGAAATGCATGGGAGATGACAAGCCAGACCTGCTGGTGGCTACAGGCCTGCTGGTAGTCTCTGTGCTCCCGAAGAAGCCACAGTTGAGAAGGCTTCAGGAACGCATGGAAGGTGTGAGGCGATCACACACACAGCTGTAGGTAAAAGAGCAGCAGCTTTAGCAGTGCTGCTCAAAGGGTGTGATAGTGAGCCACAGAGAAGGCCATCCACGTAGTGAGTGGTGGGTGAGCAGTAGGACTTCCCTGAGGATGGTTCACAGCTATCCAGGAAGCCAGCAGAGACAAGGAATTCGGGGCGGGGGGGGGGGAGGGAAGAGAAGTATGTCCCTGAACTGGGATTGGTGAAGGGCAGATTGCATCCACTATGACTCACTACCTCACAACGCATCGTTAAGACTGGCTGCGATGCATAGAGTCCTGTGGATTGTTCTTTCTGTTTCTGGGACTAGGAGTGTGGGAGAGGTTGGGAATTTCTCCCAGGTGATTATAGTCAGATGTCACTTGGGCTGTCACTACCAAAGCCCTGACTGGGCCTGGAGGGACCTTTTCTAAGGCGGCTACTCACACAGCACAGGCTGGTGTTGATGGAGGGCTGGGGATACAGGGCATCCTGTATCCACCTTGCCATCCACGGAGCTACTTGAGTATCCTCACAGCATGGCATCTGCCTCACATGGGATGAGTGGTTGAAGACCAAGGCAGGACCTGAATTATGTGACCTAAGTAAGGGTCAGATGCCACCTCTTCTGCCTATTCTGTTGATAAGTCCCAATTCCCTGTGCAGGGCAGGGCAAGACCTAGGGACACAAATACCTAGAAATAACCATCGAGGGCCACTTTATAAGCTAAAATGCATTTATAGTAGTTCTATTTGTTCTAGGGATATCCCACTATGTTCTAGGAAAGGTAGCTATCATGGATGAAAACTCTCATGAGTCCATCAAAACCTCCAGCTCCTAGGATTGTCTGTGACAAGTTGTGATTCAATTTAAAAAAAAAAAAAGTTGAGGAAGTGGGCAATCCTGTGAGATAGTTTATAGCTCATCCCTTACCACATTTCAGCCCCCTTGTTTGTAAAGAATGAGACAACTGAGACCCAGAAGTTGTTCTGCAGCTTTCCACAAGTCACAGAGTGAAGAAGGGGATGAGCTGTGGCCACAGAGCCCTCAGAACTGGATTGCCCACAGCAAATAACATTTCAGCGGCTCATTGTAAAAGCTGAGACCCTTTAAGACCAAGGTCTTCCACCAGGCAGCCAGGTCAAGCTGGCCCTGGGAGAACAGGGAAAGCATTGAGTCATCTGTTTACATGATTTCCAGCTCTACCTGCATTTTTTTCATTTCCTGAACTCTTAGTTGACAAATTTCTAACTCTCATCCCTCAGGAACTTCCCATTTCAGAGCCAGGGTCTTCGGCAAGGCCAAGGAGGAAGTGTGGGGCTCAAGGGACTGCCCAGGCCCACCTCTAATGAAGGTCTTCCTTTCCAGAGGGGACTGGAAATCCCCACTTCCGGCTGCATCTCCGGCAAACGCCCCCTAGGGGCCACAAGGCCACACTTCCGGCTGCTCTGAGAGCCCCAGCTTTACCTTCACGCACCCACAGCTCAGCCCCAAAGGCCTCTTCCTAGGGCCCAGATCAGTATCAGGAAGACACTGGGCTCCAATCTCCTCTCTGTGGCAGAACTGTCACTTGGAACAGACAAGTTGTCACCCCCAAAAGACCTAGGATTGGCTAACAGGTATTGGAAAAGAAGTTCAGCATCATTAAATATCAGAGAAATACACATCAAAACACAACAGCATATCACATTTAGGCTGTCTATATCTATATCGATATCTATATCTGTATCTATCTCTCTATATGTTTTTATAATCAGGTGTTGGAAAAGATGAGGTTCAATTACATCTTTGGTGAGAATGTAAAATAGTATAGCAGTTATGCCACAGGCAATAGTATGGAAAGTTCTTCAAAAAATAAAAATAAAGATATGCCAGACACCAGTGGTTCAACCTGTAATCCTAGCTACTCAAGAGGATGAGATCTGAGGATCGCAGTTCAAAGCCAGCCCAGGCAAGGAAAGTCCATGAGAATCGTATCTCCAATTAATCACCTGAAAACTGGAACTGGCATTGTAACTCAAGCAATAGAGCACTCACCATGAGCTGAAGAGCTCAGGGACAACACCCAGGCCTAGAGTTCAAGCCCCACGACTGACAAAAAAATTTAAAAAATAAAAAAATAAAGATATAATCGAAAAATCTCACTTCTAGAGATATATCCAAAATCACTGAAATCAGGATTCCCAAAAAACCTCTGTGCTCCCATAGTTTTATTACAGCACAATTAGCCAAGCTGGAAACAACCTAATCTCCATTATTGAATGAGTAAATAGAAAAAAAATCAGTGTACACACACAATGGGAGATTATCCCACCCTAAAAAAATAAAGGAAATCCCAAAATGTACAACAACAGAGATGAATCAGGGAGACACTGTGCCAAATGAGATAAGACAGTCCCAGAAGGACACCACCACACGGCCCTTTTACAAGAGGTCTGTAAAACAGCCAAAATCATACACACAGGCAGCACAACTGTGGTTGCCAGGGCCTGAGGGATGAGAGAAATGGGAAGTCTTTAATAGAGTTGAATTTTTGTTTTTTTGTTTTGTGTCAGTCCTGGTGCTTGTAGTCAGGGCCTGGGTACAATCCCTAAGCTTCATTTTGTTCAATAGCACTCTACCACTTGAGCCATAATGCCACTTCCAGCTTTTTTTTCTGTTAATGTGGTATGAAAGAATCGAACCCATGGCTTCATGCATGTTACATGAGCAATCTACCACTAAGCCATGTTCCCAGCCCCTTAGAGTTGAATTTAGTTCTGCTAAGATATACTGTATAATATGATGCCTAGACGTAACACAGTAAAGACAACTTAAAAATTGTCAGGAGGTAGATCTTTGTTAAATATTTTTCTCTGTCTGTGTCTCTGTCTGGTTCTCTTTTACACACACACATGTGAAGAGCACAAAGAGAGTGTTCAGGTTGGGGATGTCAGTTATCTTCATTGGGCAGTAGTATATTGGGTATTTGGGATCATTGCCTAAACTCATTTAATTAACACATAGCATGTGTGGGTTTTGTTTATAAATTAGACCTCAATATAGCTGTTTTTTTTAATTGGCCTATTCAAAGTACAATAAATACAGATCTGCAATCAGCCTGGTTACTCTCCAAACTAATGAAAGGATACATAAATTGTGGCATATACACACAATGCAATATTATTCAACCAAGAAGCAAGAGTTGAAATTAGGGAATTTGCAGATAAATGGATGCAACTAGACATTATAATGGTAAGTGAAATAAATCAGGCTCAGAAGGACAAAGATTGCATATTTTTGTTCATATGGAATCTAGATCTAATATGTATGTAGGTGTATATGTGTGCAAGTGTGCACACACACACACAAGTGTGTATATGAGACAGAGAGACAGACAGGCAGAGACAGGGGCGGGAGGTGGGGGGCTATAATGCAGAGACGGCCTAGGGAGGCAAGGACAGGAAGGGGAAGAGGGGAAGAGAATGATGAAGCGAACAACACTGAAATCCACTGCGTCTGTGCATGAAGAAGACGAGGTACCCAACCGAGAGATGGTGAAAAACAGCAGGGGAAAAGGGATGGAGGAAAGACAGAGCAACAGAGGTGGCAGGCACTGCATGACATATGCATGTATGAAAAGACACCGTGTGGTCACTTTGTACAATGAATATACACTCATTGAAAAAAGGAAAACAAGCCAGGTGCAGGTGGCTCACACCTGTAATCCTAGCTACTCAGGAGGCTGAGATATGAGGATCGAGGTTCAAAGCCAACCCAGGCAGGAAAGTCTGTGAGACTCTTATCTCCAATTAACCACCAGAAAACTGGAAGTGGTGCTGTGGCTCAAAGTGGTAGAGTGCTTACCTTGAGTGAAAAGCTGAGGGACAGCGCCCAGGCCCAGAGTTCAAGCCCCATGATTGACAAAAAAAAGGTAAATTAAAAAATACAAAAATCCTGGCATTTGTTGTCTGATGCAGCCTGGGTTGCTTGAAACATTAGCAGGAGGTAAGAGGTAATTCTTGGTAAGCAAGGGGTTCTATTTTCCTGTCAGCCTCCTTCCCCTTCCTGCCCTGCCTATTCCTCAGGGGCTAGGTCAGTTGCTCTCAACGCCTAGAAGCCTAGCAAGGCCCAAGGTCCACAAAGCCCTGAGCCTTCTCTGTATGTTGCTCCCCAACTCCTGTATTTCTGTTTCTTTTGCACAGAAAATGCCCCCCCTGAAGGACTGCTGCTTCAAGGGTTAGCATTTGGCGCAGCATTGTTGTGCCTTCTGATCCTCCCCCATGGGTCCTCGTAAATTCAGGACACCGGTGTTCACTGGGGAGAACGGACGAGTGAACGTGGACCCTTCAAAACGGGGAGCAGGGAGTGGCAGGGGCCTCGTGGGAGCTGTGGGTGGTCTGCTCACTGACTGAGGAGCATCAGGGGCTCTGTCTCCCCAGCTCTCCCTCTCTTCCCCTGAAACAACCCTATCCACGTTGAAACTCACACCCCAGCTGTTTTCTGTGGGACCCCAGATCATTGGAGTCCCAAGAACAGCACAGTGGACAGCCCAGCAGTCTTCCTGTCCCCCGGGAAGGTCTCTCAGCCCTGCGCTCAGAGTACAGCTGAGACAGACTCATTCTTTTTTCTTCCTCTTCTTTTTTTTTTTTTTCTGCACAGTATCCACAGGCCACTTTTAACATGCCGCTCTGACAGAGAGAAACATTCTTTTCTTTTCTTTCCCTGGGGATGGAATTTGCACCCACCCTGATCAGACTCCAGTAAAATGAACGCCGGGCATGCCTGCTTCTCCCAGCAAGGCAGGCTAATCCAAGGACTGTCATTAACTTGTTATTCTAAGTAATCCTCTGCTGAAAGCTGTGAGCCGCCTGTCGTGGATGAGAACAGGGATTTCCAGTACACAAACACTGGACTGGCCGGCTCCCAGGAAGACAGACAGCTTCCCCGGGAGGAGGCATTGAAGTTGAGCTGCCCTGTGAGTCCCGCTGGCCCCCAGCCGCACAGATCCAGCCCTGTGCCAGCCAGCTTTACGTACCTCAGTCAATACGTGGGATATTTCATCCACCCTCTGTCGCTGACATCTCCATCTTCCTTCCTCATCACCAGAGGCTGCTATTTACCAACAGATAGTGGACAGGGGGACAAGGGACGGAGCCCCTATCCTGCATTTCTGAGACGCATGCCATGTGAGATCCCCATGCTTACCTGATCCTCAGAGCTACCAGAACTAACTCCTCTGAGGCCTCCCATTGGATCCATCCTGCCATTTTCTTCTCCTTATCAACTCCTAAGGATAAACTGCCTTTCCATAGCCTGTTCCTGTGTCCAGACACTTTTCTGACAACAAATTCCTACTAGCTTTCAAAGCCACTCACATATCCCAACCAAGATGGGATATGTTACCCCCCCACACTTCGTATTCTGAAATTACTTGTGTAATTACATGCCTGGATGTCTCCATGACATACCATGAAATTGTGTCCTCCTCTGAGTGCCCGCTTTCCCCCCTACCCCACCCCCAGAACTGAGATATAAAGCCTGGAATAGTTCACCTTCTCACCACAATGTTTCAGGACCTGGGCAGAGTGGCATCCAACTGTCATCCCAGCTGTTTGGAAGTTGGAAATAGGAGGATCACAAATCCCAGGCAAAGATACTGAGACAGTCTCAAACACAAGAGGACTCTGGGTAAAGCTCCAGTTGTAAAATGTTAGCTGAACAAGCATGAGATCCGGTTCAATCCCTGGTACTGAAAAAACAGAGACAGACAGACAGACAGACAGAGAAGATTCAGGTCTGGTGCCCTGGTTTTAGCATGAGCACACTTCCTGGGCTGGGGGGTGAAGGTGTGGTGAAGGAGTCATTATTTCCATGTGACTGAAACCTTTTTCTTTGTAAAGCTTATTTCTAAGAAGCTATTCTATGCATTTTTTTTGTTCCCCGTTATCTACACTAGCCCTTGATAGACAGACGCAGTGTGGAGGGAGCTTCAGAGCTGCTTGGATTTTTTTTCACCTCCAAATGGCAGCCAGGCTTACCCAGGGAGGCAGGAGCTGCTCTGGACCAGCAAGGCCTGAGCTTTTGCTGTGAGCGCTTGTGAAGCAGGGGAGCGGGGGGTGGGGGGGAGAGGGCCGGGAGGAAGTTCATATACCAAGACCACCAAGCTTTTATATTCTAGATCTCACCTGCAAAGTCGCTCTTGGAAAATATGACGGAGCTGCCTTTGGCAGACATTGGAGCAAGCAAAGGCAAGTTCCTTCCAGGCTTGGAATCTGATGACTCCAACAATAACAGATATTAAAAAAAAAAACAGGCATCATGATTTTTTTTCTTATTGCCTACAGTTTAAGGTGACACCGACATGTTACTTGGATGCTGATATTCATTCTATGGATTAAGCATCACTCTAAACCCAGCTCACCTCCATTTCACAGAGGAGGGGCTGGCACTTCTCTTTCTTTGGTGATCCTATAAATAAACAATGCACGGTGCCTGGTACTACAAACGCTCTGTGTAACTGGGAAAATCATTCACCTAGACAAGCACTACTGTTAAGAACACTTAGTGGAGGAATCCATTTTCACCAGCTCAAGCATGACCATGCTCAGCCACCCCTGGCCCAGGAAATGCATGCCCAGAGGTGAATGGGTGGCTTTCCCACACCTCCCTCCCCTTCCCAGGGCTCTGGCTGCCCAGTGCTGGGCCTTGACCTCTTCCTCTGCCCTCCAGGGAGGTGCCACAGCGTGGCTGCCTGTATGCCAGGGAATGGGCAGATGGAAGTCAAGCCTGGATGGTCTAATGTATCACTCTTGAGCATCTGCTATTTACTCTGCAGTGTGTCGAGGGATTGTGTGAGCCTATAGTTTCCGGGATCTGTTTGCCACAGTGGATCTGGTGCCTGGCATGTGGAACTCACCCAGGAAATACTTGTGGAATGAATAAATGGACAAGTGAAGTAAGTGCTTTGACTACAAACACCAACCGAGTTGGTGGTTAAGTTTGCAAAAGTAGCCACTTGCAGAGATAAAACACAGACACCAGTGATGGGGAGAGGCTGGAAGATGCCTGTCTGCTTCAAGGGATCCACAGTTTTGTGGCAAGACCACTGTGAGATAAATGGAGGCCCCCCCGGCCCCGCCACTGCCCTGCCTGGCTCTGAGCAGGCGAGCCGCTTCTCCCTGGCGGGTCTCCCTTTCCCGCATAGAATGCATTCTCTGTGCCTCGCTGCTGCTTTGGTGGGGGACAAATGAGACAGGGCGCGCAAAAGTGCTGGCTGGCTGGCTTGCTCTTCTTCCTTCCTTCCTCCCTTCCTTCCTGCTTCCTTCCTTCCTTCCTTCCTTCTCTTCCTTTCTCCTTTCTTTCTTTCCTTCCTTTCATTTCTTTTTTCCTTCTTTCTTTCTACCCTTCCTTCCTTTCTCTTTCTCTCTTTTGTTCTTTCTCCTTCCTTCCTTTCTTTCTTTCTTCCTTCCTTTCTTCCTTCCTTCCTTCCTTTCTTTCTCTTTCTCTCTCTCTCTTTCTTTCTTTCTTTTTCCTTCTTCTGTTGGCAGTGGGGTTTGAACCCAGGACTTTAGTTCTTGCTTAGCTTTTTGCTCATGGCTCTCATTCTACCACTTAAAATCACACCTCCACTGCTGGCTTTTTGCAGCTTCATTGGAAATAGGAGTATCTCAGATTTGCCTGCCTGGGCTAGCTTTGAACCGCAATCCTCAGATCTCAGATTATGAGAATGAGCCACGATTGCCTAGTTTGTAAAAGTATTCTTTTTTAATGTAATGTTAAATTAAATATCCATTAGTCAATGGGCCTACCTCTGTTTAATGCAACGTTAAATTAAATATCCATTAGTCAATGGGCCTACCTCTGTTTCTGTAACTTGCAATGATTGTGCATTGGGCACCACCAGCTCTCCCAGGCCAACTTTGATTGGTCAGCAAGGTTTTCACACTGTAGGCTGGGTGGGGAGGCCCATCCTCGCCACTGTCTATGTGAAACCCCCTCTGCCCTTCTAGGAGTCACCAGTGCCTGGTGTGTACAACTACACACAGCAATCCAGAGTAGGCCCTAAGGACAGGGAAGGCCAAGAAGTGAAATCTAGGCAGGTGAAAGACAATCAACTGGTGAGCTGTTCCTGCCTCAAGAGCTCAGAAAGAAGGTGCTACCTCCAGCGGGTGGGCTGAGGGCCTCCTGCTCCCCCCACCCAGGCTGCCCACGTGCCACCTGCAAGATGGTTTGACAGAGCAGAAGACCAGAGGGAGGCAAAGACCACTGTATCAGAACTAGCATCAGGATCAAAGCCAGGTCTTGCTCTGGTTTTCTTCCAGGCAAGGGTTGGAGCAGGGCAGAAGAGGCTGAGAAGGAGAAGTCCTCACCCTGGGTCCTGAGACCCAGACCCCCACCCCCACTCACACACAGAGCTCTCCCAGCTCTCTCCACACAGAGAGCTGAGGGTCAGCCAAGGCCAGTCCTGTGCTCAGCACAAACCTGGCTGTCCTCTCTCATGGGCTGCTCTTTCCTTGCGCTGTCCCACAGCACGTGACTCTAGCTACTGGACATTGCAGGAATGCCCACAAGGAAATTGAACCCTTCCTCTAAACATCAAAATAGACTCAAGATGGGCATAGTAGTACATTTCTGTAAGCCCAGCTTGGGAGGCTGACATGGGAGGATCGTAAGTTTAATACTAAACCCTGTCTCAAAAACAAAAACAAGCTAAAGAAGGCTAGAGGCATAGCTCAACTGGTAGAGCTCTTAGCATGTGTTTTAGTCCCTGGCTTTTACCCACCTCCATACCCACATACCCCTAGTACTGCAAAAACAAAATCTGGGTGCCAGTAGCTCACCTTTGTAATCCTAGCTGCTCAGGAGACTGAGATCTGAGGGTTGAGATTTGAAGCTAGTCTGAGAAGGAAAGTCTGTGAAACTCTTATCTCCAATGAACTATCAAAAAGCTGGAGCTGTGGATCAAGTTGTAGAGGGTCAGCCACACACACACACACACACACACACGCACACGCACACGCACACACACGACATACTCAGAAACCATTTCATTGGCCATGGGATGGTCTGGCTGTGTCTTTGGTGACCCGGACTCCTTCATCTAAGGAAGCCCAGTCCAGATGATGTGGCTCCCCCGCAGGCAGATGTGCTCCACAACACGAGTCCTTCCACGCTTTCTGGCTTGCTTCTGCTCCCATGTCACCCTGGGTGGCACACCTCCCAGCCTGGGCCATGTCTCCCCCCACCCCACCCCCAGTCAGGTGCACCCCTGAGCCCCTGACCCAGAGGAAGGGTGCAGCCGGTCCCTTCCCAGCCTCACGCCCGCACCCACCCGCAGGCCTGGCACGACATTAAAAAGGGTCCCTCGAAGCCCTTGCTTGTGGCCCGGGGTCCCAGCCCCTCATTAGGCCGCGGCAGCTCTCCTACACCGTCTTTCATGTGGTGCGATGGTATTTTTCAGGCTGCCTTTGAGAAGGAAAAAGTTAATAACGAGAAAGCTTTATGGCCTCTCTCTTCCCCCCCCTCGGAGACGTGGCCTTTGGTAGTGTAACCCCGGGGCTGGTTAAGGCCACAGCCCAGGATTTCCTCCGCCCTGGGAACCCCTGTAATTACACGCACACAGGGGCCAGGACGCTGAAGTGGCAACAGACCCAGGTCTTAACCTCCGGGGCGGGAGGAGAGCTAGGTGTGAGCCGTCGTGGCCCGGTCTGCAAAGCAGAACCATATGGAGAATCCATTACCTGCTCTACAAAGGAGGCGGCCTTGCTAATAAACGTATTTACTGGGTTAAATAAATACGCCGAGGGTTGTTAAAAGCCTGGTCCTGTGCCTTCAAGTCACCAACATTTTTCACTTGTCAAGAAAGGGGTTTGTGCAAGCTTTCAGGCGGCCTGCCTTCCTGCCCGTGTTTATGCGCCCCTCCCTGTGCCCAGGAAGAAAGGGTCTTTGTCTTAGGAGCATGGAGCCCTTACAGGTGGGCAAGGAGGAAACACAGGAGGTGTGGGCCAGGGTCTCAGGACTGCAGATCCCTGCCCGGAGCTAACAAGGAGAAGAACTTGGAGGAAATTATGCCCTCACACAGCTCTGAGCCATCGGAGGAGACGACTCTGGTCCGATCGTCCCCCCCAGGACATCACAAGAGAATTATCCTTCGTTCAACTCCTGTTCCTAACATTGCAGTCGAACGCACGGCATCTAGACTTTACCAGCTGAATCATCCGGAGGGATACTCCTTTCTTGTATGTCTGTCTCTTCACCACCACCCTCCAGTGTGCCCTCCTGAGCTGCTGGCTACCATGCATCTCCTTCCCACTCACCAGTTCCTCGGGCTCTAGCACACAGGACGGAGGCTGAGCAAGGAGCTCCTGGCGTTTGGGCCCTGGGAGCCCTAGGCTGGCAAGGGTACTGCATGGTGGTACCCTTAGGTAGTTACTACCTCTCTGTGTCCTCATCCTTAATGTAAGACACTCAGGGCTGGGATGATAATTTAATTAAATAATGTGTGCTTCCTAAAATGTCAACACCCATTTGATTTGGACAAGGCATAATCAACCTGCTATTTATGCCTGTATTTGGTGGTGTGAGGGCAAATAAAAAGTGCTCAAAAGCGATGTGCATATGACCGTATAAAATGATGCTTATCAAAATGAGTTCCAAGATGGAAACAGAGGGTTTTGTTTTTTATTGTTGTACTGTTTGCAGGGTTTTCTTTGTTTTCTTTTTTCCTTGTGGCTCATTCCTTTTTGTCACTGTTTTAGATTTCTGTCCCCTTTGACTTGTGTATGAGTTTATCTGATCTGGGGAGGGAAAGGGAAGCACAGAAACAGTGGGACAAAGGGTGAACTAATGCAGCAGTGATACTCACTACACACTATGTTGGAGATGAACTATACAACTTGGGGGGGAGGGGGACTGTGGGGGAAAAACTGGAAGAAAATAAGGGAGGAGGTAACACTATTCAAAAAGAAATATACACTACCTGACTTATATAACTGTAACCCCTCTGTATATCACCATTACAATAGAATTTATTTTTTTAATGAGCATTTTTTGCTCAAAGGTAGCACTCTACCACTTGAGCTACAGTTGCCCTTTCAACTTTTGGGAAATTCATTGGAAATGAGAGTACCACATACTTTCCTGCCTGGGCTGGCTTCAAACTCAGATGTCAGCCTCCTGAGTAGCTAGGACTACAGGATTAAGCCACCAGCCCCTGACAGAAACAACACACTTCTAAGTTGGAATCATTTACCAAATGTGGGACATAGTGTCCCTCTACAGACATCATAGACATTGAAACCTTTATTAAGACCTTGTCAGCCAGGCCTGATGGTACATGCCTGTAATCCCATCTACTTGACGGGCTGAGGTGAAGAGGATCACAATTCAAGTCCAGCCAAGGCAAAAAGTTAACGAGAAACAAGACAAGTATGGTAGTGTCTAGCTATCACCTCAGCTCTTCAGGAAGCCATAGGCAAGAGCATCAAAGTCCAAGTCTAGCTTCCAAGCAAAAGCAAGGACCCTATATGAAAAATAAGTAAAGCAAAAAACAAGGGAGGAGGCTCAAATGGTAGAGCACCTGAACAGAAAGTGCAAGACTCAGGACTCCAGGGGGAAGAAGAAAAGATAACTCCTTTATAATAATCCTGTTGCAATCCAAGTTGTAAAGACTTCATCAGGACAGCCGGTGGATGTGGCTTCAAAAACCAGATCTACCCAGACAGCCTCCAAATCTTAGAGAGTTGCTCTTTCTTCAGGCCCATGGGGATGGGAAAGGAAACTTCCAACAGCCCCGAGTACTTGAGAGGAGGACTTGTGTCCACATCCTTCTAGTTCTTCCCTCAGTGGCCTCACACACTAGCACATTTCCTGAGGTCCAGTTGGCTTCCTCTGGGAACACAAAAGGGGAAAAGTGTTTTTAGATAATGAGCAGAAGTTTGCCATCAGCTTGATGCCTGTCAGATTCTCCAAAGACGAGTTATGCGCTGCGAACTCACTTCTTTCAAGTCTTGTTTATGGTTGATTAAATAAGCAATGGGGTGACCTGTCACCTCTGCACTCAGCCGGTGAGCAGCGAGAGCAACAAGCCAATCTGATGTGAAATGATTTGGACAGTAAGTAAATAAATCCCACCTTGATAAGCCGAACTCCGAGGCAGATCTCCCTCGGGCCTTAAACATTTTGATTAGGGACTGATGAGCGCTTCCCAGGGGGAGGCCAGAAGCGCCCCTTCCCTGGAGGTCCCGGTCCACAGAGGCACAACCCATTTGTCGGGGATGCTTTAGGCAGAAGGAGGGTACGTGGGAGCTGGGGTGACCTTTTCGGGTCTCTTCCATCAAGGAAGCTTGAAAACATTGTCTTCTCAAGGCAGCAAATAGTTTCAGAGCCTGCGAGAAGAGATTGCTCTGGATTTCTGTTCAGTCAATGGGAGAGGAAAGGAGGGTAGGTGGGAGGGAGGGAGGGAGGGAGGGAGGAAGAGAGAGAGAAAGGGAAGGTGGGAAAGAGGGAGGGAAGTTTCTTTAAGGTTGCTGTGCCTAAGAAATTTTCACAAATCGCATAAAGATACAGCAACTGTCTGAATGTGGATTCCTGGCCCAAGATACATAAACATCAAATCGCCACATTATTGGATAAGGAATGTTTCTCCTCTTTAGTGAATCTCTTGTGTTCTTGGTTGCAAGGTGGAAATGTTTTATTTATAGGAGGCCTTTCCCAGGTTTATATCTACTCTTAGTCACTCATCACTTTGAAACAGTGCCCGAGAAGCCCCATCATAATGCCTCCAAGCTAACAGTTGCATTGATTTAGTGTTTCCACGGTTCCAAACTCTCTCCACATTGTATCTCATTTAAAGCTGAGACATGCCTCATGGCAGACTGCTTATGATCACAGACCAGCTCCCAGACAGGAAGCCACGTGCCTGGCTCAGGATCTTGGTTCTCTCCCTATCAATGCTGTGGTCCCGGACAGTATATTAAACTGCTCTGTGTCTCAGTTTTCTTCTCTGTTCAATGGGGATGATAATAATAACATCTAGTGCACAGGCATAGGTAAGTTCTTGTTATTCTGAGACATAAATGAGTCAAGCTATGCAAAGCAGGTAGAGCAGCAGCTGTTATTCTTGCAACTTGCTGCAGATTTCAAAGAGTAAACAAGTCTTACTTTTCTGGCTCTGAGGAGAGGTCCATGGTGCTAGAAAGACCTGTATTGGGGGTTGACATTTACATGAAACTTACAGAATAGTCCCATAAGGATGTGATGCTTGAGCTGAGATGGGAAAATTGAATGGAGTCAATGGGCCAGGGCCTACAGGGAGGAACAGCTGACACAGGAAGAAGAATCTATGGTACAAAGAAGCACAGGGCTTTGAGAGATGGACCGATCCCAGAGGATGATTCCACCAGGGGAGGGAAGCAAAGAGCTATCAGGAGAGAGAGACACCAGAGACTAGAAAGGGCTGGCCAGGCAAGGACTGAAGTCAATTAAGGAGTTTTGACTTTCTGCTAGATCACTGAAAACCATTAAAGAATTGGCAACCGAGAAGATGACCAAGTTGGATGTCTTTTTAGAGACCACGTGGCCTCAGTAGGGAGGCTGCAGGGAGTGAGACTGGATCCATCACTGGTATTCGTCCACTCAGTAGAAGCCCTAAGAGTAGCCCAGGTGGATGATAAATGCAGCTGGGTGGACCACAGTATCGGTGAATATGGATACAAGTGGCCAGACTCAGGAGTGATTTAGGGGATAGAAATCCACAGAGTTTAGGCATGCAGGGAGGGGACACGTTCACATCCAGGACTTTGAATTCCTTTCACTCAAGCAGTAGTGGTGCTATTCAGTGACGTGGTGAGCACAAGGGTATCAGACTGACGATGGCGACCATCAGTTCAGGTTTCAGACTTGCTAAGCTTGAGAAGCTGCAGGGGGTAAGATGGCCAAATGGAGGTGCCTCCGCTTATCTACTCGTCTTCCAAAGAGGAACCAGGATAACCACAAAGTAGCTGTGTGTTAAGGTAAGTAACACCAGAAAGAAGAGAGAGAAGGGAAAAAGAAGAAGAAAGATAGCCCTTGAGGTGTTTGGAACACCACTAAATGAACAAATATTCCCATTTTTTGTTGAGCATCTGAAGATGAAATAAAAGGCATGGTCACTGGTAGCTCACGCCTGTAATCCTAGCTACTCAGGAGACTGAGATCTGAGGATCATGGTTCAAAGCCAACCCCGGCAGGAAAGTCTGTGAGACTCTTATCTCCAATAAACCATCAGAAAACCGGAAGTAGCACTGTAGCTTAATTGGTAGAGCACTCACCTGGAGCTGAAGAGCTGAGGGACAGTGCCCAGACACGGAGTTCAAGGCCCACAACTGAAAAAAAAAAAAAAAGCATGGGGGGAAAAAACTATTCCATAAAATAATAGCTTACAATATCCCTAACCTTGGGGAAAATACAAGACATCCAGGTGTAGGAAGCCTATAAGACCCCAAATAGACTTAATCAGAAAAGATCTTTACTGTGGCATATTATAATCAAAGTGTGAAAAGTACAAGAAAAAGGGAGAATGCCAAAAATTGTAAGAGAAGAGCTAAGTGGCATTTCAGAGCATCATCATTGGACTAAGAGCAGATTTCTCAACCGAAACTTACATTCCAGAATGGAACAACATATTCAAAGTCCTAAAAGAAAATGATTACAAAGCAGGAATCTTATAGCCCACAAGGCTGAAGAATTCTGGCCATCAGGAGATAAAATTCTATCCTTCAGAAATGAAAAGAAATAAGGATCTTCCAAGACAAGCAAAAATAAGGAATCTGCTCCCACTATATCAGCCTTACCAAAGATGCTACTGGAAGTCCTACAATCAGAAGGGAAAGAAAGATAGCAACTACCATGAAGCCATCGGGAAGTCAAAGCCCACTAGAGAACAGATACACAATAGAGCAATAGAAAGAATCAAAGTTTAGCAATATGGTAAACCACTGAGCCACAGAGGTAAGTGAGAAGAAAGGGAGGAACAAAGGACATTCAAGTCAGAAGTTAATTAACAAAATGACAGCCTCAATTCTTTCCCAACAATAACTTGGAATGTAAAGACTAAATTCCCCCAATTAAAAGCTAGAGGCTGGCTGAATGGAAAAGAAATCAGGACCTAGTGATCAGCAACCTCAAAGAAAATCATATTGCCAGAACTCAGATCTAGAAAGTTTGAGATGTCTTTAAAATATACACCCCACACACATTTAAAAGAGAAGTGGGAGATGTTAAAGAAGTGGTAAAATATAGAAATCCAGACTTAAGAAGGAATATCTGGGATAGGATTACTTATATAAAGCTCCATCATCTGTGTGGAAAGGTAAGTATGCATTTGTCCCCACTTGAAAACTTCTGGTATTTGAAGAATCCTCTGTCTTAGGAAGCAAAGCCCACTTCCTACTACAGAGGCTGAATGACCAGCCTCTCGGGATGAGCTACCAGGATGATGTAAGGATACAATAATGATGTGGGATCTCTGTAATCCCACAAGCTTCTGTTTTGGCTTGGCATGGAATCAGCTCCTTTTTGCTATGTGAAGGTAAGTCCCTTATCCATCTTACAGCTAAGCAAACCTCCACTCAAGGGTCAAAAAAAGAGACGGTAAGTTGTCCAAGGAGAACAAGCTGTTCTGCTACAAGCTACCCATTAGGCTTGACTATGTCAGACTCCTGCTCAGACCCTAACCTGGACCATTGCACCTGACAGACACAGACACTTGGCAGCCAGGGCAATTACCTGGCAGATTTCAATAAGGGAACTATCTAACCAGAATGAGAAAGCAGATTTTTATTTTCTGGCCCTGAATGATCAAGATTATTCATCCCCAAAGCTGTAAATATATCACCCAAAATAGCAAAGAGCTGAAAGAAAACACATTCATCAGCAGATTTAAAATTAAGTCCTCATTTCCCCCATTAACAATGGGATTTCTTTTTAATCTATACTTTTCTTCAGCATGAACTTTGCTTCATCTAACCAAGATGAAGCCTGTATCTTGATGCCTGTAACAAAACAGGTGCAGGGGAGGGGTGTGTGTGTGTGTGTGTGTGTGTGTGTGTGTGTGTGTGTGTGTGTGTGTG
>NW_012267236.1:17455995-17461281 GCF_000151885.1 Dipodomys ordii
GGCTTAGCCCTCTTGCTTGACTTTTTCACTCAAGGCTGGTGCTCTACCACTTCAGCCACACCTCCACTCTGGCTTTCTGCTGGTTAATTGGAAGCAAGCATTTCATAGACTTTTATGCCATGACTGGCTTCAAACCTGGATCTTCAGATCTTAGCTTCCAGAGTAGCTGGGATTACAGGCATGAGCCACAAGCACCTGGCTGGGAGAGTCTTACTAAAAGGCAGCTTGGGGAACGTGATCATAATCAAAGTATCACCTTGCCATTCAAGGCTCCTCATGGCCCTGCTTCTTGCTTCAGCGAGACTCCTTCTGTACCACCACTAAGCACAGAGATTCCCGGAATCCTTCCTTCTTAACCTTGGACTGCCATACCCCCCCTTTCCTCCAGTCCCTCCTCTCTCTATAAACTCATTCTAAGTCTAGCCTTCCCAATACTTGAAGCTGAAGGTGCAGTCACTCCTTCCTCTGGGGTCTCAGGCAACCTCGGCTGCCCTCTTCCCCAGCCCAGCCCCTCTCCTGTTAGAAAATGGTCTCTGCCTTTTGCCCTCAACACACTGGCTCCAGGAAACCTTTCCAGATCCTTCCAGATCACGTCCTGACCCCCTGCCTCTATCCGAGGGAAGGTAAAGAGAAGTGAGTGTATGGCTTGAGATTAGGAAGAGCAAATGGTTCTGGAAGCCAGCGGGAACACAGTGGGGGTAGGGGAACAAACCAGGGAAAGTTGGGTGCTAAAAACACACACACAAAAACCCTGTAGCCATTCTGGTAGAACCAGAGGATAGAGCACACCAGAGAGAAGGGAGGAACAAACGCCTCAAGACCCCACGACGTTGGTGAGAAGCCGTGGGTAGCCAGGCCAGGGCTTAGACTGGGACAGAAAGGAGGGAGACCAGCCAGGGTGTCTTGAGAACGCGTCACGTGAGAATGATGTCAACAAGTCAGCCGAGGCCGGGGGCAGGAGAAAAGGACCCAGTGCAGAAGCAGGAAGAGACTGAATTCTCCGTCCTTCCCAGGCGACCACACAGCCCCAGGGCAGCCAGAATCAGCAAATCACTCCCCCCATAAAACCTCCCGAGTCAACCCCCGGCCCCCCGCGGCCACTCAGTTAATGCTAACCACCTGGCACCTGCCATTTGGTGGCCTGATGCTGGCCAGGCCTCCCCGGGCACCTTTCATGTGACATTCCTCCCTCCTCAGCTTTCACAGGACGAAGGGTTACTGCCGACGGTGCTGGGAGATGAGAAGCAGGCCTCAGGGAGAGGAGAATCTGTGGGGTGCCCCCCGGCCTCCCTACCAGCAAAACCCAGGGCTCCAGTTCCCACAGAACTCGGGCCTCCAGAGCTCCAATATGCTGAAGGGAGGGCTGAAATCCACAGAGGGGTCCAGGTGAGAACTGTACAATGGTCTCAGTGTGAGAACCTAGAGAGAGCTGCAGCTCCTGGAGGCCAAATCTCCAACCTCCCCTCTCCCCCCAGGTACTGCAGGGTCCGTCTGCACTACCCAGGCCTTGTAGAGGGACCCAGAACAGGAGAGTGGTTGGCTGCCGGGGGACCGCCCCCTTTCCAGGATGTTCTTTGGCTCTACCAAGCACAGCTACACTTTTTTTTTTTGTTCCTCCGTCTCTCCAGACAGCTATAAGGATTCAAAGGGGGAGGCCTTATGCCACTGCTATGACTGTAGGGAAACAATATTGTTCAGAGATTATCAGCAGTTTTCATCATAAGTCTCTCGGAATCAGAGCAACCAATGAAGCAAGGAAGATCATCCGGGTCCGACAGACCCAACATCCGGGCTTAATGTAAGTCCTCTGTCCTCTTTCCGAGGATGGAAGTAGCAATACTTACTTTGCCAAGGTACGAAGTTTAAGTCAGATCATGCTGAAGGCATTCTGTGGAAGGGTAGCACCGGAGGGTCACCAGCAGGACACGGTCATCATTACCACTTCCACATCACCAACGACAAAGCTACAGGGGGCGAAGTGACCTGTCCCACATCATACAGCCTGGAAGTTGAGAATCTGGGCAGGCCTATCCCACACTGTTCTGCAAAATCTCCAGCTTGCATTTGATCTTGCAGAGACCTGGATCCCAGGCTCCAAGATGGAAGACTCCACATGGAGTAACAAACCCTCCATGAACCTAGGTTCCCAGGGCGGGCTCTGCCCCACCCCCAGGCCAGTAGGGAGGCCCAGAGGGTGGTGTAGGATATCTGTGGGAATGGGGCTTGCTGGTCATTTGGAACTGACTCTCCCGGAGGGTGATTTACATCTCTCCTGGATGGTTGTTTGATCTCCTGCCTGAGGCCTGAGGGCATTAGCGTAACCTTCCCGCGCCGCATCCCCCCCCCCACCCCAACCCTACAGGACTCCCATGGCCAGCCTGGATGTGGGATTGGGCCTGACTTATGTCTGCTCTGGTCAGGAGAGCTGGGAGGGGAAGGGATGCCCCCAACAGTATTATTTCCAGGGAGGCAGAGCAATGAAGCAGTGAAAACCAGGGCTCCGTGCCACACACCGCAGCACCAATCCCAGGCCTGGAATTTACCACTTGCCAGGCTCAGGGACATTTTGTGTAACTTCCCCAAGCTTCCATTTCCTTATTTGTAAAGTGGGGCCTCTCTAGAGGAGATTTGGGGGCAATAAAAATAGATAATGGGTCCAGAGCTCTTGGTTTAGAGCAGGCACTCAATAAAAGGACCTATAAATTTTGTTGTTATTTAGTGGGGAAAATAGCCCCGCCAAACAGCCCCATCCTTCAACACCAGCCCCTGGCTTTAGTTTTGCCCTGGTGGAGGGAAAGGGTGGGGCTGCAGGGGAAGAAGAGCTTCCTTCCTAGGTGGCAACCTGGGGCTCCCACTGCCGAGGCCCACAGCAGTAGGTAAAGACAGGAGGCTGGGGCAGGTCCTAACACTGCCTCTCACCTGCTGTGAACCCAGCCTGGTGGACGGAGCAGGAGCAGGGCAGAAGAGGACTTGGATAAAGCCAGGCTGCCCTCAGGATACCAAGAGGGCCTGGCCTGGCAGGGTGTGAATTGTCCACACTCACCATTCATCCACTACCTGAGTAGCTGATTTACAAGAGCAGAACAGGGCCTGGCGGTGCAGAGTAGGGGAGCGAAGCCGAGGGGAGAGGAGGGAAGGAGAGGAGAGGTGATGGATGAAAGAAGGGGGAGAGGTACTGACAGAGCGTGCAGGAGTATAATACAAAAGAAGAGAAATCCTATCCTACGCAGGACTGAGGTAGCCCTGGTCTCTGAGGGGTGGCCAGGGAAAGGAAGTCCATGGGATGCAAGCCCTGACCTTCCTCCATGCAAGGGGCTGCCACGTTGGCCCTGAGAAAATTTGTCCTCCTGCCCAGGGGCCACAAACCTGCGTCACTCCCAGGATAGATGATGCGCTAGCCTCAACTTCAGGCCGTCCGAAGTAGAGAGAGAGCCATGGTTCTGAATGAGCTGAGAACGAAGCATTGGGCAGGACATAGGCTGAGCTTCCCCTGAGCTGGACACTGGCCAAGGCTTCAGACCTCCCAAGGCCACACGAATGTCCAATAGCCAGGTGTGGAGAGGGGAGGCTCCAGCGTCGCTCCACACCAGCTGGGCCCACGCGAGAGCGCATGTGAATGCTGGGCTCCACCTCATACCATTTGGAACAGGTTCAACATGCTGATGCCTTGGAGGTCCATGAAAGGGTCAGAGTTCAAGGGGCACTGGCTGCTCAGTCTAGAAAGAGGAGCCAACTGGACCTGTGTCTGGGGGGACTTTGTGGGGAATTTGGACTCTGATCTGCGGGAGCAGGGGTGAACCCCTAACATGAGCATGGGCGTTGCTGGGGCACCACGGTCTTGTACCATGTGAGTGTCCCTCACCCCTGGAAGCTGCAGTCAGGATGAGTCCCAACACTCGGATGGCTGGAGAGGGTGAGCTGTGTGGGGCCTGGCCCTTCTCCTCTCACATCAGCGCCCCACTGGTGAGGCCCAGAAGCTCCTATCCTGCTGTGCCTGCCCAGGTGCCGAAAACCCTTGTGTTAGCATGGCCTTAGCACGACACTCACCACTCATCCATCACGTCGGAAGTGTGACCTTCCAAGCCCCATCAGAGATGATGTCACCGTGCAAACACGAGCACTGTGGGCCACACCTTTCCAGGTCATGGAGCTGTCTTTACAGCAGGAAGACACGTTTCCTGGCTCAGGGGTCCGGAGCTGGGTATCCTGCCTCTGGCCTGCCAGGGAATTCTAGGGGGGCTGCCACACCACCCAGAAGTGCGCAGTGTTGAGTCAGAGAAAGGATGGAGCTTCGACCCTCTGGAACCAGGCTGGACTGTGAGAGGACAGCGTGGTCCAGGACACAGCTGTAGGACCACCAGTCAGGAGACAAGGTCCTCTGCCCTCTTGTCTCCACACTAGCACCTCGTCAGCTAATTCTCCACAAAAAAAAAAAAAAAAAACACTTTTTCCCAGTGTACTGCACACTGCCCGGACACCTGCGCCCAGCCCTGTCCATGAGACAGGCTCACTGGGCAAGCCCAATGCAGGCTCTCCCAGAACCATCTGAGCGCCCCTGAGGCATGCTCAGTATAGTACAAGATTCTGTCCAGGGCTGGGAAGGTGGCTCAGTGGTAGAGCACTTGCCTTGCATGCATGAGGCCCTGGGTTCGATTCCTTAGTACCACATAAGCAGAAAAAGCCGGAAGTGGCACTGTGGCTCAAGTGGTAGAGTGCTAGCCTTGAGCTGAAGAGCTGAGGGACAGCGCCCAGGGCCAGAGTCAGGCCCCATGACTGACAGAAAAAAGTAGGGTGGGTAGGTGCCCGCCTCCTCAGAACAGTCTGGGCAAGGGCCAGAAGTTTGGCTCAGTGAGAGAACACTTGCTTGGGCATGCACAAGGCCATGGGTTCAATGCCCAGACAGAAAGAAAGAAGGAGCCTGCAAATCAGCAGCAGGAAGCCAGGAGGACAGAGAGAAGTGGGAGGCCCCGCCCACATTGGACCCACTTCTGAAAGAGACTGGCCATCTCTCAGCTCTGGGTTCAGATGGTTTTGAGCTGCAGGAATGGTCGGTGGTGAGACAACTAGGATGTGGGATTGATGGACTGAAAACTCTTCTGTGGTGCCCACCAGAGCCATGCTGGCAGTGCATTCAAAACAAAGATCCAAAAGGAGGGGTCATCTGGCTCAGCACTCAGATGACAGCATTCCCGCCCCCCCCCCCCGCAAAAAAGTGGATCATCTTCAATTTTCCTGTCTCTTTTGTGACTTGTTGGAGTTCAAACCAACCTATCCAGCAGGTTGAGG
>NW_012267236.1:17462456-17516024 GCF_000151885.1 Dipodomys ordii
CACATGCATGATGTCATGCTGCATGTGAGCCCCCATCACATGCATGATGTCATGCTGCATGTGAGCCCCCATCACATGCATGATGTCATGCTGCAAAGGCCACTCTTAGATGGCCACTCTTCTGGAGGGGTGCTCCGGACTCTAAAAACTCTGCATGGTTGTTTTTTTTTTTTTTTAATTTTCTTCCCTTGTAATTTCTAGTGAATATGGCTCTTACTTCTGGAGAATAAAGATGCAAACTGAATTTGTTTCATGACATTTCCAGGAAAACTCCCTACAAGGGAGTCCATCAGGTAAGGAGCTCCCTTTTGGCCCTCTCTTCCCCGCCTTCTTTCTGCTCTCTGTCCTTACTGGAGATGTAATAGCTGGAGCTCCAGCAGCAAGTTAAGGTCATGTGGCATCTTTGAGGAAGGAAGACATTAGCTTGGAATAAGTATGTCAGAGAAGAAAGCTAGAAAGAACCTGGGTCACTAATGTGGAGGATCTACTTTTCCTGCTCCAAACTACCTATTGTCTGCACAACATTTTCTGTTTGTGCCTCATTGAACACATTGTTCTATATAATTGTTCCAAATTCCAAGTGATATATATATATAAAATGAAATTAATATATCCATATTTGTGGATCACAGTTCTTAGTTTTATTCTAATTGTGAAATGAAACATTTACTTTGATGTCCAACATCTTGAGTTCTGACTGTGGGCTAGATACTGTGGTGGCTTGTACTAGAATACACAGCCTGATATGACTTCCAATTTATAACTCTCTCTAGAAGATAAAAAAGAACTATCTTTTTAAATTAATTAGTCATGGAAATCAGAGATGGGTAATTTTCAAATAGAATTAAAACTTTCATTTCCCTATTTTCAATTCCACCATCCTCCCTTCCCTCCCATGATAATGCTCCTTCAATGGCAGGTGCAGGTCTCTGAGGATCAGAGTGGTTGCTCTATGCCTTCCTGCCTAGAGCCCAGGGCGAATCAAAAGGCTGAGAGAAAGGGGAGGCTTTTCCCCTGCACAACAGCCCCCCTGGCCCCCGCAATGAATGACCAGCTTCTTTAACAGACCTCCCCCCACACATTCCCCACGGTTGGTGAGGCAGAAAATTCACAAGAACAAAGCTCTTGCCCTAAAAAGATCTTTTCAACTTAGGGTCATTTCCACATTTGAAGCTTCTAGAATAGTCACCTTTAAATTAAGATGAGGATAGAAAGACGCTGTTGAGTATCAGCAGAGAGAACCACACACGAAAGTGCATGTGTCCTCCCCCCACCCCCACCCCCACAGTCTCCCTGGGAAACTTACAAACATGGAATCCGAAAGCAGACTCCTGAGGGTAGGGGGGAACAAAAGACATGGGAGTGCAAAGCTCGTGATTCCTTTCCCTCCTCCCTCCCACCGTAGAGGAGCCCCCTTCTGGGGGCTTTATCTAGTCTGTCTGAAAAATGGGTAGGTAGTCTGCACCCTGCCTTTCTTCCTGGAGGCTTTGTCTCCTCCCCAGTCCTTAGGAGAATGGCCACAGTGCTCTAGTCTGAGCATGTGTCACTGTCTTACAATACCTGGGGTTGGGGCTGGGAAGGTGGCTTAGTGATAGAGTGCTTGTCTAACATGCATGAAGCCCCGGGTTTGATTCCTCAGTACCACATACACAGAAAAAGCCAGAAGTGGCACTTTGGCTCAAGTGGTAGAGAGTTATCCTTGTGCAAAAAGAAGCCTGGGGAGAGTGCCCAGGCCCTGAGTTCAAGCCCAAGGACTGCCTGTATATGTATATGTGTGTGTGTGTGTGTGTATATATATATATATATACATATATATATATATATATACACACATATACATATACATAGCCAGTCCCATATATATGGGGTCATCTTCTCATCCCAGCCTCTTAGGACATATCAACATACACCTGGGTTAAGGTCAACCTCTCAATCCCCTATGAAATGTCTTGCAGCCAGACTCGACATGAAGCTTGGTTCCCAAACCCAGTTCCTATCAGTCTGGGGACAAGTCCTGGGACCCAGGAGGAGAATAGAGCAGAGATGTACACACTCTGCACCCATGGGAAGGGTCAAGGTCACGGAGGTTCTCTCTCCAGCCAGAAACTCCCATGGCCCCTGGCTCCAGGATAATAAACTCAATCTCAGGCCTGGAGCAATAACACGGTGCATTTCTGGGCCAAATCTCTGAAGCTGAAGGATTTATTTTTAAGGACAAGCAGTTTGCTGTTTTCAGCTTTTCTCATCAGAAATAGTGCAATTCAGCTTGATCTGCATTGGGAGCATAATTTATCATCTCACGCAGATGGTGGCTAAGGATGGGGAGGAGGTTTACTTTTCATTTTAGTTCAGCAAATATTTCCGGAGCCCCTACATGTGCCAGGCACAGAGTAAAGCACTAAAGAGGCACGGAGGAGTGACAGGAGCTCTTGGTCCTGGGTCTCTTGTAGGAAATATGAAGAGACAGAGCCACAACCCTAACCGTGACATCAACCTGGGCTACTTCCGTCTTGGCTCTGCCATTTACTATTGGAATCACCTTGGGAAAATTACTTCATCTCTTTCTAGCTAAAGGTTTACCAGCTTTGTTGATCTCAAAATACCATTCTTTGCTTCTGTTTTATTTTTTTTCTATTGTGTTTCGATTCTCCTTATTCACATCTGCTCTAATCTTTATTATTGTCTTCCTTCTGCTTGCCTTGGGTTAAGTCTGTTTTCTACCCACCTCATCCCCCATTTGGTTGGCTTACTGAGGTCTGTCTTCCTTGGTAGCACTGTTGCCCACAGCTATACATTCCCCCTCTAAGCACTGCTTTATTCACTCCCCATGAGAGAGCCTAGACTGTTTCCATTTTCACCTCTGAATGTATTTTCTAATTTCCCTTGTGATTTCTGGACTCGGGCTTTTTAGTAGTGTTACCTAGTTTCCACCTATTAGTGAACTTACCAAAGTTCTTTCTGTTATTGATTTCTAACTCATTCCAATGTGCTTGGAGAATAGACTTCATATGCTCTAAATCCTACTAAAGATATTGAGGCTGTTTTATGGGCTCAAATATGGTGTATCCCGGGGATTGTTCCATGTACAACTGAGAGGAACGTATTTTCTGCCACTGCTGAGTTGTCTGTAGGAGTCTGGTGGGTCTTGTCAGCTTACAGCATTACTCAAGTTTTGTATTTTTTCTGACTTTGGTTCATTGTTCTATCTATTGTTGAGAGTAGAGCATTGAAGTCTCCAACTGCTGCTCTTGAATTGTAATCTCTCCCTTCTGAACCATTGTTTCCTTAATGGAAATAACTCCTGCCTGTAGAGGGAGTAAAGAATGCAAAGCACCAAGTCAGCCTGCCACACAGGCTGTGCTGCAGTGTCTTGGAATGCAGTGATAGAGTAGAATCCTGGTGGAGAGGTAGATTACCACACACACACACACACACACACACACACACACACACGGATTACCCCCCACACACACACACACACCCCTGACCCAGCCAGGTGGTTCTGAGGTGAGCCAACCCAGCTTTAGTCTGGAGATCACAGCCTTTCTTAAAGAGAAACTGAGGCTCAGGGCCTGTTTCTGCATCCTAATTTCAAGATACACAGATCTACTCTCCAAATATTAGCAAATTCTATCTTCTCATACTAACTGTGCAGGCTGATGTCTAAAACTTTCTTCATGGAAGCTTCTGGTGTGTCATCTGTCCCCACATTGTTCATTCTTTCCTTCCAAATAAATGAAGTTTACTAGATGACCCTCTCTAGGCAAGACTGCACTGGGTTCTGAGGAGTGAAATGAGGCCCTACTCTTTGCAGCCAGGGATACTGACATCTAAGTGGGAAAGTAAAATAGAGGAAGACAGGCAGTAGTGTAAACTAAGGTACAAAAGGCTTAGAGAACAGAGAAAAGTGACCTGACTGCTAGGGGTCAGAAGAGGAGGTGGTTTCCAACAAAGTGTTAAGGAAGATTGAAGAAGCCCTCCACAGCAGCTTGAGATTCATAACCCTCCCCACTCCTGCCAACCCTCTCAGGTGGGAAGGGCCCCAGGAGGAAAAGGAGGAAAACAAGAGGATGTTACACTGAGTGAGTCATCCGGCCTCAAATAACTAAGAACTGCAAAGGCAGAAAGTTCTTGACTTGGAAGTTTGCCAGCTTTAATGCTGTAAAAATATCCATGATGAATTCACATATTTCTGTGCAAGTTGTCGGTCCACCATACCAGTGAAATCTCAGCCATAGCAAATTGGAGCTTTGGGCCCATATGCTCAAAATCGTGCTCAGCTTTTGGTCAAGATTTTCTTAAAGAAGCAGAAAACTGTATTTTCCCAATCCAGTGTTGTTCTGGTCTGCCACTCTGCCCTGAGTAAGACCATGGAATAACACTTCCTGTCAGGGTTAGAAGTCACCAGATATCTTTTCTGTTTGGGGTGTCAGTCTCCATAGAACGTTCCTTATTGTCAGGTAAATTGATCCTTCCTCCTTTATATGAAAAATAATCTAACCAGTAATATCTGTTCTCTGCCTACTACAGAGGGAGAAGAGGAGCTGTGGCCCAGAAACTCTTCACTGGAAGCGTCTCTGGTTCACCAGAAAAGGGAAGACATCATGAAACAGGTTTCAAAAACATAGAGCTGCATTATAAAGGGTATGGGAAGACAGGCATGTCCTGAAAGGGGTTACTGGAGGCACAGGAGAAAAAAAGCAGAAAATCCCACATTCTGAGGCTTAACAAATTCAACCTATAAGACTTAGACTTCACCTATGTGGGTTATGGGTTCCTTACCTGCAAAAAAAAAAAAAGAAAAAAATCACATTTGGCTCTTAGGAGATAAAATAGAAAGTATCTGCTTATGGCATATATTCAAAAGCATGGAGTTCTCACGGCCCACAAAGGAGGTAGATGTGGTTCAAGTCCCTGAGGTTGAGAGGAATACCAACAAGGAAGAATGGGCACGTCTTCTAGTAGGCAACATAAGACTAGGCAGGAATCTGTGCTCAAATGCCTGAATTCAAATTCTACCCCTCTTGCTCCTTAGCAATAGGGTGCTCTTAAGCAAAGCACCTTCCTAGTCAAAGAAAGGGAAACACTAAGAGAACCTAGCTCCTAGGTTGTGGTGGAAACTGAGCTAATGTGGGCCAACACTAAGAACAATACCTCATAATGCAAGGTTGACAAGCATTAGCCTTAGTATTTATGGAGGGGAGTGAGGAGACCAAGTTTGTGATGTGTGGAATAAGGGAAATAAGAACAGGAAGGCTAGGAAGACATTATATAGGACCTTCAGTGCCGTAAGGGCAGTAAGTTATTTTGGACTTAGGTAAGGCACTTAGACTTATAACGGGTTCTTGAATGTGCGTTGACCCAGATTAATTATAAGTTTAAAATGATAGAAGCTAAATAGATCTAAATAGTATTATTAGAAGAGCTGGTTCTTATGAACTGACTCAAGTCTCTGGCTTCTGATCCCCAAGATATTCTTTAAAGAAGAGTGTAAAAGACAGACAGATTGGGCCAGACACTGGTGGCTCACATCTGTAATCATCACTACTGAGAAGCTGAGATTTGAGGACTGAGGTTTGAAGCCAGCCCAGGCAGGAAAGTCGGTGAGACTCTTCTCTCGAATTAACCACCAAAAAGCAAGTGGTGGAGCTGTGGCATAAGTGGTAGAGTGCTGGCGTTGTGCAAAAAAGTTCAGGGATAGCACCTCAGCCCTGAGTTCAAGCCCCAAGATGGGGGGGGGGGGGAGAGGGGAGAGAGGGGTGGGAGAAGAGAGGGAGAGAGCGAGAGAGGGAAAGAGGGAGAAACAGACAGACAGACAGACAGACTGTCTCTGGTCATTTTTCCAGTCAGATATTTCTTAATCTACAACTCCACAAAATCACTTTGCTCAGAAGGGAGATTCTAGAAGACTCAGTGTCCAGTCATTTTAGCCTTTCCAGTAAGTTGCTCTGAGCTACTATTTAAGCGACTAGGCTCGATGTTGGGCTGCCTAGGCCTGCACATCTTGCCCTCACCCCATCCATACCCACACACAGGCAGGCAAGTCAATTGGCGGCCATTCCACAAAGCTCCCACATGCTCTCAAAGGGCAACGGCATAATTCCTGGGATCAGCTGTGTAAGTGGCAGGAAGGCTGTTGGGTGTCAGGGATTTGTTAACATGATACTTCACCTCATTTCATTCAGGTCTGGGCTTTCAGAGACAGGCAGAATCAAAGGAAAAGCCTGAGAAAAAGCATTCAGAGTTCTGGGGATGTTAATGAGCATGGCAATTAGCATAAGTGCGATTTTGACATGTGTGGAAGTTCTTTGTACAGAGAAGTCCCGGGTGCTGGGCCCAGGAGAAAGCATTTTGTGACATAGAAACCATCTGAGTACTAACCATTTGGAGAGCCAACTTGTTTTTTAAAAAAAATCCTAATAATGTGCAGTTCTTAGCCTTCAGGATCCAGAAAAAAATATACTATAGTCTTTGACAAAACTAAGGGAAAATAATACCTATGAATCTGATTTGCTTGCAAAAGAGGGGGGAAATCAAGTAATCCTTAGGTGACTCCAAGTGGCAAAAAATACACCAGCACAAGTGTTTCGTCTTTGTGTGTTCAGTGTGACACTGGCGCCATCTGGTGCACACCACTGGGAAGTGACAAACCGCAAACCCACAAGCGTGGCTGTGGTGTGGAAATCCCTCCCGATCTGTGTTACTCTGCAGTACTGTACTTTTACTGCTGGGTTCTGAGCCAACTGCAGTGCGAAGGTAATAGTATGCAGACAGAAGCAGGAGTTCCCCATGGCACAAGGTCCTGGCCAGGTCGCCACCCCCTCCTCCCACCCTTACCACTCCCACCCCCCATCACTTTGTCTAGACACAGAATTCTCCCTTTGCAAACACCTGAAGGTACCCAAGGAAGCCACATTGCTCCGACATTCAGCCAAAGCTATCCCTACTGGCCTTCTGTCTCTTGACTTCCTATTCTGAACAGGATTTCCATCTCAGATTCTCCTCCCTCAGACAACTGTCTGGACATAAACACTGGGAAGCCCCAACACACCAGTTAATGCCTCATGAGACATGTCTTCCAACTGCCTCTTCCAAGTCCAACTTGTGCAGGACAAAAATTACCTTGTGATTGGGATTCTGTTTAAAGAAACACACCACTAACCATACTAGAATCTTTGCTGGAGGACAGAGCAGATTACCAACCAAGGGACAAGAGTTGAGCTGCAATATTGGCTTGAGTGATTTCCAGAGTGATTTGAGAATGGTCGTGTCTAGCCAAAAAAAGGGGGGAGGGGAGTGGATTTCAGGCCCAAATGAGTTTTAAAACAATTCCTTATAACACTTATCTATTTGCCCAAAGTCATCATTTTGAAGATAATTAACCTGGTGACAAAACTTACTTTAAAAATAATCATACTAGTTTCTCAAAATGAGCCAGCAAATGACATACTTTTATCAGTCTTTTTCTTCAGTAAGCTCCACTACACAATATTCCTTTCAGCAAGGGCTCAGGCTGAGCCCGAAGTCTATTTAAGCTCAGGCTTTGTCAGCTGGGACACATGGAGGACACAACCACAAAAGCAGCAGCCCCACCTCTGAGAGCACACCAGTACCCCATGGGGGCACGCAGGGCACACTTAGGATGAGGAAAAGCAGTTTCCAGAGCTAGACATTAGTACTTTCATTTAGGGCACAGGAATGTCCTAAATAAATGATCCCAAGATGTGACTAAAGTGAGAGCCAGTATGCTGAGGAATGAGGTGTAAACACTCGGTACAGATAAAATGCAGATTTCTGGATACCATCTTAGACCCAAGACTCTGAAAGTCGTTTAGCTGGAGAAGTCAGTAACTATTGTTAGAATAAAACTCAGGCCTTCCTGACTCCATGTTCTTTCAAATTCCCCTCAATACTCTTCACCAGAAAGGGTGGAAAATCTGTCCAGAAAAACTAGAGCTCTAGATTTTAATGAAGGCTAATCACTGAAAGCAACAGGGTGGAGAAGAGCAGCAAAGGCCCCTCATGCCTCCTAAGGGAATCCTCTATCAGTGCCTGTGAGGACCAAAACAGCATCCCTCCCTTTCCTTCCTGTTCCATTACATTTTTCCCCTGTAACAAATATTTCTTTTTCCCCCCAAATAAGGTCATTTGGTGGGGGGAGAGGGGAAGACCAAAAACCCTGTACTTTAGAAACTGTCAACATCTATAGACAGATGATAAGATTACAAGAGAGCCTACCTCCGGATCTCCTTGTATTTACTTACACGTTTTTCATATTTTACATATCTCACTCAAACTGCAATAAAGTGCAGAGTTCCTTTTTAAGTTGGAATGAGGTGAGGAATGTGATTAAATGGCTTTGCCCATTTAGACTTGGCTGGGAACCAACTTTTCTTTTTTTAAAGGCAGGCAGTTCTGAGTCATTGCCACACACACAGTTCTACCTTAAGAAAAAAAAGAAAGAAATGAAAAGAGAAAGAAGCCTTCAAGCTTGTTTATAGTAAGTCTGGGTCCTCCGTGTAATCCAATATGATGGCAGTGGGACTGGAGTGGGGGTGGGGGTGAGGGTCACACACAAGCAGTTGTGTATAAGACGCAAAATCACCTCTACTCACCAGCACTCACTCACACAGCCCATGATGACACAGGAAAGCCAAGTTTTAGGTGAAACAAATTTCAGTTTGTAAAATAAATTGTCGGGAATTTTTATTTGGCTAATGGGACTGTCAGTCAGAACAATTCTTTCAGGAAGTAATCTGGTGTTGACTATCCCAACAAGCATTCAAGTTCAAATCTAATTAAAAAAATCCTATTTCTAGGATTCTAGTGTAACAAAACAACCCAAAAGGCAGAAGACATTCCCTGGGTATTACATGTAACACAATATAAGTCATGTAAGTACTAAAAACATATACACTATCAGAGCCTAAACTGAACATTTTACTGAATGCTAAACATTGTGCTGAATGATACAAACTTTTCACAAGCTAGTTTAGAGGCTAGCAAGCTTACCTTCTGTCACGTGATAGCATACAGATTCAAACACAGGCCTTATTCTTTTCTTAATGCTGGTCCCAGGGCTTGAACACTCAGGGCCTGGGCACTGTCCCTGAGACTGTTTTACTCATGCATAGTGCTCTACCACCTGAGCCACAGCTTGTCTTCCAGCTATTTGGTGATTAACTGGAAATAAACCTCACAGACTTTTCTGGACAGGTTTGCTTCTAACTTTGGTCTTCAGATCTAAGCCTAATGAGTAGCTAGGATTACATGCATAAGCCACAAGTGTCCAGTTTGAAGCTCAGTCTTTTCAGTTCTCCTCAGGACTACTAGGAGCAGGAGATATATAAACCACTGCCCTTTCAATATATGATCAGTCATTATGAGGAATACGTAGGTTAAATGAAGATATAAGAATTTATATAAGCCGGGCGCTGGTGGCTCACGCCTGTAATCCTAGCTACTCAGGAGGCTGAGATCTGAGGATCGCGGTTCAAAGCCAGCCCGGGCAGGAGAGACCATGAGACTCCGATCTCCAATAAACCACCAGAAAACCGGAAGTGGCGCTGTAGCTCAAGTGGTAGAGGCGCTGTAGCTCAAGTGGTAGAGCGCTCGCCTTGAGCTGAAGAGCTGAGGGACAGCGCCCAGGCCCAGAGTTCAAGCCCCATGACCGACAAAAAAAAAAAAAGAATTTATATACACATAAATGTATATATAATGATCTAACCTATATACCAAAAAATTGACTAACCTATATACTAAAAAAATTGACTAAGAAGGGCTGGGAAGGTGGCTCAGTGGTAGAGTGCTTGCCTTGCATGCATGAGGCCCTGGGTTCGATTCCTCAGCACCACATAAGCAAAAAGAAAAAAAGAAAAAAATTGACTAAGAAAATAAATCAATTAAAATGCTAGTGGTAGAGCACTAACCTTGAGCTGAAGAGCTAAGGGACAGAGCCCAGGCCCAGAGTTCAGGCCCCACGACCGGACCCCCCCCCAAAAAAAATAATATAAATAAATAAATAAAATAAAATGCTAGTACTAACTCTCTTGTAATGAGATTTTTTTTAAAAGTAGGAAGGGAGATGGGAATTAAAGTTGCCACATTTTTATTTATAAAAGATGTATTAAGGATGAAATGCAGATAGGTTTTGGCAATCTTGTAACCAAGGCCACTAGTTAGAATCCTTTCTAATCAGTTCTAAGGAAAAAAAGCATTTGCTCATTTTATTTGGTTTTCTACCTTCTCTGAGTAAGAACCTCAAAATATCAAATAACACAGGGAAGTAAATGTGAGTCAGAGTAAAACACATCAGTTTGCTAAGATTAGAAACAAAGTTTCAAAAAAGTCCCCCCACAAAAAAACCCAAAACCCAAACCCTCCAAAAACCCATTACTAAGAAAGTATAATTCTAGCAATCAAAGCCTGAAAATGGCTTTGAAGGTGAACCACCATTGAGCCTCCAGACAGGTAGAAAGCAGGTGCCAAGCTCCTGTCATATCCAGCCTGGGCCCAAGTTGGGACAACCATGGATCCCACTACACACTGAGTCAGAAATACTGGCATTTGAAGATTAGTATTTAACACCCTCCAGACTCTCAAGGGCCTTTAGTGCTCTGTGTTAGTTGGGCAGAGGCTAAAGTTCTGTAGCTCAGATCTAACGTTTTAGTGGCTCAGATAAGATCGAGTGATTCCAACAGTTCATCCAGAGCAGGTGCACAGCTCTCTCCCTTTCTGTCCTGCTGCTGTCATTCCTCAAGCACTACTCTTCTGTAATGGTGCAGGCTCACTAATACCACACCCAAGTTCCAGCCTGAGGGAAATGGGAAAAGATGTAGTCTGACTCTCAGTGTTTGCAGTTATGTGTCCACCAAAAGTCCATTTCTAAAGCAGTTAACTACTGGGGTGAGCACTGCAAAGAGCTGCCATCACAGCTGAGTGACCTGAAGAATAGTTCCAGGAAATCTCCACAAAAAGTGGTCCAAAATGGCATCTGCAATCACTGCACAAACTAAGACCTTACACCAGGCAACAGCATTTCCATTAGAGCTTTTACCTGATTATATATTGCATTTCACTCAAGATTTTGCTCAAAGAAAGTATTTCACTGCCAAGAGGTTTGCAAACCATCACATAAGAAATACATAATAAGCTAGGCTCTCAGCAAACGCTACGGTTAAGAGTAATTCCCTCCCAACCCTCACTAGAAAAAGAAATCCCTATAAACAAAGGCACAAAGAAACAGTTCAGGCATTTCCCCCTTTCTTTGTAGTAGTTTAGGCAAGAGACAAGAGTTTAAGAAAGTATGTCCCACAGAACTGAGTTTTAAGTTCTTAACTGAATTTGAGCTTGATTTTTAAGTTGTAGAGGACCCAGAGATGTGATTTATTTCCCTGGGTATGTGTAATTTGGAAAGAAGGTAATCCTTCAAAATATAACTTTAACATCACCCCACAGAATTTCAAACCAACGGAGCACTCCTTCTGCCTTGGGATAATTTTCCCCTCCAGCTTTAACATGCACCCAAACAATCTTACCCACCTGAAGAACAACTGCCCTTAGGAATAATCCCCTGGAAAAGCCACCCACAGCACATCTGCTGGTGGTTTCGCGTGGGTCCCCTGTCCCTAGCCCCACAGATTCTTTAAAGGAGGGGAGAAGAAAGTAACTTTAAAAAGGACACAAACCTTATGAGAAGACACAAACAAATCTTCATGGAAGTACAGTTGAATTTATTTTCATAGACTGCCATTTGATAAAGAATCCCTACGATGAATGTTTCTTGACATGCAAGAGTTGGCATTAACAGCTTAGTTACTATAAATACTGCCTCCTGGAAGCAGTGCAACTGTGTTAGTTTTAAGACTACAGACTTTATTACTCCAATCTTATTCAGTCTACATGGAAATCAGAAGGTTCTGAACAGCTGGTTGGGAAGGTAGCCAAGATGCAGGAAAGATGTCTGTGCCTCCTTTTCAAGGGCGGCCAACTCTTGAACAGTAGGTGCCAAAATATCCACATGGCCTTTATAGTTTCCACCTGCATCACACACACAAATCACAAAGTAATGTAAACTACACGCTTGAAGTACTTGTCAGCAATAGTTTGGCTCAATTCTAACACTTTAAACATCACTTCTAGCAATAAAAATGGACTACTGGGCAGGGTGTCTTCAGAAAGTCAGTTGTAAAATCTTAAGCCAATTATTTAAACATAACTGACTTGACCTTACTAAAAGCTGCCCTTCCCCTCCCTCCCCTCCCTCAATCTGCAAATTCTAGTCTAGCCTGACTCAAAAACGGTCAGGAACTAACTAAGGATGAACCTTCCAGGAAAGAGAATGAACGGTGAGGTTGGCTGGCACCTAAGGCAACGGCTTCTGGCTCCTTGTTCAAAATTACATATTATTCTCCTGTGTCCTAATAATCCCGTAACAAGTTCAAGTGCTCTTGTGACATTAACACTTGGAGAGAAGCAGCTAAGCAGCTGTCTCTCATTCACACACAGATCACACAATAAAATTGCTGTAAGACAAGAGTGGACAAGTGTTTAAGAGTACAAGTAGTTATACTCATTAATATGCTAATAACACACTCAGCACGTTGAAACAAAATTACTCTCCTCACAAACCCGAGTTCAAAAGGGGTACATTCACATGTAAAGCAGAATTTGAACTAATCAAAGCTTACCACCAGCAGCCCTTTTTTGACCATAGGTAACTTTCCCATCAAACTCATCCACTGGAACCTTTATATCAGGCTCAACTTGAGAAATGGTACAGTTCAGATGTTCTTCTATCTCAGACAGCAGCTAAGAAAGAGAGAAAATGGATACATTTCCAAATAAAACTCTAATTCTGACAGTTATAATTTTAACAGCATTCAATAACCAGCAAAGCCTGAATGCATAGGATAAATGAAAATTAGATTGCTGAAGATAAAAGCTCACCCATAATAATTTACCAACTACAGCCAGTATTACCCACCAACCATCACTACTCTTCTCCACTGTTACACAGATTGTTAATGGTGGAGAGGCAGCTTTTCTAAACAGACAGTCCTCATTACCCACATTAACCCAATGCTCCCTGTGTCTCCCAATCTCACCTGCATCTCATTATACCATATAGTACAGCCCCCGTCTTCCTTGAGTCTTGTGTTGTAACATCCTTTTCCACGATTGCTACACACATGATACCAAACCTAGGTTAAAGATGAAGAAAATGTGAGCATGCAGAGAAAGTCATGCTAACACTTTACTTAAAAAAAAAATTACTTCCTTAAAGCATTGAAAAATAAAACTACATATTTCTTGCCCAATTACTGTTACTACTCAGTAGCTCATTACATAGACCTTCTGAGATTTTTTTAGAGTAATCCAAAAACTGCCCTAAAATAGATGTCAGCTGTAGAAATTCTCAGACAGAAAATGGTAAAAGATGCTGAGCACCAGTGGCTTATACCTGCCATCCTAGCTTACTAAGGAGTCTGAGATCTGAGGATCACAGTTCAAAGCCAGCCCAGGCAGGGAAGTCTGTGAGATCCTTTTTTTTTTTTTTCCTGTTCGTGGGGCTTGAACTCTGGGCTTGGGCGCTGTCCCTGCGCTTTTCAGCTCAAGGGGAGCACTCTACCACTTGAGCCACAATGCCACTTTCTGTGAGATCCTTATCTCCAATTACTCACTGGAAACAGGAAGTGGGGCTGTGGCTCAAAGTGGTACAATGCTAGCCTTGAGCAATTATAAGCTCAGGGACAGCACCCAAGCCCTAAATTCAAGCGCCATGACCAAAAAATAAAAATAAAAATGGTAAAAAAAAAAAAAAAAATTGGGGATTGCTATAAAAAACTAAGTAGGTTTTATACAAGAGAATCAAAAACTAGGGCAAAATGTGTAAGTAATTTAATTACAACTTTTCTATAAATCTATAATTATATCAAAATAAGTTATTCATCCTAAGCAGTCTTCTAAGGTACCACACTACAATTTTTAAGTATTTTTTGTCAAAAAGTTATATAAAGGCAAATCTTGTTTTGTTTTTTTCTAAGTCTTGTCCTATGCTTGTTTATTCAATGAATAAAAGAGAATAAATTGCCATAAAAGCTCATGTCCTTATATTCCAGTTGCCTGAATCCAACTGAAATGGGAAATCAAATGGCTTTTATTGGCAGCATCTAAAAATTACAACACACACAATGAATTCAATGGAGCACTGACAAGATTACCTTTTCTTTTTCTGTTGCCACCAGGGAAATAGCCAAACCCATCCTAAAAGATTTGAAAAATCTTTATTAGACTTCATTTCTGAAACACAGAAGCTTAAAAAAGAGGAAGAGATCACAGTAATACCTTTCAGCTCTTCCTACTCTGCCGATTCGGTGTACATAGTTTTGCTTTTCATCAGGCAGGGTGACATTTATGACTACAAAAAAATAAAAGCAACTATTAACCACTGCCATTAGCTGGAAATTTTAAAAATGTACTGAGCTTTATGCATCTAAAATTTAATTTGCAGGCATAAAAATTGTATTTTTTAATTTTACCATAAGGAACACCATGGATATCAATTCCTCTGGCAGCTACATCTGTGCAAATCAAGAATCTTACATCTCCCTTCTAAAGAGAACCAAAAGAAAAAGGAGTGTCAGAAAATATGCTAAAAATACAAATAAATATTATCTTTTCACTAGGTGAGATCTCTAATAACTAAACATTAATATCAAATTAGAGGTTTACAAATTCATAATTGAACAAGTTTTATGTTATGATTTGCTGAAATATGCCACGTAAGATAATAAAGACTGGATTCATTAATTAAACCACTGCTTACATTTGGCTTAAACTTGAGAGATGTTTAGTTTTCAGAAATATTTTGAAAATTCAAGAAAAAGATAAAACAGTATATAATGTATAAATATAAATCCAGACTACTTGACATATTCCTTCCTTCAAGGTTGCACTGTTTGTGTTAATAGACAAAAATCCCAAAGTAAAGAAAATACAAATTAGTGTTTAGATGTCATTTGTGTGCAGCAAAATTAAGAGATTTGGAGGAAAGAAGAACATACTGAGTTCAGGTCTAGTACAATCCCCAGAGGAAAAAAGATAGGCCCATGTTGACTCTAGGCCAGGCAATATGTTTAAACATCTATATCAAGTATGCCCAGCATAGAAACATAACGCTCCCAAGCCCAGTGCTCCCTGCTTTTTAGACTCTGGGTCACAAAGGAAATGCATTTGTAACATACAATGGGATAAACACATAGGTAAATGAATGACAATGTCTGTGGGTAAATCAATGACCTTTAGTGCTAAACCGCTCAAGCCCTACTCCCAACTACACCAAGAACTCTACTGATCATTTGTATGTGGTAAGCAACTAACTGGAAAGGTCTACCCCAAACAGTATAAAAAAAATACATATAATCCCACAAATAATTCTCTTCATGTCCGTTTTCAATTAATTTCCAAATTAAATTTCTATAAGTATTACTATATACTTTCTTAAGGAAAAAAGACAAAGAAGACTCACAGACATGGATTATCTATTCTTCTCCCATAGTATTAAATGAAACTGATTAACTCTAGAACTGCCACTTCCTAAGTAGTAAGAATATATAGCTAACTAAATATTAGTACCTTAAATCTCTCCAGGTTTTGCTTTCTCTCATGAGGCTTTCTGTCACCATGAAGACAAACACACGAGAACTGATGTCCTTTTTTATCAGGTCCTAGTAAAAAGTATTGAACATTTGACCATTTAGGCAATCATTATACCTAAAAACCATATTAAAAAGCCAATAGAAGTTGGATCATAACACTACCATATAATTCTACAAATTCTATGCCTCAACTTGCCTTAAACCACAGTAACATAATTTCTGTCACAGGCAAAATGGCATTACATGGAGCATTAAAACTGATTTGCTTTTCAGAAGATTCTAAGTTACCTTCCCAATCTGCAAAAGTAGATTAGGCAATGTGCCAATTAAGAACTTCTTTATTCTCTATAAAACTAAGAACGAAAAAGCAGGCACAAGGCTCATTTGTGAAGACCCAAAGTGAGCACCGTAATATTCACACCGTCTCTAAAAGGCCGGCGCCACAGCCTGGCTTCTCCCCTCGGGGTGTTCTAAACAGCTTAGTCACATTGCATTTCTGGGCTGGAGCTGATTGTTTGGAAAGAGCACAATGGAAGGGTAGAGAGGTACCACTTTGGAAGCTGGTAGAATGTCCTCAAAAAAGGACATTCTTCAATTAGACAAAGAACATTTTTAAAGGAATGCAGTTTATCCTATATTAGGATAAATACCCCCTAGAACTGAACATAACCTGTAGGTACCACTCTGAGATCATTAAGAATAATAATTATGGCCGGGTGCCAGTGGCTATAATCCTAGCTTCTGTAATCCTTGCTACTCAGGAGGCTGAGATCTGAGGATCAAAGCCAGCCCAGACAGGAAGGTCCATGAGACTCTTAACCCCAATTAAACATCAGATACCGGAAGTGGTGCTGTGACTCATGTGGTAGAGTGTTTGCCTTGAGCTAAAGAGCTAAGGGTCAGCACCCAGAGTTCAAGTCCCACAACTGACAAAATACTAATAACCATAATAATTATTAGTTATTATTATGTCACTTGACTGTGCTATACAGTAAGTCAGGTTCAACAAAGGATTGAAGACACTACTACATTCTGAAAGGCATCAATTCAAAATGGCTAACATGAAAACCAGTTATGCAGAAGCAAACTAACAGGGAAAAAGAACTTCCATAAGCATATAGCTGAGGTGTTATTGAACCATGAATTCCAGGAGTTTCTACTCTCTGGAAGGGATGCTATCCTATCCTCTATTCTCTTCCCTACCTCCCTTGAAGTTCTTGAACCTGTTTTCTAGGGAGAAGCAACCAGAATATTTAGGAAAGGATAAAATCTGGTTACTAGAACTTGGAAAGAAAATGTGTTACTATTCAACGTAATAAACAGTGACCATTTGTTCAGACTAATTCTTTATTCTGTACTAGGTGCGGTGGCCCATGCCTGCAATGTCAGTTACTTGGGAGGTAGAGAGCTGATAGACTATGGAAGGTCAATACAGAGAAAATGTTAGTGAGATCTCACATAAACAAGCCAGGCATGGAGGCAATATGTGTAGTCATCCCAGCTACTTGTGAAGCATAGGTAGGATAATTATGCCAAAAACACCATCAGAAAAATAACTAAAGCAAACAGGGCTGGGGTGTGGCTCAAGTGGTAGAGTACTTGCCTAGCAAGTACAAGGCACCAAGTTAAACCACAAATCATCATTTAAAAATAAAAAATAATCACTTAAAAATGTAAAAAATCATTAGATTTATACAGTGAGGGCTTTTGGGTACGAGGCCCTTCATTCAGCATGTTTCTGAGACTCATAGTTCACGTAGTTTAAAACCCTGTGTCTACCAGCACACTTCAATCCACTGTAGTATTTATTTATACTAATTTCATTACTGTAGTCTCACTTCCTCATATACTGTTCCTTTAGTGATTACTATTATTTTAGATACTTTATACTTTAGGTATTTTATCCTTTAACATTAAAGCTAAGCAATAAATTCATATCTCTCCCATGCGACAGAAGGGCCTCAGAATACTAGGATTCAAGTTCACTATAAAGAAGATAAAGCTATGTGGAGAACATTTTCACTGTTTCCCCAGGACTTACCAAATGGAAAAGTACTGGATAAACAGATTGATAACAATCAGCTCTCACAGCTCTAAGTTACATGAATCTAGTAATCTATTCAATAAGGAAACAAACATAATTTACTTCAAATGAAAAAAGTTACCTCCTCCTTGTTGCATAAAGTACTGCTCCAAGTTATCACAGTCTATTTTGGTTCTGCAGAAGATAATTGCTTGATCCATCTTGTGTTCCTTGATTGCTCGGACAGCATACTCCCCCTTCAGGATTTTAATAGCTTCCGACCACATCTCTTGAATATCAGAGCAACAACAAAAAAATCCACATTTCAACCTCAAGTTGTCATGATTATATATAATTCATCACAGACTTACCCTCAACTCTAAGAAAACTGCTTTACTACAAGTACCACAAACAAGACATAATATGAAAGAGAGAGCAAGTCAATACATTCTTGTTTTTGTTATTCTTCCTGTTAATATTTTTACATTACTTTCTCAGGTACACAAGTACCAACAACTTCATTTCTTATAAAGACACACACAAATTAAAATAAATAGAAACTCACAGCAAAACTTTGTTACCTTTCATGGAGAGCTACTCATAATCTGCCCTTGCATTAATTTACCTAAATGTTCAATAAATGCAATGAATGTTTGAATTTGTGTGTTTGGTTCTGGGCCTAGGCCTTAGCACAACTGAGACCATAAAGCCTTCAGTTCAAGTCCCAGGACCAGCATACACATACGTAAGATTTCAGAAAATATCATCTTTTTTTTTTTTTGTCAGTCATAAGGCTGGAACTCTGAGCCTGGGCGCTGTCCCTGAGCTCTTCAGCTCAAGGCGAGCACTCTACCACTTAAGCCACAGTGCTACTTCCAGTTTTCTAGTGATTTATTGGAGATAAGAGTCTCACGGACTTTTCCTGCCCAGGCTGGCTTTGAACCGCGATCCTCAGATCTCGGCCTCCTGAATAGCTAGGATCACAGGCATGAACCACCGGCGCTGCCAGAAAATTCATCTTTCAGATACATGTCACAAATCTGCCAGTGAATTCAACCAAGAAGCAAATGCAGTCAGTCTGACCACTGCCAATGACCTACTACACACATTCTATGTTGCCTAGTGGGTTTAAGATCCAATTCTTAGGCTTTAGCACCATCTTTGTATTCTGATGTACATTCATTCATACCTTGTAGACATGAACCAGTGTCTCAGCTCTACCTAGAAGTATCCTCACAACATTGAGAATTTAATGTTAGACTTTTCTAAAAACTGATTAATGGGTCCAGACAGAGTCTCAGTTTGGGAACACAAACAAGTTCTGGAGATTGACAGTGAAGATAGCTGTACAATGCAAATACTAATGCCATAGATCCACTAGAAAAATAGTCAAAATGGTACATTTTATCTATGTACATTTTACCACACCAAAAAAGAAAAATCATTAAACCAGAATAGATCATTTTTCTATCTTTCACTGTTGTAACTGAAGATATTTTTAACCCCAAATCTCTCATATGACATTTATTCTGGAATTTTAGAAATAATAAAATATCTGTCTCAGAGAAGTTTATTCATTTCCTATGATCAATATGAACTGTGATTGAGATGCCAGAAGATTAGTAACTAAGTTCAGTGACTGACATTCCTTCTTTAAGCTGAGTTATAGCTTTCTCTCCATTACTTCATTATTTTTGCTTTCATTTTCAAATTTCCTGTTTAAGAGTAGATAGTGCATAAACTCAACACAGAAAAACAATTAATTTTCCAGATCTACCAACACATGTTATTGACTCAACTTACCTGGACTGTTAGCACCAGGTCTTGTGTTGTCTTTTGCATGTACATCATCAGTCTATCAAGAGAAAGGGATAAAAAAGGAATAGAGAAAGTTAAGAGTGGTTGAAAAGACATTTTATTATTATTATTATTATATTTTGAAAGAGGAACTATGTTTTTCTTTGGCTCACATCTCAGACATCTTTATAATCTAGACAAGCCACTCTTTAGGTTCAAGAAAATCCTTCATTAATGGTAGATTTAAGGCAATTAATTACAAATGTAAGAATAAAAACACAAATGTGTTTTTCAGATTACTGTGTATTTATAATAACTATATCCTTATGTGAAAATAAATGGAATCACAGTGGCAAAGATGACAAGATGACCACATTAAGGTGGTTTTCAACAGGCTATGGTGAGCATATTAAAATATTGCTAAAAATGGAAATTACTGCAGCTGAACTTAGATATGCTATACTATTTACTTATAAAAATTGTATCATGGAAGCTGATTGCAGAAGTAATTTTATAAACAATAAAAGGGGTCCCTCATTCATTCAGTGAACTCTATTATTTTAAAGTTCCAAGCTTTCACAGTGGCATGTAAAACTTTTCTTTGGCAGCATAATATCTAATCACTTTAAAGTACCATTAAGAGCCCAGGGTTTACAAGCTCATGAGCTGCTTTACTCTATACAAGTCTGCAAAGTACTTACCCTAATGTGGTTTTTCCCCAGCCTTTCCCAGAGCCTGTCATTTTTGGGATTCACAGGGACAACAACGTGGTGCACAGTATCCGGAACAGAATCTTCTCCTTTTAAATCAACCCATGTGGGAAAATGCATTATCTTCTCCGACAGCTTCTTTACATCAAAGGAATGCAAAGTAGCAGAGCAAACAATCACCTAAGAATAGGAAACCTCAAATTCAGACAAACTTTTAATTTATAACAATAATTATAATATCAGACTAATACTGGTGTGGAGTCAAAATAAGACAGTGTGGTCTCCAAAGATATGCTCTAATTCTGTGTAGCAAGGACCAAAGACATGTTCTAATTCTATGTAGCAAGGATGCTCGTGACCTTGGGCAGGCCAAACTCGCTGAAGGTCAATCCCTCACTCTCACACAGAAATCATGCTACCTCTTCCTCACAGTCTTACAAACTAAATAAAATTAAAAGGTTTTTGAAAATCAGAAGTCTTCCAAGTTACTATTTATCCCCTTCTCACAAAAGCTTATTCCTCTCAAATACTTCCTAAGGGAGGATAAGAAAATTAAAAACCTTTTCAAAAATTGCCACTGAGGAGTTGTTTGCCAATAGCTGAAGTTATTTTTCCTTCAACCAAGAAGCCATGCTAATAATATATTAATCCCAGATGCTCTACAGGAAAGAACAGCTAAGGATTTGTACTTCGTCTTTTGTAACATCTAAGATACTGAAGCAAAATACTTTTGGCCCTGAATTAATGTATAACAATTGGCTATATATATTCTTAAATTGCATTAGTCATTTGATACCTGAAGTCTTTTTCCATCAGAGGTAATCTGAGGAATCTGACTGTGCATCCTATTTATAAAATCAGAATAACCTTGAGAAAGAAGCCCATCCTGCAGGAAGTAAAGAAAAACATACATGTTCAATCAGTATCATAATCTTTCCCTTCTAAGTCAAACTGAAAATGTATGATAAAGAAACTAATCACTATCTGTATTTTCAAAATGCTTATTTTCTATTGGATATTCAAAGATAAAGTAATAAATTCAACCTCAAGTTCCTTAAGACTAAAATATGAAAAATTACAAGTATCAATCTAAAATAATACTCTAGCATTCCAGGAAGAATGCAATTATAACTTATGTCCTTAAAATTATGAGTTTGGCATGAAAGTCTAAGTGCTACGTAACAGTTCATCCTGAAAGTAATTTTTAAGAATATCTCAAAAGCTTCAAAAACACTGATGGCCTTCCAGATCATCCACCTTTTCCAACTATGACATAAAGAAGTAATTTGTAATGTAAAAAAATAATTTATGAAAAGATACCCATTTAGAGTAAAAAAAAAAACTTATGAAGTACAACTATAACAGATCAATAAAGACTTCGAGAATGATTAAGAAATAATGACATGGAACATTTATACTTTACAAGAAAAAAAGATCTTCAACTACTTAAACTAACAGTCACCTCCCAGTCCACAGGTAATTAGACTGCTGCTGGATATCAAGTCCTTTCATAAAATGGTGTAATATTTGATGAACACTCTCTCATATTCTTTACATTGTTTTCATATTCTGCATACATAATACAATGTAAATAGTGCAAAGAATAGCAGAAAAAAATTTTTTTTTATTCAAGCTTGGTTTAATCTGTGACTATGAAATATAAATAGGGTCTACTGTATTTATATTGTTCTTCATTTTACTATTTAGCTCTAAAAATGTCAACACATTTTCTTTATCTCTAAAAATGTAAACACATTTTTTAAAAAAGCATGACTATATTTAAACATACAGCTTCATCCAGGACCAGGAATCTGACTTGAGATAAGTTCAGTTTTCCAGTTGACACCAAATCATCTAGTCTTCCTGGAGTACCTACAACAATATCCACCTGAAAAATAACAAAAGCATTTAATGAAAATAGAAGAACTATTGTAATTGCCAAAAATAGAACCAATAATCTACTTAAAATAAAAACATACATACTGAAGTATCATAGTCAATGTTAAATTTCTGAGGAAAGAGATATACATATTACCATACATTAAACTTCAGTTTGGCTTTATATAAATGTGAAGACTTTGGCAAATGATTTTGGATGATAGTAACTATAATATATATGGGCTAATGTATAAAATTCTTTTCTGAGGAAAAGTCAGATAAATTTGCATGAATTTGCAAGTAAACCAGAACTGACAATTCCAGTCTTACATCATTCAACTGTGTGACCACCACTTTTTAAGAATATTCTAATATCCGTTTTCTCATTTTTAATTGGAGGAGTATCTTTGTTTTGCAAGGTAATTTATGATACTTAAGAGAGAAGATACATAAAGTTCTTGAGTACCCAGTGTACTGGGGGCTCAATAAATTTCATTATACTTAACAATATTGGTGATTATAGGAAAAAATAAATATTTGTCAAGTGTTCACAGCCATTTCCAATGACCACTCTGGTAAGTACAACTATTATTATTCCTACTTTTAATTAGATTAGCATAAATTACACAAAGGAGTTTCATTCTGATTTTACATACACACATATCCTTTGATTAAATTCATCCCTCCATAACTCTCTGCATCTCCTTCCCCCTAAGTTTTCAGTAGGTTTCATTATGTTATGTTGCAGCTATATGTAACTCAACTACAAACACCCTCTCTTTTGCTGCTCCTCTACCTTTCTGCTGTCTTCCTCCCCAAATAGTCCCTCTTTTGAAATCATGTCTATTATTCTTTTTAATAAGAAAACAGGAGTACAGAATATTAAAGTCACAGCATTTAGTTTATTGAGGTAGTGAGTAGTGAGGCATTCAAAGGAAGTATAAGAACATTAGCCATTCCAGCATGCTGTCTGTACAGCAACTTTAGGTGATAAGAAAATGAAGTAGTTCTCTTCTCTAACTCCAATGCCAACTTGCTTAAATACAACCCAGCACAAAGGCTTCAGTCAGTATCAAAGTTTGAAATATGACTGATGAATGCAGATCTAATTTACTGAAAGTACTGTAGCTGGAAAATATGAGACAAGAAACTTACTGTTTCTATTTAAGAAATCAAGACTAAAAATGAACATATTAAATTTCTTACCAAGCATAAAAATAAAATGTAATCTACTAAACAAAATATATCAAAGCAATAGCATTTATCTCACAATAACACTAACAAGTGTAGTAATGATCCCTTGCTCTGACTATACTATACCAAGTCAGATCTAAAGTCTATTGAGGGATAAAAGAGATGATATTGATCAAGATGCATTATCAGAAACTGTAACTTCTCTGTACGACTACATAATAAATTTACAATAAAAAAAAAATAAAGTCCAGGCCTGGGAATGTGGCTCAGTGGAAGAGCACTTGCCTAGCATGCTCAAAGCCCTGGGTTGGATTCCTCAGTACTACATACACAGAAACAAACGGAAGTGGCACTGTGGCTCAAGTGGTAGAGTGCTAGCCTTGAGTAAAAGCAGCTCAGAGACAGTGCCCAGACCCTGAGTTCAAGCCCCAGGACTGGCAATAAATAAATAAACAACAAATAAATAAAGTCCATTTGGGATCAAAATAAGACTGATAGAGGAACCAATGGAATGGAAGGGAGGTCTAACTGTTCACCATGACTCAGTATCAAGTCATTTATATTAATTGAAATATTCAGAAAAGGCACTAAGACATATCTAAATATTCATTCCATGAGTTAAAAAATAATTCACAAAGTCTTACCTTCAGAGAACTGGTGAACACAGTGAGAATTCCCCAAACTTCTTCCCCAACAACTGGAAGTTTTAGCTTTGTCCTTCACGGTCACATATCTGAGCAGTCTTTTAAGACTTCTCCTTACCATATGTAAGCTCATTTTTCTCCTACCAACTGTCTACAACTCCTCATCCTCCAAGAGACTCTGCTAAAACTTCTACTTTTTTCTGCAATCTACTGCATCTCTACTTTTAACCTTAATTTTAGTCTCTGCATTGTAACTGCCTCATTCCTCCCCCAAATAAGTGTGACATTTAATTAGTGAACGCTATAAGAAAATTATCAGTTGCTAAAAGATTAAACAAATTTATCTATAGTCAAATTCTGTACAAACATTTTAGAGCAAGCTACCAATCTGTATACTTTTGGAGAAGAAAAGGTATGTTCAAGATGTTTCTGATAAAAAATAGTCTTTTGACCTTTTACTAATTTCCGCTTCATTTATTTTTCTTAAGGGGAAAAGAAAACAAAAACAGAACCATATTGCTAAACAACATGTGCATGCTTGTGTGCTGAGCAGGGCGGAGGGATGCAGGAGGGAAGACAATTCCTTTGAAAAAGAGGTCTCACTGATCCTGCTGGTCTCAAATTTGTAACCCTATACCATCACTCAAATGCTAGAATTATAAGCATGACCATATCAGTTTCTAAGAAGTTTTTAAGCATTAAAAGTACAATTTAGGGCTGGGAAGGTGGTTCAGTGGTAGAGCGCTTGCCTTACATGCCTGAGGCCGTGGGTTCAATTCCTCAGCACCACATAAGCAAAAAGAAAAAAGTCAGAAGTGGTGCTGTGGCTCAAGTGGTAGAACGCTAGCCTTCAGCTGAAGAGCTGAGGGACAGCGCCCAGGCCCAGAGTTCAGGCCCCACGACCGGACCCAAAAAATGAAAGTACAACTTACCCCATTATCTAAAACAGAGAGTTGATCCCGTGCTGCAACACCTCCAATTATCAGAAGCTCCCTGAAATAAGTCAAAATGATAATGCAGAAAGACATTAAAGTCTGTTTTTACACTGCTAGATCCTATCTATTCTGGGAAATTATATAGTAAATACTTCCAACGTCAGAAGCAAAGCCAGGAACAAGCTGGCATGTAGTAATTTAAAAAAATGTGAACACTTAAGTGTACACAAAATGATTGGTCATTTACGTATCCTTCTATATTCGGATAATTCAAGCTCTTCTAAAACAAAATTTCAATTTGTCTTTAAAGATATATAGTTGTATATGTAAAAAAAATTCTAAAAGAATAAAGTCTATACTGGGTGCCAGTGGCCTACACCTATAATCCTAACTACTCAGGATCTGAGATCTGAGGATCGCAATTCAAAACCAGACCAGGCAGGAAAGTCCATGAGAGTCTTATCTCCAATTAACCATCAGGAAACCAGAAGTGGCATTGTTGTTCAAGTGGTAGAGCTCAGGGACAGCACCTAAGCCCAGAGTTGAAGCCCCAAGACCAAAAAAAAAAGAATAAAGTCTACATAAAATGGTTGACTTCAAGAAAGGACACTAGAAACTGAAGATAAAAATAAGACTTAATTTCAAAGTAATCTTTTATTTTTGAATTTTTCTCATTTCAACAAGTGGGGCTGGGACTAATGTATACATATACACGTATACATATATGCAAAAGTCTACACTCAGACCCTTTCTTTACACCAAACATAAAAATTATCTCTACATGGAACTGAACAAAACTGAAAGGTGTTATAAAACTCACAAAAAATGGTAGAGATTTTCATAACCTTATTTTAAGCACTATACAATTCCAAAACACAGTGACAAAATAAATTTAGAATTCTTGAAAATTAAGTTTAGAGATACTAAGAGAGTAAAAATACAAGATCATAAAATAGAATACTTTCAGACAAAAATCTAATATACAGAAAAATATGCCTCAAAATCTATTAAGAACTGTTAGAACTCAAGGATAAGAGAAGTCAACCCAATTTTAAAATGGACAAAAGATGGGGCTGGGAAGGTGTCTCAGTGGTAGAGCGCTTGCCTTGCATGCATGAGGCTGTGGGTTCGATCCCTCAGCACCACATAAGCAAAAAGAAAAAAGCCAGAAGTGGCACTGTGGCTCTAATGGTAGAGCGCTAGCCTTGAGCTGAAGAGCTGAGGAACAGCGTCCAGGCCCAGAGTTCAGGCCCCACAGTCGGACCCCCCAAAAAAACAAAACAAAAAAAACCAAAAAATAAAAATAATAAAATGGACAAAAGATTAAAACATTTCTCCTAAGATAAACAATAGATGACCAGAATGAGAACAGATGTTCATTGTTATTAAGGATGACAGTAATCCAAGTCACACCTCGGGGAGGGCAACGCCCGCAACAACAGGGAGCATGTGTGAGTGAGGCTACAGAGAGCCCTCCTCATACATTGCTAGGAAGAACAAAAATGGCACAGTTGAGTTGCTTTGAAAAATAGCTCAGTAATTCCTAAAAACATTAAACATCAAGTTACCATCAAAAATATTTTACTGTTTGACTAACCATGACTTTTAAAAACTATATTTATCGCAGAGCGCCGGTGGCTCACGCCTGTAATACTAGCTACTCAGGATGCTGAGATCTGAGGATCACAATTCAAAGCCAGTCCAGACAGGAAAGTCTCTTGTATCCAATAAACCACCAGAAAACCAGAAGTGGCACTGTGGCTCAAGTGGTAGAGCACTTGCCTTGAGCTGAAGAGCTGAGGGACAGTGCCCAGGCCCAGAGTTCAAGGCCCACAACTGACAAAAAAAAAAAAAATATTTATCTTTAAGTACTTGTACAAAGGGGTTACAACTCATCATATTAGGTTATGAGTAAAATCTCACCCCTTTCATCATTCTCCTCCATCCCTCTAACCCTATCCATCACCTCAATTTTCCTAATTTCATAGTATATACATTGAATTTTAGAACTGCATTCTCCTCTTTTCCTCTATTCATTCATCTACCCCACCATGACTTTTTCTGTAAGACAGGAAAAAAATCACAATTTGGTTTTGCCTAAAAAAATAACAAAAATACCACTTACAAAGGAATTCGTTTTAAGTTTTATAAAGGAAACAGTGATACTACATATAAAAGTTAATCATATTTGTTTACTGATGCATGTGTATTATGTATATACAATAAATATTTCTTTTCTTTTGTACTGTTCTTCTAAACCACTTTAAACCTAATGACAAAAAGGCATCTGAGCACAAAGAAGGACCTACCTTAACTTAGGATTATCAATATACTTCTTAAACTGTTTAACATTATTCAAAGTTTGTTCAGCTAATTCCCGGGAGGGTTCAACAATGAGAGCTTTTGGAGCATTGGGAAGAAACTTGGTTTGTGTCACTTGTGCATTACCTTAGGAGAAAAAAAAAAGATTACAACACATTTATGTCACACCTAAAAACACCACTGTCTATAAAATATGAGTTTGAATATGTCAAAGTTTTAAATAACAACTGTCAAAAAGTACAGGAGACAGGGCTAAGAATGCAACTTGAATGGTGGGGCACTTGCCTAGCATGCTTGAGTTTCTGGTTTCAATTCCCCAGTAAGGAGGGAAATAAGTATGGAAGACAGTCAAACAAAATAAGGCCAAAATTCCTAAAACAAACTATATTTCTTTTTTTGGTCAGTCTTGGGGCCGGAACTCTGGGCCTGGGCGCTTTCCTTCAGCTCTTCAGCTCAAGGCTAGCACTCTACCACTTGAGCCACAGCGCCACTTCCTGCTTTTTCTGCTTATGTGGTGCTGAGGAATCGAACCCAGGGCCTCATGGATGCAAGGCAAGCACTCTACCATTGAGCCACTTTCTCAGCCCCAAACTATTTTTCTTTAAGCCTACTTTTGCAATAAATGTAACTGACTGTTATGTCTATTAAAATGACCCATTTGTTTGGGTAAACAAACCAGAGTTTACTTTAAACATATACCAGGAAATCCAAAGGGGGAGATATAAACTTTCACATTAGACTGCTTCAATTTACATTCAGTTCTATCATTTTTTTTTTCTGTGATTTTGGTTACTTCAATTTCCTATTCCTCAGGCTCATCATCTGTACAAAGGAGAATGCACTGTTTCATAAGGTTGTTGTTTAGAATAAAAACTTCCCTGTAAAGCACTGAAGAAGCTTAAAAGTACCAGTGCACATGAATCAGATACCATTACCAGCAAGGCTGAGGTGCTCTAAACGGCTAAGCTGAAAGCAAACAGAGTTCAGAATTAAGCTCTGAAACTGTACTTCATGGTTCAGTTACAACTTGGATGTGTGTGGACTTTATGGGTTCATTTACAACTCTGATCTGTTAAAAACGTGTAACTAAGTCAGAAAGGGAGATAAACTGAATTCTCTCTGAGAAAACCTATTCACTGGAATTTTCTCTAACATCCCATTATAGAAACCTGTATCCTCTCAGGTACAAACCTGTGTGCTGTGACTTGACAACATAACTATCGGGTGCCTTGGAAAGAGCAACAAAGCCATCTTTAGGTGGAAACTTAAATTCTTCTTCCCCAAAGTTAAATTTTAGTTCAGCATTCTAGCAAATAAAGGAGAAAAAAATGTTAACCTAGTAGCAAACTGCTCCATAGAAGGTAATGCAAATGCAGCTGATGAACATATGAATTTCTACCTAGAATTTTAATTACCTTCAAAACACAGGCAGGAAAGAGAGCTTGATTTTTCATGTGTGCTGGTACTTCAAATGCCAGACCAAGATCTTTTCCTTAAAGAAACAAACACCACCAGAGAAACTGAAACAACAGAGAAGGACTTCCACACACTCAGCACCAACCTGCCAACGCACCTGAGCTCAGATCATACTTTCCCTCTGCACCCATGGATAAACCGTGCCACCTAGGATAGGACCAGGCTTTGATTTTTTACTTTACATCTTCAAACTGCCCCCTTTCACCCGTCTATTGTAATTTCCCCTGGTCTACAAGGTCACTGCCACTGCCCACTGCACAGCAAACACACCCCCAATTAGAGACTCTGAAAGCCTCCCTGAGCCCCTTTCCTTTCACTTACTTTCCATTTGCCTTCTCTCTCCATTTTTAATATGTTCACTTCCTTTCATTCCACTGCCTATTGATTTGACTCAATTAGCAATCTTCACCCATTACCAAAACAATCACAGGTAGGCTGATATTGTCTACTTGCCAAATCCAGCAGTTAATTCTCGCTCCTCATGTTTCTAGACTAGATCTAGCAGCAGCATTGGACACAAACTGCTTGCTTCTCCTAGAGATGCTTTCTTCATCTAGATCACGTGACCTTACGTGTTCCTGGTTCTCCTCATCCTCCTCTACTGGGTAATCCACAGCAAGCGGATTTCTAGCAAGAGGAACCTAGATCCCAGATAGTTTCTGTCTCAGAAGCCTGGGCCTCCTCACTGTGACTCAGGAACCTCAACCATGCTTCTACCTCAAGATGCTCGTATTTACTGTTCCCTCTGCCTGAAATGCTCTTCCAAAATATCCACACAGCCCACCATCCCACTCTGACTTCTATTCAATGTCATCAGCAAAGCCTTTTCTGACCATCTTATCAAAAAGCATGCATTCTCAGGCTGCTGTTACCATACACTCTCCTTCACAAACTTACCACCACCTAACATGGGATTTGCATGTCTGCCACTCCCCATCAGTAATGAGAGCCTCACAGAGAAATTCTTCCTGCACATTCTCTTTTCTGCCTTCAGCACTTATCAGTATACATGGCACAAAGCAAATACTCAATAAATGTATGTTCAAATGAAAGGCAAGAGGGACAAAGGGTGAAATCTTTAAAAAAATCACAAATACTAAACAGCATTTAGCTGACAGGATTCACACAGAGCTTACCATTTTTGGAAAACTTGACTTGTCCTTTATCTATATCTAGATAACATCCAATGGTATCATGCATAGTGAATTCCTAGAAATCCAGAAAGTAATGTATGTTTAATAGGAAGCAGAATCTTAAATGAAGTCAATGTTCAAATATATTATCAAGAATAAAAGCAGGAGCTAGTATTTCAAAATTGATTTTCTTTTCTGTTTTTTTTTTTTAGGACCAAGACTAGGACTTGAACTCTGTACTGATGCTTTTGCTCACTGGCCAGCACTCTATCTACTGATCCTCCAACTCCTCAAAATAAATTTTCTTAATTGGCAACATAGGTGTCAAAAAAGTCACTGAATGCATGCAACAGTATATATAATAGCAGGTGCATCTGACAGGTTTTTGAGGATTACCATGGGATGAGGTTTACCTGAAGAACTAATAATACAGTTGACATGATCAAATTAAGGAGAATAATATACATACAAGAGCCAAAGGCAAAATGAGAATGGGCATAAAGAAGGACAGTACAATAGAAAATGTTAATTTTTGAAGGGCTAATAGGTAGCATGAAAGAAATACTATAACTCCTACGTATTTATATTCTTCTCTAATATTTCTGTTCTAAAGTTCAACTTTAGAACAGTCTAATTACTGTAAGAAAAACATACAGAAAATCTATTTTTTTAAAGAATCATTTCTATACCCTCAGTCATGTCATAAGTGATTAAGTGAGAAAACTTACTAACGCAATTTAAATCAGGTAACATCATGGCTTACCTCTCCGTAATTATCGAACTGTTTATTATGGGATTTCTTTCCTGTTCCACCAAATCCAAATCCAAATTTGTCAGTACCTAGATTTAAAAGAGTTTATGTAGTAGGCATACATAGAAAGTTACAAGCCATGTAAAAGAAGTGATTTTAAGAAACCATAGGTAAGTCTCTAAATTCTGAAACATCCAAAGCATTTTCAGCTGAGGGAGATCAGCAACACTAGGGACACTACACAGCCTACCTCTTTGCTATGGCCTCTAAGAAATCCAGAAGGAAAATCACAATACTCTGACATATCTCTAAGATGCTATCTGGAACTAATGCTACCTTACCCTGACTTCATATTCTTAAACCTTATTCTCCCTACTTTCATAATGTTCAAATACATATTTGTGTTTTAATAAGTTACTTATAATCTTTCTTGGAACAGGGCAAAAGTACTAATAAATATTATTTCTCTGTCTCTAAAACATAAAGTTTATGTTTTCCAAGCTAATAAAACGTTAACATTCCACAAATACACATCAATTCAGTTACTTCGAAAACACTTACCTAGGTCTAAAGAGGCCTGCATGGTAGACCACCCAACTCTGCACAAACCTTGGTCGTGACAGGACACTTCATAGTAGTGCTTCCCTGTAGGGGCAAAATACTCTTTAAGTTTTACATATTTTATACATATGATTCATATACCATGCAGCTTCTGAATTATCATTTGTATGTACCAAATAATGAACATAAGTACTCTAGGTATTTAAGGTATGTTCATACACAGATAGTCTCTAAAGTTTTTATAAATGTCATTCCATACCTTTCATTAATCCTTTGGTAGCTCTGCACCCATGCCATTCCTTTACTTCTCTGCTTTGACAACAAAGACCATCCGACCCAATTGCTGGATTTGAGAAAAAGCAGACAAATCATGCCAGTACAAGTTTTAAGTCACATACTCTGAAATAAATACAATTCACTCTGAAAACAAATCTGCTATTACAATGTTCTAGAATTTGAGGCTTGCTGATTCCTGAGTGACAACAGTACTGTCCTTAAAAATCATTGCCCTTATTCATCCCAGCTGTCCTTAAAAACGTTGAGGGCTAGGCCAGGCACCAGTGGGTCATACCTATAATCCTAAACTGTTCAGGAGACTGAGATCTAAGGATCATAGTTTGAAGCTAGCCTAAGCAGGAAAGTCTGAGATTCTTATCTCCAATTAACTATGCAAAAAGCTGCAAAGTGGAGCTGCGGCTCAAATGGTAGAAGAGCACTAGCCTTAAGCACAAAAACTCAGGAACAGTGCCCAGACCTTAAATTCAAGCCCAGGACAGGAATACACACATATACAAACAAAAGTTCTATATTGATATCTGTTAACAAGGACAAAGTTTTACTGTATCAAATCCAGAAAGAACCAACGTAGCCCCTAACCTGACTTGTTCTAGTAGTAGCTGCCCCACCAACATGAATGTGTTTAGACAGCCATTCTCTAGGCTGTTCAAAGAAACTGGTACCAAGGACAGCACCGTACCTGTTCATTACTGTTCCCATTGTTGACTTTATACTTAAAGCTTGAATGACCACTATACTAAAATGTTATAGGAACTATTTTGGCTTGTTCCCAATTCACAGATCCAGAAATCATAATGGCAAAGTAGGAGAAAGCACATCAACTAACATATACCTATTATTTGCTAATACTGAATTATACTAATAAGCCAGTGGGTCACTGTGATGTCTGCACTAGAAATAAACCTAACTACTGCCCTAGTTCACATCTGCACCTCATATTCAGCACCTGGATATAGCACCTTCAAATTAACACCTCATCGCACATGTTCACTTGTCTAACTAAGATGAAGTCATTCAAGTATCAGAAGAAAAAGCATGGGCTTGTGGAAATGACTTACATAAAACACTTTTAAAACAGTTCACTAGCAGAGATGAATCCTTAAAATTCTTATATTCAAAAGTCTTCCTGCATATATACAAACTAAGCTTTTATATAAATTAGATATCTTATGGTACAGAATAGCAGATTTTGTTTGGGGTTATTAGTGCAAGTAGGGCTGACCTTACATTCACATGAATACTTTTCTCACTCATCAACACCTGGTGACATTTCCACAACTCTAGTCCTTACTCATTCTTCATGATGGTTATATAACAGTTCTAATGTTAGTTAAATCACCCTCTGATCAATAAAACTTATTTGTATTGATTTCTTCATTACAAGTGCTGGTGCAACAAAATGCCTTGTACATACAACTTTTTTTTTTTTGGGTCCAGTCGTGGGGCCTGAACTCTGGGCCTGGGCACTGTCCCTCAGCTCTTCAGCTCAAGGCTAGCACTCTACCACTTGTGCCACAGCGCCACTTCCGGCTTTTTTTTCTGTTTATGTGGTGCTGAGGAATCGAACCCAGGGCCTTGAGCATGTAAGGCAAGCACTCTACCACTGAGCCACCTTCCCAGCTTGTACATAACTTTGTACAGCTGTTTTTATTCTAATGAGCTAGATCCTACGCAATGAATTTTTAAAATTTTAGTAGGTAAGTCAAACTGCTTTCAAGAAAATTCTAAGTGGAGCACACTTCATATTTGTTCTAATCAGAGGGATCTAGAGAAAATCTCTTAATATCTTTTTTATACTACTTAGGACTACTAATTCATATTTTAAATTACTCTGAATGGCTGTACAAGAGTTACAATTTAATATGTCCATTTATTTAGGGCACCATGTATCTTGATCTAAGTCATGTTCTCACTTTAACTTTTTTTTTCTGAGTTTTTTTCTTTCTTTTCTTTTTTGCCAGTCCTGGAGCTTGAGCTTGAACTCAGGTCCTGTACTCTGTCCCTAAGCCTCTCTTAAGCCACAGTGCCACCTGCGGCTTCTTCTGAGTAGTTTATTGGAGACAAGAGTTTCACAGACTTTCCTGCCTGGGCTTGGCTTTGAACCACAATCCTCAGATCTCAGCCTCCTCAGTATCTAGGATTACAGGCATGAGCCACCAGAGCCTAGCTTTACAGTTATTAATTGTATATGTATGCTGGTTCTGGGGGTTTGCACTCTAATTCGGCTTGTTCATTCACAAATGGCACTCTACCACAATAAGCCACAGTCCACTTCTTGTTTTTTGATGGTTAGAGATAAGAGCCTCAAGAATCTGTCTGTAAAACTGGCTTTGAATCATAATCCTCAGATCTAGGCCTCCTGAGTAGCTGGGATTACAGGCATGATCCTCTGTCATCGTGAGCACTTTAATGTTCATTTCCTACTATCTGTATGATCCTTGCATAGTTAGTGACTATTAATTTCTTCTCTCTCAACTGCCTGTTAATACCTTTACCTATTTTATTATTTCCTTCTTACTAGACTATTATCTGCTATTTACATAAAGAATCCTTATAGCAAGGCATGACAGCTCACATTGGTAATCCTAGTTACCCAAGAGACTGAAAACAGAACTGTTGTCTGAAGCCAGCCTGGGGGAAAAATTCACAAGACCCTCTAAATCAACCAACAAAAAGCTCAACTCAGTGGCATGTATCTGTCATCCCAGCTATGTGGGAAGAATAAATAGAATTTCAGTCCAGGCTAGCCCAGGCAAAGACTCTATTCAAATGCCCAACAAGAAATGTAGTCATTACCTTACTGATGTAACTGTAACCTCTCTGTACAACATCTTTACAAGAAAGTTTTTTTTAAAAAAAAGGGGGAAATGACTAAAGGTGTGGGTAGAGCTCTGCTAAATAAGTGCAAGCCCTGAGTCCAAACCTTAGTGCCACCAAAAACAAATAAAGGAATAATTTTAATGCTATTTTTGCAAATATGCAAATATACCTTTATCAGCTAGACGCTATGAGGCACAGGATTATAAATTCAAGGACAACTTGAGCTACATATTGAGACTGTCTCAAAACAAAAATTCTATCACCACCCAAAATCCCAAATATGCCAGGAGGAGAAGGGACAGTTAAAAGAAGAATAAAGGGATGGACACAATCATATATAACATATGCACCTATGGAAATATCACCATTAAATACCATTAATTTGGACACTTAATGTCAATAATTATAAAACTAAAATAATTATAAAACTAATTATAAAACTAAAACTAAAATTATAAAACTAAATCTAAAATCATAAAAATAAAAACAAATAGATCTATCTTCTCTTTTACAATTTTGGAGTTTCCTACTTGGTTTAGGAAAGTTTGTATCTTACCAAATTGTATAAGTGATTTTTCTCAACTTAAAGTTTTATACACTTATATATGCATGCATGTACATGCACACACACGTATATAATTTAAATCTTAAGTTTATGTGAAATTTATTTCTAATCATAATGGGACTGAAGTCAATTTTATATTGCTCCAGATGGATCATCAATTGTGCCAACACTTTTCTTGAATAAATTATTCCTTTTTCTCCACTAAAATGCTATTTTTCCCTGCATATTCATTTCTCATGTATCCTGAATTTATCTCCACTATTTTCCACATCTCTTCTTATTTCTGCACTATACTGTTGAACTACAGTGGCTGTATTCTAGCATTTGACAAACTAAAATGCCATATTTTCCCCTAATTTTCTTAGTATTTGCACCTGTTTTTCAAGAAAAAAGTTTATGAATTATAAATGAGTGAATAAAATCCATATACTTACCAAAAGCAGACCCTCTATCATATGGGTTCATCTGCCATTTGTTGAGCACTAAATATATTAAGATTTTTAAAAAGTTACCAAAAAAAGTTACATACAAACATAAAACTAAAATGCTCTATAAACATATTTTATGATGCCTTAATTCCTCTAGATTAATAAGGTTTTATACAGTATTTGGGATATAAAATGAAACGAACTACTTTCACTAAAGGCAAGTCTAAAGCTCTCAAGGGTACTAATCACTGGCCTACAAGGACAACCACCAATTTCTTCTACTGCTTTGTGACATTGGCACTGGAGGACATGGATCTTTGCCCTACTTCTAGGTCAGTAATAAAAAAATGAAGTCTAAGTAAGTAAGCCAGTTGACTTTAATCATTGGGAAAGAACTGGACAACACTAAGTCCTTTATCTTAATTCACTGTTACATTCAAAAGTTACATATTTCCTCCTCCCCACCCCTCTGCCACTCTTCATAAAGATTGATGTTTTCCTTTCCTGATTCATCTTAATAGGCTGTGAATAATCAAACAATTGTACACAACTTCTTGACTAAAGCAGAAACCCTTCTAAAATCATTTCTGATCAACAGACATCATTATCTGCTTAAACACTTTGCACAAAAGAGAAGTATTTTTCTTGAGGAGATCTCCTATTGCTGGCTTAATCTAGACTTTAGCAAGAACTTAAGCTAATAATCACCTAGATTATTTCCATCTGCTCTGGCCCTGCTGTGTAAAACCACTATTTGCTCCAGCTCTGTTCAGTGGTATCACAATCATCCTCACCTTTTAAATAAATGTCTGTCTCACTGGACCATCACCCTCTGGTTATCCTCCTGTGTCTCTCATAATGATAGCATATGGTCGTTACAAGTTCTGAAACTATTCGTAGTTTAGTCTAATACTATTGTTTCAGAATTCATTTACGAATTCTATGAACTATGACACTCTTGCAAATTGAAAAGAAAAATGTCGACATGCTGAATGACTCTACTTATGCTTGCTGTTTGGTCACTATCCTGCTTTGTATCATGAGAAAAGTAATGTCAAAATACTGAGCAATTTTGTTAAAACTTAAAAAGGTTAAAGAATAAAATAAACTTGAGAAAACATCTAACAAATAACCTCATTTAAAGATGAGGAAATTAAGAAAAGGTCATTTATGGTATTGACAGGCTGAGAAACCTAGAGAAAACCAACCACTGTATAAACAGGGCTAAAAATAAAACAATGACTTCACATTTTACATTTTAACTTCCTAGACTCCACTCCTCAATTCCCATCCTAAAGGAAAAGGTTTGCCTCTTTTACCAGTGTGCAGCTATGTTTCTCACCATCAAGAGTTTTTCTACATAAATTATTCATAAAATCCTTCCCTAATACTTCCTTTGCGAAATATGCCAATTCATCTTTAATATTATGTATGAAAAGTTAATAAAAATGCAAAGACAACTAAATGTATTTTCCAAAATGCAGTATTTTCTCAACAGTAGCACTACCTATATTTTAGGCTCTAAATGACATTTTGCATATTTGGTTTCCAGGGTACCTAAGTCCAGTAGCACAGTGCAGAAATTGTTTTTTAAAAAAACAAAACAAGACAACCCCACTTAAATGTCACATTTCTAAATGCTACATAGAGAATAACTGATTTATACAAAAGGAAGTATCAATGTATAAAACTTACCTGAAGCTCCAGTTTTAATTGTTGTTTTTCCTTTTTTACCTTCTTGTTGGTCTTTCAGAGTTTCATAAACTATCTGGATAACTGGAATACTGAAAGCCTATCAGAGAAATACGTTTTCTATATTAGATCATAACCGACATAAACTGAAATTACGTATGCACATTAAATAATTACATGTATTTCAGATTGCTGCCCCAAAACCCAAAACATCACTAAGATAACCAAGAGTTGACAGAAAAAGGAAATATAAGCCAGCTGAGGGCCTTAATAAATGAGGACCTGCAGAATGAGCCTAAGAGGAAAAATATTATCCAGTCTGATAAACTGTTTTTCTAGTATAAACTACAGTAGATTAACATTCTGTGATCTCTTTATAAAAAGACCAATCCATTAACATTCTGAAGTGAGTATAAACACTAAAGATATTGTAACTCTTCCTCCAGGACCCATTTATAATTATGTTCTTATTTTTGTTCTTTTGTAGGGCTTTATAATTTGCTAGCCACAAGAATATATGTATGTGTGTGATGTATATTACATTTGGAGGTGACTGTCTTACTAACTAATCCAAAATAAAAGCTAGTGTTGAAAAACTCCTTAAAATTCAGTGCTTAACCAAATTTAAATGTACTACTTACACCAGTTTTTCCACTTCCTGTTTCTGCAGCCTGAATAAGAGGGAAATTTTTAGAGCTTATAAATTATCAATGCAAGATATCAAATCAGCATACCATGTAAAAATCTGTTACATGTGACCAATAGCTACCTTTATTTTCACAGTGCCTCAGGATTACCCAGACTTCCTCAGTCACCCTTGACCCTTGCCAATCACGTCATTTCTCTCAAACCATTTAAGATCTGCTTTCCCTTCCCTTTTTCCAGCAGTCAAATGGAAGCCCTCATAATTTAATTCTCAGAGTATCCAAACAGTATCTGATCAATTAATATCTATCCAAATAATATCTAACTCATAGAGCTACTATAATCTGCTACCAAATTAGCGTTCACAAAAACATAATTCTAACCATGCAACACATCTACTGCATACCCCCACTACAAACAATTTCCCAAACTTTTTAATGAGATTCGAGAAGGGCCCCAAACTGTTTGCGATTTTATCAAAAGTTACTCTCTCCTACCCAGATATAGTTATTTTATGCTACTATCTACCTAAACTATTCCAGGGTCATATCCTGCACTCCTATTCACTATCTCATAAATGTTGGTGAGTTTAAAAATTATTCTGGCAAAAACACCATTTTTAATTGTACGGGTGTTCTTACAGTAGACCATACACACCATCCCAGCTCCCAGCCACCTCAGTCAATACAAACATACCATCAACACATCACCTCCTCCTAGGATTAATGGGATAGATTCGGCCTGGATATCAGTTGGAAGACTGAAAGAATTGCATTGAGAAAATTTTAGTAAAAAAAGCCACAAGCTGATTAAATCATTATATTATAAACCTAAAAGAGATCTTCATTTGGAAAATAAACTAGTGTTTTTCCGCCTAGAAACGAAGTTCAAAGAAAGCATTCCATCATCTAAAGAATCACCAGAAAAACTGAGTTTCATTTATCCCACTAAAAAATGTTTTTTCATTAAATCACCACTCAAGTTATAGAATATCACTTAAGTTCTGTGTACTTACAGCCAGTCCATTTCTTCCACTGCTTGAGCAATCTCAGGCATAACACCCATCTCTGAAAATAAATAGAAATTTTACAAAACATTTATATTAAGCTTACTATAAACCATCCTGCTCTTAAGATGACTTTCACACGGCTTTTCTATTGGACCTACCCTGTGTGGCACTACTGTAACAGTATTAAGTTTTGGAAAAGAGGCTTGTCTCTAAGCTCTCAATTCCTATCAAGAGATCTTAGGCAAGTCCATAAATTTGTTTGCCCTACATTATGGGGCTTAAATTACCAAACTTGTAGGGCTACAGAAAGATTAGAGAATAATGTAATTTGTATTGTATACAGTTGTATCTTACCACAGAGAAGCCATCAGTATTTGTTTACCAACTAACTACTGGGCCACTAAAAAGCCTTATGGAATTAGGGTTCTAGCCAGAATCTCTATTCTTTTAGGGATTATGTGGCATATCTTGACAATTGAACTCTTAAGAATATGAGAAGAATCTGAGAAAATTGGCAGCCATAATCATAATTCTGGTTAAATGAAGGAGCTGGTAGTGAAAACTTAAGCAATTAAGAGATGTCAAAGATCAGCTCTTAAATGTTCATGTATTTAAATAACTCTACATTAAGGATAGTTTTAAATGAATACAATGGGTTATTCCTGACTAGATTTTGTTACTGTATCATTTCTCAAATAAAACAGAGGGTAATTATACTTCCAGTAGTTAACTAGATTAAAATTCCCTTCAAGATGAGAAGTCATCCTTATCTTCAGTCTACATTTATAGATCCAACCTATAACTTCATTATAAAAGTATATATCCCTGTTAACAAATGAGTACCATTAAAATATCCAAGCCCTAGAGATAATCAACTCTGAAATTCTGTAATTCTTGTTCGTTTGTGAAAAAGCAAATCCACAATATGACTATAACCTTTACAAAAGTAGTTTTTCCTTTGTATCGGGTGGAGAACCACCATTTTCCAAATTAAAAAAAAAAGAAGTTTTTCTAACTAAATCTCCCTCAGGATAATCTGTTTATCATGCTCTAAATTTGTATAGCCAGAGAGATCTTTCTAAGAATTACCCCATTTAAAGTGTCCTGATACTTTAGCTGAGACTGATAACATACAAGCAGAAAACAAGATTCCTTTCAGCAAATTCCAGCTAATTTCCTGTCCTATTATGGTCATGTGCTGTGCAGGTTTTCTTTGAAATCATGCTTCTAACGGTTAAGGGGAAAAATAGGACTATTATGTTCTTCAATTCTTTTTATCTTTATTTTTATCCTATCACAGACTCTTCCAGTCCTTTTCTGGTGTGTGTACTGGGGCTTAAACTCAGAGCCTGAGCATTCTCCCTTAGTTTTTTCACTCAAGTCTACCACTCTAACAGTTAAGTCCCATCTCTATTTTCAGCTTTTTGCTAGTTATTTGGAGATCAGAGTTTCATGGACTTTGCCAGGGCTGGCTTCAAACAATGATCCTCAGATCTCAGTCTCCTAAGTAGCTAGCAATACAGGCATGACCCACTGGCACCTGGTTTTTCTTCCAGCCTTTTATCCCAACATTCCCAAAAATCTGTGTATGATTCCCAAAGATGTGCACCTACATATCAGCCTGGAACTACTCTAAAACTCTTAGGTTTAATACTGTCTTCCCTAAGAGTTGGGAAAAGAAAAACAGCAACCACTTTGAGTAGATTTTCTCCAGACTTTTACTATCAAGACACTTAACAGTCAGAACTATTCTAATGAGACTGGAGATTATGAATTTCTACTATTCTTACTGGAGAAAACTGAAAAACACATTGTTAACATTTAAGTCATTTTAACAGGTCAAAACAAAAAAAGTATGTCTAATTTCATGTATTTCCTGTTATATAAACCTATCATTCATATATCATCTCTATCTTTACACATTTGTGCTAGTCCTGGGGCTTGAACTGTGTCCCTTAGTTTTTTTCCCTCAAGGCTGGCACTCAACCATTTAAGCCACATTTCCACTTCTGGCTTTTGGCTGGCTTAACTGAAGACTTTCATGAACTTTCCTGCCGGAATTGGCTTCCAACCATGATCCTCAGGTCTCAGCCTCCAGAGTAGCTAGGACTACAGGTGTGGGCTACTGGCATCTGGCTCCTATTTCATACATTGAATACCAACTGGATCTTTGTAAAAGTAGATGCATAAAGGAACAGGCCAGAGCAAGACAGAAAAACGACGGCCGCCATCTGGATTGGATTAACCTTCCGCCAAATCCCGTTTGGAAATAAGAGGGTAACCCACGCCAAATAAATTCACAACTAATTTAAAAAGTGATACTGAGGGCGAACGTGGACGCGAGGGGGACACAAGCTTTCCCTACAGCGCCAACGTCTCACTGTATACTGACCTAGCGGAGCTCAACAACGAACAGAAAGGTTTGTGCTTGAGACCTTTGTGCTTGGAAGGGTCTTAAAAACAGCAACAACCGGACAGGCGAGATGACCCTAAGTCGCCCCCTCCGCCGTTCCCACGCCCTGACCGGGCGGAGGATGTGAACCAGGCTCCCGGGGGCCGCGGGCCCGGCCACGTCGGCGGCTCTGCAGGAGGCCCGGCGTCCGCCGCACCGCCCGCCGCCGCCGCCTCGTTGCGGCCGCGAATCTGGACCAAGCGGCGTGAGGACAGACGGGCGGGCCGGCGGGGCCGGGAAGGCCGGGCGGGACCCGGCCGCGCCGCCTCCTACGAGGCCGCCCCGGACCCTGCAGCGCGGGGCCCCACGCCGCCGCCGCCAGCGCCCCTCGGCAGCCGCCCCGGGGCCCGGCGCGCAGCGAGCCGCCCACACCACCCCCCAGCGTCCACCTACGCACCGGAGAAGGCCGCCATCGTCGCCGGTCCTCCGCGGGGCCACCCGCTCCCTCCCTGCCTAAGGGAAAGGGCACCGCGCACTTCCGGCCCCGGGCCTGCGGCGTTCGTAGTCCGGGCAGGAACTCGGCCCCAAGAGAATGGTTCCGAGGGAAGTAAAGATCCGCCCTGACTGCTCTACATTTGGTTTATCCTGACTGGACAGCTCAGACCCAGAGCATCAGAGCATTACCTTCCATAAGAAGCCAACACCCTGCTAGCAAGTCCTTAAATTGCCATTTATTTAGATCATGCTGTGGGGATTATCTTTTTTCCTGTTAATAAAGCAGATCTTTGATCAGTAGTGTCCAACCATAGACTATAAAACAGCTGCCTGACTCAGTTCCCCAGCTTCACACTGATAAACAGAACCTTGTGGCCTCTGACTGACTTGGAGAGAAAATACTGAATTCATTGCCCATAGAACCAAGACTAAGGAGTGCCTGATACCCACAGGGTTTGCTGACTGATTTTGTTGAGAAAGGTAAAATTTTGACCAGGATGAAGTTTCTTCCTTCTGAAATATTGACACAATTCCTGGAAAGTCCGCAATGATCCAGGAAGATAAAAGGTTCACACTAAGGCTATTGTAACAAAACATAGGAGAGTAGGTTCTTCATGAAGATGGAGAGTTAACAGCCCAGGTCTGTCCACAACTAGACAACTTAAGGCTTGAAAATGCCTCACTGAATTAAGCTACTTTAAATGTTCTCTTGCTTGATGTCCAACCTGATGCTATGAAGGACAGAATAGAAAGGAGATGAAACACTTGTGTAATGAATTATTGAGAGAATAAGTTCAAATGATCTGGAAAAGAGCAAGAAACAACTATAGTGGCTCCAAGGAAGACATTTGGCCTGAGTAGAGAAAGCACCACCAAAATGATTATTAAATAGCCATTGCTTCACAGTAAAAAAAAATGAAATGTACCATGTACAAGAAAGAATGTGAATATAGAGAATGCAGGAAATAGAAAGCAAAGCAAGTTGTCTGCTTTGCTCTTTGTTAACATCAACTGCCTCCCTAGCTTCTATTCCTATCTCCTGCAAACACTTAAAGCAAGCTGCCTCATTCTTGAAGATTTAGCTACCAAGTGGAAGGAAGCAGCAAAAAAGAGAAGTTACTTCAGTACAAAAGATGTTGATGCTGTGGGCAAAACCTGAACAAAAGCATGAGACCCTGAGCTCAGACCCAGGACTTGTGCATGCACAAATGCACACACACACACACACACACACACACACACACACACATTAATTTGACCTGAATTCAAACCACGGTAACACTAGATAGAAAGATAGATAGATAGATAGATATACATACATATGTACGTACCTATGTGCATACATACATAACACAGATAAAAAAGCTTGAGTACAAAAACAGTATCTTTATTACATACCTCCTAGTCCTACCTTATAGTTCAGAAGCAAACCCCAGTGATCATTCTGCAAATGTGACAGCAATCTTCTCTCCTCCTAATGCTGCCCATTATATGTGTCCTCAGATCTATGCGATGGGAGAGCAAAGGACTCAGAAGTGCCTATTGTGGATCTTGAACCCCACATTGATCAGACCTTGCATCTAAAAGCCCTGTCCCTTTTTTGTTCTGGCTTTCAAACTTATCCTCCTTGTAATGGCATGTGTCAGATCCTCCATGTCCAGCTTCCTGCTGACTCATCTATCACCTGCTACTCTCTTCCATACATTTTACTTTCCAGCAATCCAGATTGTCTCATGCTACTATGTATATTCTTCAGTGTTCACTTTCACTGGAATAGCTTTCCCTTATGAGTTTTGGTTATATATTCAATATAACAACCAGCTAAAATGTACTGGTGGCTTGATACAACCAGTTATTTAGATGCCAAAGAGGTTATTCAAGACTCAACTGGCCAGTTCTTCTGCACCTGTGGGCATTCCTAGGGTCACTCATTCAATTGCATTCAGCTGGCATCTCTTCTGGGCTGGGAAGTCTGAGAATATTTCTCTCCTGTGAGTGGTACTCTTGCTCAGCTTTTCTTGCTCCTGGCTGGTGCTCTACCACTTGAGTTACAGCGTTAGCCTGGCATTTTGCTGGTTCACTAGTAATGTAATCTTGGGGACTTTTCTGCCCAGACTGGCTTCCAACCCTGATACTCCAGCCCTCAGCCCTTTGAACAGCTAGGATTCTAGCCTTCAGCACCAGCCATAATTTAAAATTTCTTACATGAGATTAAAACAAACACCTCTTAGCTGGGTGCTGGTGGCTCCTATCCCTAATCCTAGCTATTCAGGAGGCTAAGATCTGATTATTGAGTTTGAAGCCAGCCCATGCAGAAATGTCTGTGAAACTCTTATCTTCAGTTAACCAGCAAAAAGCCAGAAAGGAAGGAGTGGTTTGAGTTGTAGAGCATCAGCCACAAATGAAAAAAAAAAAACAAATGAACATTCATTAGGTCCTGAGTTCAAGCACTAGTAATGGTGCACGTGCGCGCATGCACACACACACACACACACACACACGTATCTTTCTTTGACTTTTCTAACAAAGTCAGAATTGATCTGACTTCCTATCCCCCACTGGGTAAGTATTGCTAATGAAACAAATCTCAAATCTAGTAACTTAAAACAATACCCAAGTTCTGTGAAATAAATATTGAGGAGCTGCTTAGCCGGGCAGCTTTCTGATCCCTCCTACAGTGGTAGTGAAGCTGCTGGTGGGTATTCCAATCTTTCTAAGGTTTAGCTCCAGCTGGAGCATCGTCTTTTAAAGGCAAACCACACACACACACACAGTAGGGCCATCAGTTAACAGGAGCCACAGATCTTCGCCTGCACTTCTTGCTGGGCTCTTCAGTGTTAACACTGACATTGTATGTGCCAAATACATCAGTTGGAGCCTTGCCTCACCCCCTTCCTTTCCAAAGCAAGCAATCCAAGGGAACAAAACGGCATGAAAAGTACATTTTATTACATAGCCACTGAAGTGGTGCAGCAGTACCACAGTACCACTGCAGTCTCTTATTAGCCACACAGGACCATTCGGTGTGGAGGTGCCTTTACACACACAGAGACATGAGAGGCAGTCAAGGATCCTCAGGGCCAACTTAGAGACTGGCTACCTAAAAGATCCCCTCTCGTGTTCATGTAGCAAACAGTAGCCCCTCCATTTCAGGAAGTGTTATGTTCATGTAGCATCCTCTGGGATACATCTTACTGTTTCTAGGCTAGCCGTTCTTGAAGTTCAATTTGTTGGTTTAGCTTTCCCTGCCATTCACAGTTTACCTGACTTTTGATAGCAATTTGGGAGTGAGGGGGCTCATATGTAGACATCCTCTTTGTTTCCTCCCCTTGGATTTCTCATAGCCTCTGAGCTGTGCAACAATCATTGAATGTTACGTTGTTTTTTTTTATCAGAATAATCTGTCCAAAGCTGGTCCAGATCTCTTAGAATGCAACATCATTCTCACTGCCCTGGCTTTCACCTTATGGTGCAGAAATCAGAGGGGGAACCTGACGACCAGACATAAATTCAGAGATCTATAGCTCTGCATCCCCCGAAGAAGTGGCCACGAAGTCCTTCCCTGCAGATATATGGAAGGAAGAAGACAAAGAGCAGCCTGGAGGAGCTTCCGAGGGACTGTAAAGCAGAAGAAGAGATCTCCACCAACTGTTGCTCTCATTATAAGCAAGCCAGGCAGGGACATGATTGATGTGTGAGTGCTGGCTGGCTGGCAGGCGTGACCGCGGCTCTCTGACCCATGCCTGCCATTTTGGGCACTCACATCAGCCCCTGTGAGCAATGCTGGTGACTTGGAGAAATGGTGCTACATTTGAAGTCTTAGAAAGAGAACATGGCCTGGAGGTAGTGTGTGTTTAAGAACAGCAGTGGGCCTAACAAATACTGTGAATATAGCAGTCCAGAATCTGCCAGGATCCCCAAGCTGTATCACTTGAAGCACAGAGCCATTTTACACCGTACCCAGCGCAGACTTGCTCCCCAGCCTCCTACTCACACTCCTTATCCACAGCGTTTGCTTTCTCTCTGTCACACTGATCACACAGGCTTTCTTATGAATGAAGCTTATGACTCCTTAGCAGCTTGAAACAAGACAATGTGCTATATTAGAAAGGAGATGTGCTAGGGGACTGTGGCTCAGTCCTTTCATCTTAGCCATGTGAGAGGCTGAGGGGGAGGATTGCAGTTCAAGGCTAGCCAGGACAGAAAAGTTCCCAAGAGACTGTCTCAGCCCAGAGCTGGGCACCGTGGGGCAGGGGAAACTGAGATTTGTAGGATCATGGCTCCTGGTCAGCCTGTTCAGAAGAGTTTGAGAGACTCTTTCTCAAGAGAGGAAAGCTAGACTTGGTGGTATTCAGCTATCCTTCCGGAAACAGTGGAAAATCTAAATAGGAGGATTGTAATTCAGGCATGCTTTGGGTAAAAAGCAAAACCCTACCTCAAAAGTAACAAGCACAAACAGGGCTGGAGGTGCATCTCAGTGGTGCAGTGCCTGCCTAGCAAGTGTGAGGCTCTGAATTTAACCCTTTGACCCCCAAAGAGGAGCAATAAAAAGGATGGTCATGTGGTGCTGGTGGCCCATGCTGGTAATCCTAGCTACACAGGAGGATGAGATTTGAGGATCATGGTTCAAAGCCATCCCAGGCAGGAAAGTCTATTAAGACTCTTATCTCCAATATTAGAATTTATAAGTATAGGTAGACAATTCTTGACAAGAGTCCCAGAGGCACAACAGATAGGAGAGAGAGTTGACAACTGGGACTACATCAAAATAAAAAGTTTCTGCACAGCTAAGGACATAGTTACTAAACTAGAAAGACAGCCAACAAACTGGGAAAAAAATCTTTACCAGCAAAATAGCAGACAAAGGCCTAATATACATTTACAAGGAGCTCAAGAAACTAGCCCTTCCCCAAACTAATAAACCAATCATTAAATAGGCAAGGGAGTTAAGGAGAGACTTCTCAGAAGAAGAGGTAAGAATGGTGAAGAAACACATGAGGAAATGCTCATCATCCCTAGCCATAAAGGAAATGCAAATCAAAACAACTCCGAGATTCCATCTCACCCCAGTTAGATTGGCCAACATTGTGAATTTGAAAAACAACCAATGTTGGCATGGAAGGGGGGAGTGGGGAAGGAGCCCTACTGCACTGTTGATGGGAATGTGAACCAGTACAATGGCTCTGGACAGAGAGAATCCTGAAGGTTCCTCAAAAAAAACAAATACAGGGGCTGGGAATGTGGATTAGTGGTAGAGTGTGTGCCTCATATGCATGAGGCCCTGGGTTCAATTCCTCAGCACCACATAAGCAGAAAAAGCCAGAAGTGGCGCTGTGGCTCAAGTGGTAGAGTGCTAGCCTTGAACTGAAGAGCTGAGGGACAGTGCCCAGAGGCCCCACAACCAGAAATATTATATATATATATATATATATATATATATGAGCCAGGTTATAATAAAGACATGATCCATGACATGATAAAGTACATCCATGTTCATTGCTGCACTATTCATAATAGCCAAGATATAGAAACAGCCCTGATGTGCTGCAATAGATGAGTGGATCCAAAAAATGTGGTACCTCTACACAATGGAATTTTACACAGTCATTAGAAAGACTAAAATAATGTTATTTGCAAGGAAATGGATGGAATTAGAACAAATCATGTTAAGTGAAGTAAGCCAAGTTCAGAGAGAGAAATAGAGTATATTCCCTCTGATATGCAGAAGGTAGAGCTAAAATGCACTGGGATATAATAAATTATACAGAATCCTAGATACTCACATACAGTGAGACCAAAAGAGGATACTAACACAAAGGCACAATGCCTAAGTGCCCCCTCTGTCTCTCTCTCTGTCTCTCTCTCTGTCTCTCTCTGTCTCTGTCTCTCTCTCTCTCTCTCTCTCTCTATATATATATATATATAGCACACACACACACAAGATGGTAAATAATTTCTTGAAATGCCTGGAGACAATACATTTGAATACAGAAATACACAGTATCCAGTGCATACGGTTGCAATGGTAAGAATGGGATTTAACCTTCCCCCATGGTATAACCCCTGTTTTCACTGTATTTGATGTTGGTATAATTTGGGGAGGGGAAGGGAAAAAACAAAATGTTTAAATAGGGATACAGGTGGACCCATTGCAACAATGAGATGTACAAGAGGCTATGTCGAAAAACAAACTTTACAATTAAGGTGGGGGTGTGGGTGGGGGTGGGGTGTAGTTGAGGAGGTGGGAGGGATGGGATGATACGGGGAAATGAAGGAGGAGGTAACAATGCTCGATAGGAAATGGACTCATTACCTTGCTCATGTAACTGTAACCCCTCTGTACAGTATTTTTACAATAAAAAACTTATTTAAAAAAAAGAGTGGAATCTAACAAGTGCTGCTTCAAGTAGTTCTGTAGTGTGATGTTCCAGTTTCCATGGCTGCACAATAAATTCCCTGAAAATATCATGGTTTAATAATTCTTTATTTTTTAAATTCATAGATTCTGTGGATACAGAGCATTCAGCATGGCTTCTAGCTGTTCCATAATTCCCAGCTATTGAGTAACTCAAAGGCTGGGGCTGGAGTCTTTAGAAGATCTGGTGGTTTACTTGTTGCACCTGATATTCATGTTGATGAGCCCCTTCTGTGGCTAATTTAGCATTCATGGCATCTCACATGGCCTGGGTTTTTACACAGCGTGGTATTTGTATTCTGAAGTCGAGTATCTCAAAGGCAATGGCGTTTATGTGAAAACTTCAAAAACCCAAGCAGTATTATTTCCTCTTCACTCTATTAATTGAGATAGTAACAAAAGTCAGGTCAATTTTGAGGGGAAACCTGCATTCCAGAGTTATTCTTCCTCGCCTCCATTGCTGAGTAGCAAACCAATTATCCATTTGTATCCAGGATCAATTATGCCAACTGGAGTAGTAAGCCCCTTCTTTGCCAGTTGGTTCAGAGAAATGAAGATCCCAAAGGGACCAAATGGTCTCTACTCACCATTCTGGTGGAGACATTCTTCTCTTTGAACAAAGCAAAGCATAACATTGTAAGGACAGGAAGTGATAACTTTGCCAATGGTCCATTGGCCATAATAAGGCCACTCCTACCCACACCCTTTGATTTCTGTATCTGTGAATCATGACTAGAAGAAACAGCACTCTCTATAAGAAACTGAGCACATGGTCATCTCTGCAAAGTACAATCTACCATAAGTAAAAAAGCAAGTCTGAAACTTGAAAAAGCAACTCTGCCTTTGAGAAAGGGATGGAGGATGGGTGAAGTCATTTGTGTTCAGAGACTGTGGCTTTTTGTAGTCCATGGTTAGAGCCTAGCTAAGAAGGTAACTCAGAGGATTCTGGCCAATTTGGGTTCATGTAAGACTCTTTCAGCCAAGCATGACAGTGCATGTTTGTAATTATAGCTATTCCAGAGGCAGAAATTAGGAGGATCAAGGTTTGGGGCCAACATAGGCAAAAAGTTAGTAAGACTCCAATCTTAACTAATAAGCCAGGTATGGTGGTGAGTGGCTTCATAGAGAGTAGTCATATGCAGCCAGCCTGGATGAAAATACAAGCCCCTACCTGAAAAATAGCAGGGGGAGGGGGAGCACTTGGGACATGGTAAAGCACATGCCTACTAACCACCAAGACCCTTGTCGGACTATGTTTTAGATTAGAGAGCTAAAACAGACCAAATACTTTGTGCAAGGCCATAGAACTAGTCAGTAACAGAGCTGTGACTCAAACTAAGGCCTTTCTGACTCTAGGAGGAGGAGAAGGAGCAGGCAGATTGCAGACATTCAACTGAAGAAATAACACTGAAAATGTGTACTGACTGGAGAACAATCGAGTTTTATCTTTTATCTTTGGGGTTCAACATACAGAAATTGTAAAGCAATTTTTAGCATAATGATGGTTATATTTAATACAGTATAATGACTTAAGTTTGGTAAGATCTGTATCTTTGCTGAAAGGCCTTTCATTTTCCTTTGTATTTATTCATTCATTTTTTGTTAGCATATATTACTAGCAATAGGATGGTTCATTGTGACAACCCATAGATGGACATGGAGCAAGCAAGTTCACTCTCCTATTATATTCCCTTACCTCTCTTTCTCCTCCATTCCTGTCCCAAAGAGTAGTAGGCTTCATTATGCTGTTTTTATCTAGATCATATTTTCATTCTCTTTATCCTCCATTTTCCTCCTTCTGCTCTCCCCTTCCCACTCATCTCCTCCAGACAGTCTTCTTTTACACTCACTAATCAGTAATGTGGCTTGTCATTAGTGGGGCTTGAACTCAGGAGCTAGGTGCTATCCCTAAGCTCTTTTGTTCAAGGGTAGCACTCTACTACTTTGAGTCACAGCTCCACTTTGGGTTTTCTGGTGGATAATTGGAGATAAGAGTCTCACAGACTTTCCTACCCTGGCTGGCTTTGAACTGTGATCCTTAGATCTCAGCTTTTTGAGTAGCTAGGATTACAGGCGTGAACCACTGGTGCCCAGCTCTCAGTTTTTCTTTTAGTCAGCTCCTTTATGACTTAATTAGGTTGGGAAGTTTCTTTCCTGAAAATCATTTATCTCATGTCTATATCAGGATGTGACAATTTAGACTCTACAAAAATATTTTAAGAGCTTAATATTAGTTAAGCTCAAAACTAGTTGAGCTAAAACAAATATTGCTAAGCAACATTTAATAATTCTTTCTCCAGTAGTTTTTAATTCTTGATGTTTAATAATGTAGCTCTCTCACATAGCAGAATGTCTGATTTACATGTTTTTAATAACTTCTACATTTTCACTCAATATCTTACAGAATCAAAACAGTTTAATTATTCTTCAGTTCCATTTAATGTTTGTTTTTTGGCTAGTAAAGAAAATAAAGTCAAGAATAAATGAAAGGACTTGATTATAATTTTGCTACAAGAGAAGAAAACAAACCAGTTTACAAAGGGTCTGTTTATTGAGAGGATGTCCAGTAAGTGTATATTTTTCCAAGAGGAAAGAATTTATTTTAAAGATCACCATCTCTTTAAGCAACAGGGTAATCTATAACAGCATCAACCTTGCCATGAATAAATCATAGAGGCAATACAAATTTGTTCAGCGTTTACCCTCCAGCTGAATTTACAGTGATTAAAAAGCCATTGTCTCTGTCCACAAAGAATTACAGTATTTTGGTTTTGTAGCTGCCCTTTGAAGTTTTGAATTATTGGTGTTATTTGAGACTCCCTAGGCATCCCCACATTTGTGGACATGACTAGTAGTCAGTGTAATCTGAAACACTGTAATTTCACTGACCTAACTCCCAGTTGGTGACACAGAATTCTCATTCAGTGGTTAGACCCCCTACAAAATATTTCTAGAGAGCCCCAGAAGTGTCTAGTACATATTGGCAAGCAGAGCTAATTCCTTTGGACTCTGCCAATAATCTCTCTTTGGAGTCCCGTGGATATGCTCTTTGGTCTGTGGTGTGTGTAAGCTGTTTCACTTGTTTGGGCAAAGTTGGGGAGAATGCCCTCCCTCTTACTACCCCTCTGCTAGTTTCCAAGTGTTGTTTTTTTTTGGTGGGGGCAGGCAATTTGTCAGAGAACATGTCATGAAAAACTTCCATGAACACTAAGAGTGCTAGAAAGAAACAGAAACAGAATCACAGTGTTAAAAACAAAGGGATAACTGGAAAGCTGCAAGTGTTCATCTAGCGCTCATGAGGCCCTGGGTTGATCTGGGGAGATACTGAAGCTGTTCTTTGTTCACCTTACTCTGGGGTTTAACCTTGTCCTCAAGCTTATTAGGCACACACTCTCCCACTTGAGCCAGCCACATCCCCAGTGTGAAGCTGTTTAAATGTTGTATATTACCTAACCTACAAAGTTTCATATCTCTTGCTTTCAAGTATATGTGTTGTATTTATCTAAAAAAAAAAAACAAAGGGATAATCCAGGCTTTGTTGGCTCACACCTAGTCATTTGGAAGGCTGAGATCTGAGCATCATGGTTCAAAGCCAGCCTCAGCAGCAAAGTGAGTGAAACTCTTATGACCAATAAACAAACAGTCAGAAGTAGACTTAGGGCTCAAATAATAGAGCTCCAGTCTTGAGGGATCAAGTCAAGCAAGAGCTTTAAGCCCTGAGTTCAGGCCTTACTACTGGCACAAGTGCATGGGTGCGTGCGCGCGTGCACGCGCGCACACACACACACACACACACACACACACCAATAGATGAATTTTTTTTAAAGCTAAACAAAAATCTCGGGCCTTGGTAATGGGCAGGAAAATCTGCGGAAAAATCAAGAACTAAGATCACCAGGTTTAGGTATGGCAATAATCCAGGTGGCTGGGGGATAGTAGGAAAGTTCGAGAACAAAGGCTTGGGCCTGTAGAGAGGGGATCACTGATCACTGAATATTTCCTAATTGATGTTCGCACCTATAAATTGCCATTTTTTTCTGTTAGTTCTCATAAGGTGAACAGAAACCAAATCTGTCATTCAGCCTGGAATTTGTATGGATATGAAAGTCTCTTTTAAGAATTTATGTGTACAACTTGCCCTTCTTATAAGTTTGGGCCTAGAATGTACACTTGTGTGTCATCTGAAAAATTTTAGAATCTTCATTTGAGGTAGATCTGGATGGACAACTAGGTACCTTGTAACAGAGAAGGCATCCCAGGAAAGGCAGCCTCTGAGATAGTTCTCAAACTATCTTCAGATACTTCATCCCCAAACTTATGAAGAAGCGGTTAGATTCCTACACAACAGAAAAAAAAAAAAAGCTACCATGAGCAGTAGAAAAAAATGGAAACGGATTCTCCAACACTAGAAATATCAGGTAGAGGGTATAAATTATGCTTCATATGTTTCCAAGTGTGAACTGGAACATAAGAAAGTAACAAAATGAGCAGCATACTTTATTTTTACAATTTTTATTGTAAAGGTGATGTATGGAGGGGTTACAGTTACATAAGTAAGGTAATAAGTACATTTGTTTTTGAACAATGTTACTCCTCCCTATTTTTCCCTTATAACTCCCAATTCCCCTTCCCCCTCAAAGTGTAAAGTTCATTTTCAACATAGTATAGTGAGTATTACTGTTGCATTGGTTTACCCTTTGTCCCACCTTTCTGTGTATATAAGTTTATCTGATTTGGGGAAGAGTTTCTTCTTTTCCCCAAATCAGATAAACTTATATACAAGACAAAGGGTATAGAAATAAAAAATAATGACAACAGAAAATAAACTAAAAGAGAGAGAAAAAAGAAAGAACTGCAAATAGTGCCATAAAAAAGTCTCTTGTTTCTGCTTGGTACTGGCACAAGAACATACCTGAGGACCAATGGAATAGGACTGAATACACAGAAATGAACCCACAGACCTATAGCCACCTAATCTTTGACAAGGGAGCTAAAAAAATAGAATTGAAGAAAGACAGCCTTTGCAGTAAGTGGTGCTGGCAAAATTGGTTAAACACCTGTAGAAAACTAAAGCTAGATCCATATATATCACCCTGCACCAGAATCAACTCCAAATGGATCAAAGACCTCAAAATAAAAGCAGACACCCTGAAAACATTACAGGAAGAAATAGGAGAAACTCTAGGTCTCCGTAGCATAGGCTGAAATTTTCTTCATAGAGACCCAGAAACACAACAAATCAAAGAAAGGTTTGACAAATGGGATTGCATGAAACTGCAGAGCTTCTGCATGGCAAAGGACAGAGCTAGCAAGACCAATAGAAAGTCCATGGACTGGGAGAAGATCTTCACTAGCCATACAACGAACAAGGGTCTCATATCTAAAATACACTTAGAACTAAAAATATTAAATCCCCCAACAACAAATCCTCAAAGAAACAACTGCCCAATTAATAAGTGGGCTAAAGATTTAAAGAGAGACTTATCTGAAGAGCAAATAAGAATGGCCAATAGGCCGGGTGCTGGTGGCTCACGCCTGTAATCCTAGCTACTCAGGAGGCTGAGATCTGAGGATCGCAGTTCAAAGCTAGCCCGGGCAAGAAAGACCATGAGACTCCTATCTCCAATAAATGACCAGAAAACCGGAAGTGGCGCTGTAGCTCAAGTGGTAGAGCGCTCGCCTTGAGCTGAAGAGCTGAGGGACAGCGCCCAGGCCCAGAGTTCAAGC